>NC_069116.1:47385017-47713231 GCF_025612915.1 Magallana angulata
CTATTTTATGGGACCATGTAAAAAAAATTGAATTGAAAATAAGGAAATAATCAGTGAAATTGAAGTTAAAGGTATACTACCTCTCTACTTCCGCCCCACCCCCCCCCCCCCCCCACCCCTCACGGACTAGGATTTTTCAGAGTTTTGGAAAGTAACCTTTTTCCTTTCTTTTTTTTTGCTTGTGAAGATTTTTTGGATGGGTCTCCCTCCCCCCCCCCCCCCCCTACTTTTAAAAACGATGCTACGTGCCTGATAACTTCTAAACGAAATTCTGGAAAAATCCTCTTAACATCGTTTAAAAAAGCACTCATTACATTCAAGTAGCAATAACATGCATCCTGGGAAAACGATACCTTGTTAACGTCGAGTAACATATGGGCTTGAAAATCAAATCCAGGCCTCTTCACCTCCCTCCGAAAAAAAACACGCACAAAAAAATCAAATGACCTCGCATTGTTACAAGACTTGGATAGTCAAACATCTTTAAATAAATCAGCTCCTTTCGCGGATGGAAACGCACAAATTCAAAGGGGAATTCGGGAATTTTTTTGCTTCATCCATGTTTTGAAATATAATGCAAGGAATTACTGCAGTGATGTACTTCAAACAAGGGCCTGAATTGAAGAAAGGGATTCGCCAACTGTGTTTGTTCCCATCTTTCTCTGTTTTTCTGAGAATCCCTAAGTTTCAGGAATTTTACTTTTCCGGAGCAAATCGGTTAAAAGGTATCAACCCAATTTTTGTAACCTACATTTACAGTTTCTCGGTCGTCCTCTTTTGGTATGAGGAGAGTTATCTTCCGGGTTTGCTAAACATGATTAATTTATTGTTCATTTAAAGACAGTCAAATCTAAATCAATGAATGATACACGTATTACTGGTTGTTTTTTTTAAAATAGAAACACAATTTAACGCAACACGGTTTATACACATTCCTATGAATTTCTACCAATAAGTCATGGAATGTGTTGTTAAGGGTGATAAAAACGTCTTAATAAACCTGTTGTTAATGTATACGTAAGTGTAGAATCCATTTTAATTACAATCCAAAAGACAAGCTAGCTCGTTGCATTTTGCTCTCTCTAACTTTCTTTATTTTTTAAATGAAGGTTATGGACCCAATAAAAGGAGCACAGGATGTCATCAGATGTGACGTCTGCTCAGACAAAGAGCGGGAAAAATCCCCGGCGGAAGTCCACTGCAACACGTGTGACACTAACGTCTGCAGCCCTTGTGTCGCCAGGCACATGTCATTTGATAAATCAAAGAAACACGATTTATTTCTCTTTGATTTTGAGGACACAAAAATTATCTTGCCTCCATGTTTCTTTCATCCCCAACTAAAATGCGACTTGTTTTGCAGGAAATGTTTGATTACGATTTGTCTGAACTGTTTTCTCTCAAATCACAACAACCACAGAATTGAAGTACTAACAGAGTTGTGTCAAAAACTCTGTGTGGATATTCAAAACGAAACGAAGGAACTGCAACAGTGCATCATACCAGCTTTTGAAAAAATGTCATGTGAGGAGGATGAAAATCTCAAGAAATTGAATGAAGCTTACGACAAATTGGAGTCATCAATTGAGGAGCGTGGCAAAGTTCTTCATAGAAGAGTTGATGAAGTTGTATCCAAGTACAAAACCAACGTCCAGCTGAGGAAACAAGCTGATGCAATGATTCTTTAACTGCAGAAAGAAAAAGTAAACGAAATATTGTCAAAAGCAAAACAAGCTGCTGTCAAGAACGAAGCTCTTTTAAAGATAAAGAATGCTTTAAATCTGATTGCACACAGATCGGAAAATGACAATATAGGTAAAGTTTCCTCTCTAAGAATCGTCATCTGTTCTGATTTCACACCAAAGCCAATTCCCGGAGATCTTCTTGAAAATGTCTTTGGAGAAATACCAGATTTTCAGGTTCCGTTGGACATATTAGAGCATATAGCTAATATTTTTGAAGAAATGTGAATCTAAACAAGTAGCCGCTGTTGTTGCAACTCCGGACAGAGTGATTTTTACATTCTCTTCTCCCTTTGAGCACCTTTACAGAATAGCTCCAGATTGTTACATATGGACAAGTGGCAACGAAATAACATTTAGATGTTTAAGTAGGCATCCTCTAAAATCTGACCTGGCTTCAAAATTGACATGGCTCCACTTTTAGCCTGGCCCCAAACTTGGCCTCTTCAAAAATTTTTGGCCTAAAATATTAATTTTCTTTTTTAACATTATCATGCATAGTTTTTTTTAAACTGAATCTTTATTGATTTCTCAATAAACTGAAAATTTAATGATTTTTTAGATGTATATGGGATAATCTTATCCCATAAATCATGGGGAAATTTTTTTTATTTATATTCAAGTGACCTGACTAATTGAGATTTATAGTACTGATAAGTATATATCGTCCTCGGACTTCGTCCTCGGTCGATATATTCTCATCAGGTCTATAAAACTACGTATTGACCTCATTGAAAGGCTATGTATGTTTTAGCAAAGAAATAGTTTGTTAAAATGTGTTTGAGGCCAAAAGCGAGGCCACGCCAACTTTGAGGTCAGGCCAGGATAATGGGCCCAGGCCAGCCAGACTAGGTTTTAAAATATGCCAAAATACACAAACTGTTATTAGAATATTAAAACAAACTATCATTTTAAGAGACTGGCCTGAGTAAAGTATTGATAAAAACATCAATTTGCTATCTCTGTCAGTGTGCAACGCAGTTTAAAATTGCCAGTTTGCTTCATTACTTGTCAACATCAACCAAGCCCAAATTTCCCTCACCAGCAGAAATTCGATACCGGCCTTTGTTGATTGGCATATGCTTAAACCTGGCCTTGCCTCCCTCACCTTTGGCCTCAAAATTGGCTTGGCCCCAATTTTGGTCTGGCCTCAAATTTAGGCCTGGTCCCTAATTTGTCCTCTTCAAAAGTTTTTGTCCTCGATCAAATTAAAAAAAAAAATTCATTTTCTTAGATTTAGATTGAATTTTAGATGGGGAAGCACCACATATTACATGTAGAATTATCCAGCAAAGGTTAGCTATGAATTGTATTTTTGATAGATAATGTATCAATAGTCTCGTTCAACCAGACGCTCGGCTGTCTCTGTAAATCTCCGACGAGCACAGAGACTCTCTCCTCGTCGGAGATATACGGAGACAGCCGAGCGTCTGGTTGAACGAGACTATTGTATCAATGGTATAAAGAATAGCAATTGAGTTTAATTTACAGAGAACGGAACACCGTAGTATTTTCTGCTCATCAAACAAAATCATCACAAAGTCGTTTTATTTTAGGAATATAATAACAACATACATATAGTATATCATTTATATTCAAAATCAGAATTATTTGAATTATTCAACAGCCCACATTTAGTTTTCTTTTTAAAGCAAATAAAAAATCATTATTGTCTTTTTTTCTCAAGATGTCCATACATGTCGTTTGCAGGTAAGGACAAGCCTTTAAAGTCTTTGTTGTAAAAGATTGACACAGAAAAATAAAATTGTGTCTACGAAACAAAGTTTAAATCAATAAACCTCACAATTGAGTAATCAAACACTCGTCCAATCGCCGTTGCAGGATTTTAAAAAATCTTTTAATCGATTACCCATCAAAGCAATCAACTCCATTTATCATAAAGTCTGAAAACAAGATCCATGATACATGTAAAATAATTAACACATAACAAAACAATTCACGTTTTATTAAACAGTCAAGCACTAGATACATATACGTACAAACAATAATAATTAGTTTTTGCAATAAGGCGCGGCAGCATTTGTTTTCAGGTAAAAAATCCCGGTTGCCGCTTTGCTAGCATGGTAGCCCATTCTGTTGCAGCCCTGCTGGCAAGAATTATCACAGACTCCGGTGTAGAAGGTCAAGTAGGATTTACAGGGAAACGCCGTGAATTTACAGGACGTGTTAATGGACTCGATGAAAAAGTGGATAGCCCTAGAATGGCTGCAACCAACACTGCTGGCTATAACTGTTCAAAAACAATAGAAATGACAAATAATTATTATGTGTGAAAATGAATGAGTTAACGGTATATCCATAACGTCTTAATTATTTAGATTAGTCGTAAACGGTTATTTGTAATCGACAAATACTGGGTATAAAATATATCATACACTGTTATCAGTTTTGTTAAAAATTAAAAAGTAATTTTGTTAACGTAATCTGTCATGTTGTAATCAACATGTAAGTTTATTGAGCGAGAAAAATATATAAAGTTTACAAGAAGTAGAGAGACATGTTTTATATTTTATAGCAGCAATTCAAAGCTACGAATTTAATTCCATGTAAAGTCTTTTTAAAAATGAGCACCAACCACTTATTTTCCCATTGAACATGTTCCATATGTTGTCCCACCAGTTACGTTTGCACCCCGGTTGATTTCTGCCACCATTGGGGTAAAAGTCAGCATGTCCATTGGGTATCCTGATGCCAAACGCTAAAAAAAAGGGAAAACACAAATTAAAAAGAAAAACTATCTAAAGTCGTGTACATAACAATTAACAAAAGATGTGTAGGACAGATTTAGCTCAAACAAAACATTTATAGACCCGCTTTCAAATTTTATCAATCGAATAATTTCCAAAAGATATTTTGTCAAATATTGTAAAATATTGTAATATTGACAATTCTAAAATGATGATTTTGTATTGAGCATGATGTATTTTACATGGTGGTGTTCCTTACCATCTCAATTTTCCATTTGCAATACAGGTAGGTGCAGAATATGAACCTTTAAAATGTTTTTAGCATACGGAAATGTTTAGACATAATTTTGTACCCATTTCCCATAGCGAGGCTCCGTCTGTATGGATGACGTCAACAAACGCAGCGTCAGAAGGATCCAATTTGACTTCATTGGAATATCTCTCAAAATTCAAACCAGCAGGATCTAGACCTGGAAAAACAAGAGGCCAATAGGCCTTAAAGATTAACACCGCTCGTAAATAGGCACCATACAAGGGTCGAATTGCATGGCTACCGTTTTCTAATTCTATTTTTTAGAACGACCGTATTCACTAGCGACAGTATTCCCTGGTACAGTCATGTTCAGCTTTAACGGTCACCTGAGTACTATAACCTAAACACAAAATTGTGAAGGAGTATCATACATTTCATCCCTGCATGCCTGAATTCTTTTGGAAAGGACTCTTAATCTTTTATTTTCGCACAAGACCTATCGCTCGTATCAGAGTGTATGACCTTCTACTGAAAAAAAGCACAGCTTCCATCAACTTAATTTAATTAATTTAACTTAATTTAGCCTATCATACCAAAACAGGTGAAGGGTCAACATCTTCATAATTGTGATAGTTTCACAAAGGAAAGGATATTTTCAGTAAAGCATAAATTTGTCCGATATACGAGTACAAACAAAAGAAAAAAATACAAGCCTGTGAGTAGATATGAATACTTCCTTTAAAGAAATGACGTAGACCTGTGTTTTTCCCCTATGTGCTATTTATAGATCCTATAAGTGTTAATGCAGAAGTAAGGGTATCGTGAATGGCAAGCGTATTTTACTCATTATACATGTATGTATTTCAAATTAACAACTGTTAAGCATATTAAAAATCAAGTTGGATATTTAATTAGGCAAACAATAACGACCACCTAGTTCTCAGCGGACATGCGCAATGAGGTCGGTTTGCTCTTCCTTCATCAATATTCATGAAAAGGTATATTTTCCTGGCAGGAAAATAAACAATTAAAAATCTATATCTTTGTAACGAGATGGAATTCACCCTTGTAATTTATAGATTAAGGATAACTTTTATAAGTAGACAAACACATGCGTTTTCACTGTCATTCAAAATTGACGCAAATTATAGCGTGTATAGCTTTAAGAAATTTAAAAACTGTTTTTGTTTCAATTGATAAATAACTTGCATAACTATTTTGATCTTACAGCTTCTAAATTACATTATATTTAATTATTAATTACTAAATATGAACAAGCAAAGGTAGGAACTCCATTTTGAAGAGGCAAGGGCAGATAACTCTATTTACTGTTACAATCCTCTTCCCTGAACTCCTTTCAAATGCTTTCACAATATTATATCGATGACTTTGATGGACAGCTTTATTATTTTTCTTTTCTAAACATGTGAATTAACTCATTTCTTTCATAGAAATTCCTGAGCAGAGTAAAATAAGACATATATATACCCCTTCCCAGCCATAACCCTTGCCATACATGCAGGTGACAAGAAATATTAAAGATGACAAGATATTTTTTTTCTAAATATGCACGCAGTTTGTTTTTATTCCGTGTTCTGTGTCTGTAGAGAAGAGCATTTTTTAAAAATATTCTGTGCATTGACATTATATGGCCATATTGCCCCCCCCCCCCCCACCCCTCCGACCTGAACCCCTACCCAGGGACCATGAATTTCACAATTTTGGTAGAGAGCTTCATGGACATCATAACCCTGCATTCAGTTTTTTTCCTCATATGTGTGGGAATAGAGAAGAAGATTTTTGAAAATTTGGTTTTTTGATATTTTGCCCCGCCTGTGCCCCCAGGGGAGGTAGAGCAATGAATTTCACAATTTAGATTTTTCTTACCATAGAGATGTTTTACACCAAATGGTAACATTTGGCCTTGTAGTTTTTAAGAAAACGTTAAAAATGTAAAATTGTTAACGCACAGACGCGCGACGACTGACGACGACAATTTGTAATAGGTCACATAAGTGACTCAGGTGACCTATAAACCCATACTTTTCCTCAGTTGCTGTGTACATATACTCTAAGCATGAAGAATGAAAACGAAAGCGAATCTCATGTCTAATCCCCATGGAAGAGCTATCTCCCTAAACTGATGAACACAGTACCATAACGTACCAGTGATTCTGCCAACTTGACCAAAATGGCGTAGCTCTTTTCCGGCGTACCCCATGATCTGGGCACCTAGGCTGTGACCGATCAGATGAACATAACTGGGAGACACTCCGGCATTCTTCGTTAGGGCCTCCACCATTTTCCCTACCGTGGCCCCAACCACGCGAGTGTTCGCTGTTGACTTGTCGTAACGGATGCCTCGTGTACCACGTGACCAGTCCACGGTTATCACGTTCAAATCATCCTAAATAGATACGATTAGTTTAAACACATTACTCTACAGATTTCAAAAAAATTCGGAAAAAAGTACTAACAATGCAAAATGTTAGTTCTTTACTTTATGATAAGATTAAAGAAAAGGAAGCCATTTTTTTTAAAGTGAAGTGGGCTCTAATTACTACTTTATAAACAAAGGCGTCGTAACCGGGGGGAGGGGGCTCAACCCCCCTTTCGCAAAGTTATACATAACCATAACCATAACCCAGAAACCCCTTTTTTATGGAGGGGAGGGGGGGTGTCAAGATTTCTGACAAGTGTAGCTCTCCCCCCCCCCCCGCCCCCACTTTTAATTTTCTCGCCACTGATAGATACACATGTATCTAAATCAGTACTGCCAACCAACTTTGTTCAATAGAGTGTCCTTCATTTGCAAAGCCCATCCAGATTTTACGGTGTCTGTGAAACCATGGGTAATGAAAATAGTCCGTCGACTGCCCACGAAGCTGGAGCTTGTGATCGTCTGGGGCTGGTAAGGTTTGAGTATCTGTCCTTGATCGTGGTTTTTCCTGGTGTATAGCCTGAAGGTTATACCGATTGCATCAGGCGAGGATGGGAGAATTCCCTTTGCATTATGAAATGGAGGTCTGCTTCGGAAGCACCCAATATGTGGGTAGCAAACCTTGCGGTTGAAAACTTTCATAACTGATGATATCCAAAAACCTTAAAATGAAGAGAAAAAAAACTTATTTAAGATACTTGCAAATTTAAAAGGTTAACATAGTACGTTTTTTTTGTAGTGAGTTAAGCTAATATATTTTTTCCACACGAGACAACGTCCAATTTAAACTAAATGCTAATTCTCGTTTTTAGAATTTTGAATTTGGGAAACTTTGACGACAGTGAAAACAAAGCCTAATGATTAAGGCCCAATGTCTCAACAAGCTGCAAGTTTATTGCAGTTACATATTGGAAAGAATTAGATCGCGTTTTAGTCTCATAGATACGTAATGTAAAATTGACTATGATTTTTCGGAATCGGACATTCCATTCCAGCATGCATGAAGAAGGCCGTCATGCTCTAACCTTTTTAACATTCGCCCTTTAACTATACTCACCATGTACCGTCGTCAGGAAGAGAAGGAAGATGGCGTTTGTCATCGGGAAATACTGAAGAAAAAAATATAAACATGAATTTATAACAGGATGATCGACAATATAACTGATATAGACTGATAGCTCGAGATTCATTTCTACTATGGCAGCGAATCCACGCAATTAGCCGGGTTAGCACTGTACATACTATTAGTACAGTTGATTTTAGCTGCAGATCTGTAGCTCCCGGTCTGAACAAATTCAGATGGACAACCTGGGTGCAACAGTTCCAAACGTGTTAAAAAGTCTCAATTAACGGCGCACAAAAAATGCCCTAGTTTTGGTCGATTATAGTCATACATACAACTTTAATTTGTATAATGTTCCTTACATGTCCACACGATAAAACAGCTATAGATTCCCCTCTATTGTTATACACAAAAAAATCAGACGCCCCTTAAAAAAAAAATTTTGTCGACATTGTAGCACCAGAAAAGAAGGATGATGTTTACTTCCGGTACATTTTACTGACTAGATAAGTTATATTAAAGATGTACATGTCTAAGTAAATATAGACATTCTGTATATAGTTATTAATTAATGAATGGAACATAAATAGACCTCTGATTGACGAAAGAAAGCAGGTATCATACGACTCGCTGCATGTGTAGTATAGACTTGCTATATTCTAACGCGTGAAATATACGACTCCGTGGAGGTTTTAAATTTCATGAAATAGCGCTTTACACAGGGTAGCATTTTGCTGCATACGACAAGGTGTATACAACTTATTTTACCGTGTAAACTGACCTTTATTCAAATGATCAAAATGTATAAATCACGCAATTACACATTTGCTAGTTTTTGTCAATGTTTTAAAGTCATGATTAAAAATATAACAAAAATCTTACCATGATTTGCAATTCGAGTTTCCATCGAATGCAAGCCCAAAGCGCCTTCACGGTATTTATAGTACAGAAGGTGTTTGACGAGTTGCATCTATTTATAGAAAATGCAGATGGTGTTTGATTGGCTGATTATCGCGTGGCAATTTCTGCTGTGTTAGCTTACAGGTAAGACCCCAGTCGGAACTTCTCTGGTGTCTTACACAACGATCAGTCACCTAGAGACCAAAGGAGTTCCTAATGTGAATACTATTTGACTTTCAGTTTGCGGTTAAAAGTATACACTTAGTGGAAGTCTGTTTCTCATAGTTGATTTAAGAATCAAATATTTATCGATTTTAAACTAAACTTTAATTTTCTACAATCACCGATGGAATAGAACAGGTTTGGCTATAGAAAATACATGTACTTTTTAGCGCAGGCTGCAATTCCTCCCCACCCCCTCCTAAAATGACACGAATGACCTTCGTTCGCTTTAATATCGCTCAATCGGTACATCTGTCGACATCGATGTGGAATAAAGTACATTGTAATTAAAATTCTTTCATCAGTTTAGAATTTTCAAAGGACAAGAGCGTACAAGGCCTGAAAAATCCCCCCGTAACCAGGATTTTGAAATGTCATATGAACATGTGTAAAAACCTTTACATTTGAAAGTGTACATAAGGACATGTACCTTTATAATGTAGAACTGCGCTTTCTGACAAATAAATATTATACATTAATACATGTAAATGCACTTGGTACTTAGTTCCTTTGGTTGATTTGTTTGCTTTCTAAACATTACAGCATGATCTCTTATCTGTGCTAGCGCTATTTTTATCCGACATTGTATGTAAAATGAACATTACGTAAATTTTTGTCTTTATATAAATGGTATAAGATATTTTTTCATAATAATCCAGTAAAAAGGCAAAAAAGGCAAAAAAAAATGTTTACTTAAATGCAAATGAATTAAAAATAGAACGCCGTCTATACGATTCGAACACCTTCTCAATCGAGAAGAATGGAGTACGAGCCTCCGCCTATCCCATTGAGCTACGTTGACACATTAGCGTATAGGTGAATAAATTTAACTGTTTGACAATAATTAATAAAGTAAAACGATTTTTGGTTAAAAGCACAAGTTTGACCTATCATGGGTCTAGACTCCATTTTAATAAGTCAATGATAAAAATCAAAAAAAAAATTATACTTTAAATAAAAGTACTTTTAGGATGGAGTCGAGACCCATTCATACGTAAATTTTGCAATTTAGAACAGTAAATGATCCAAGATTTGGCATAAAACGATGTGCAGCTTAATTTGGAAATCTATAATTGTCGTGTTTATAGAATGAAAGCACAGTATTTACTACCATCGTGAAATTTATACTAAAAACAATGCATACATGCCAATAATTAATATTCAAATTTAAATTGAAATTCTTCCGTCTTCATTGCTCCAAGAGGGGGATATACAACGCCTTGTGCGCCCCTGTCCTTTACATTATTTACCCCCCAAAAAACCCAATTTAAAAATGTTTGGAAAGGTAAAAATTTTAAAATCCCCAATGGGATTCGAACTGATGACTTACAGATTCGACGTAAACCCTCTCTTTACCTCAGTTGTTACTTTCTTCTCAAGACGTCCATACAAGTCTTTTTCAAGTTGAAGAACAAGATTTTGTTGAAAAAGATGCACAAAAATGCATAAAAAATGTTTATACGATATAAAGTACATGAATACGATCATTTGATAATAACCGTCGTCATTTAGGAAAATTTTGGAAAAGGTGATTGATCTGATATTGTATATTAGAGCACATGTACATTTATTATAATCATAAAATTATGGCTTTTTTTAATCCAATGTAGGCGAGGATGAAAGTTGATTAAAATACTACATATGATTAAGACATTTGTTTTATGCATGTCTTGTCGTTGTTTTAATTATAGATAGATTTTTAATTTTACCAAAAATATTGATAATGCACGTTTTCAGAATTTGAATTCAAATGGATAAAAAGGAAGTAAAGTAAAAGAAGTCTGATACGGTTAACCGTGTTCTATAGTAATCGGCGGGGGTTAGATGCGATTGACCGATTGTCAGATTGGATCAAGTCCAGTATAAGACAAAAATAGTGCTTAAGGTGCCCCATTACACCTTGGAAAAGTTTCTCAAATCAGCAGAAAATTACTGGATTATGATAGAAAGCATGATGAATAAGAAGTACATATGTCAAATAAGCGAAAAAATGTGCAATTTTAGTTAAAAAATGATATTTTCAAAAATATAATTCAGTAAACATAAACAAATGCCCCAGGTGGATTCGAACTCATGACCTGCGGTTCACAAGCCTGATACTTTAACCACTGAGCGATGACGATATACATCTGAACCGATTGATACAGTTTAACAAAACAATTAAATCGCCATCTTGTGACGTAGTGTCTTAAAAAGTATAAGTCTCGGTGTAGTGAAGTGAAGTACCTTAACTTTTGCGTAGTGATACAAAATTTTATTTTGATTTTTATTTGTGTAGCGATACAGTGTCTTTTTTATATCTATAGTGGGTTTAAAATTCTTAAAATATTGTTAAAACAAATTAATTTACTTCCAATTTCCAGGCACCTTTGTGGATTAAGGACCACATATAATTCCGGGCAAGATGTTATGACTTATGATTCGCTCTTTCGAGATGTTTTTAAATTAGGCACCGATTTTGATTGTTATTAGTCGCCATCCTCAGTCTGAATTCTTGTATGCCGATACCCCAAAAAATGAAACGAAATAGAAGAAATCCCCTGACATGTGCACTTTAAACTGATGGTATTACTAACTTATAAACTAATTAATGTTCAAAATGTTTCACAAGGCCACGCATTGGGCCCACACTTGCTTCAGCACACAAAAAATATAGAAAAACGAAACAGGTAACACCTTCAATTAGATATACTACGAATGAGCTTTTTTTTTATCAAGGTTTGCAAGGTATATATAAAATGAAATTGTCCATTTTTGTTAGAAAATCTTTTTTAATCAATTAAGGGTTACTGAACCACCAAACACTTATCTAATTACCAATGCAAGGTTTAAAAAAAACTAATTTTTTTTAATAACGTTTAATCATTTACCCATCAAAACCTATCACCTCATTCGTGTAGTTTGTATAAAATATGTATGATGAATTGATTAAATTGAAAAGAAAAATTGTTTCATGTTTTATTAAACAATGGAGCACCAGATACATATATGCAATCATTAGTTTTTGCAATAAGGCGCGGCAGCATTTGTTTTCAAGTAAAAATTCCCAGTTGCCGTTTTGCTAGCATGGTAGCCCATTCTGTTGCAGCCATTCTTGCATGAATTATCACAGGTTCCGGTGTAGAAGCTCAAGTAGGATTTACAGGGAACCGCCGTGAATTTACAGGACGTGTTAATGGACTCGATGAAAAAGTGGATAGCCCTGGAGTGGCTGCAGCCAACATTGCTGGCGATAACTGTGCAAAAAGAAAACAAATGACAATTATGCGTCAAAATAATTGAACATGTATACGGTATTTCTAAACGTTTTAACTTTGTTTATTTAAAGACTATTTAAATTAGTCATAAATTTGTAATCAACATCTACGGGGTATAAAATACATTGTATATCAAATTTTGATGAAAAATTATTTTTATTATGCCCCACCCACACATTCACGGATCAACTCCACGGTTCTACTACGGAATATTTTCCACGGTTGACACCGGAAAATCTATTGATATGGAGTTAGTACGGATGCACTACGGAATGGATACAAATTGATACATACGATTTACTAAGGATTTATACGGAGTTAAAACGGACTTCTACGTTCTAAAACGGTTTAGTAAGTTTTTCTAAGGAAGTACTACGGTGGTTTCATCCGTAGTGGAATTTTGAACATGTTCAAAAATTGTCGCAGCTATACAAACTGTGTTTGGATACGATAACAGACGGAAAAGCCACGGGTCAATACATATCGCCACGAATGATTCCGGGTCGCTTCCGTAGCTAATCCGGCATTTAATCCGTGAATGTGTGACTGGGGTATTAACGTAATCTGTCATTTTGTAAATTTTTAATTTATTGGGTGAGAGAAAATATAAAGTTTACCTAAAGTAGATGGCGGGTTTTATATTTTATTGGAACAATTATTTAAAGCTACGGATTGAATTCCATGTAAAAAAAAAATTAAAAATGAGCACCAACCACTTATTTTCCCAGTGAACATGTTCCGTATGTTTTTCCACAAGTAACGTTTGCACCCCGGTTGCTTTCTGCCACCATTGGGGTAAAAGTCAGCATGTCCGTTGGGTATTCTGATGCCAAATGCTAAGGAAAGAGGAAAATAAAGTTAAAAAAAACTACATACAGGCATTTAACAAATGGCAAACTGTATATGACACATTTAGCTTGAACAAACACTTATAGAGGCATGACACATCTCTATACTGTGCACAATAAACAATAAAAATAACCTAATCATAATGGGTTTAGCACTAGCGACTGATCTGCAAGTCACGAGTGCGAAACCCGCTTTCACATTTTATCTCTCGAATAATTTCCTATAGACATTTTGTCAAACTTTGTAAAAAAAACTTTTTTTTAATGAATATGATGTACTTTCATTCATTTTGATATTTTTACATGCTGGTGTTCCATACCACCTTAATTCTCCATTTGCCAAAAATGTTTGTAGCATACGGAAATGTTTAGATAAAATTCTGTACCCATTTCCCATAGCGAGGCTCCGTCTGTATGGATTACGTCGACGAAAGCAGCGTCAGATGGATCCAATTTGACTTCATTGGAATATCTCTCGAAATTCAAACCAGCAGGATCTAGGCCTTAAAAAAGATAATTTTCTCCAGTTGTTATGTACATGTACATCGCTTAAGCATGTAGAATGAAAACTTTAATTTATCCGCATAGTATACATTTAATTTTCTTGTGTAATGATAATATCATAACAACAAAATATCATAACAACAACAACAACAACAACAGAACAACAGTAATCTTCAGCGACACCCTTGATATAATAAGTTGTCTCCGTTAACAGAAGTACACTGTACCTGAACTTACCAGAGATTCTGCCAACTTGACCAAAACGGCGTAGCTCTTTTCCGGCGTACCCCATGATCTGGGCGCCCAGGCTGTGACCGATCAGATGAACATTACTGAGAGACACCCCAGTATTCTTCATTAGGGCCTCCACCATTTTCCCCACCGTGGCCCCAACCACGCGAGTGTTCGCTGTTGACTTGTCGTAACGGATGCCTCGTGTACCACGTGACCAGTCCACGGTAATCACGTTCAAATCATCCTGAATATGACCAGTTACGATGATACAATTGGTTTAAACACATTTTAATCTACATATTACAAAGAATATTAAAAATAAAAGTTCCAAGAACGCACTTGTTCTTTTCTCTTTATTATACGACTAAAGAAAAGGAGCGAAATAAAAACTGCGTTCGGCTCTATAAATTATTGCTTTATATATATGTAAATGTATGTTTATCAGTACTGCCAACCAACCTTTTTCAATAAAGCGTCCTTCATTTTCAAAGCCCATCCAGATTTTACGGTGTCTGTGAAACCATGGGTAATGAAAATAGTCCGTCGACTGCCCACGAAGCTGGAGCCTGTGATCGTCTGGGGCTGGTAAGGTTTGAGAATCTGTCCCTGGTCGTGGTTTTTCCTTGTGTATAGCATGAAGGTTATACCGATTGCATCAGGCGAGGATGGGAGAATTCCCTTTGCATTATTAAATGGAGGTCTGCTTCGGAAGCACCCAATATGTGGGTAGCAAACCTTACGGTTGAAAACGTTCTTAATTGATGATATCCAAAAACCTTAAAATGAAGAAAAAAAAACTTATTTAAGATACTTGCAAACGTAAAACATAGTACGTGATTATTTTTTTATGTAGTGAGTTACGCTAATATTTTTTTTTCAAACGAGACGACGTCCAATTTAGACTAAATGCTAATTCTCGTTTTTAGAGTTTTGAATTTGGGAAACTTTGACGATAGTGAAAACAAAGCCTACATTTGTAATGGGAGGATTCCCTTCCCATTATTGAATGGAGATTTGCTGCTGAAGCACCCAATATGGGGGTAACAAACCTTCCGTTTGATGATTGATGATATAAAAAAAACCTTGAAATACGAAAAAAAAAATCTTATCTACAATACTTGCAAGCATTCGACGTGATATTTAAACGTATTCAAACCATTTGAATATTTTTATGCAGGTAATACATTTTGTTTACACGAGACCATGTGTGATTTAAACTACATGCAAATCCTAATTCTCGTTTTTTGGAATTTGAAAAAAAAGAACTATAAATGGAAATATCTCTACGAGCAACCTTGACCTGCTGACGATATTAGAACGAAAGTTTAATATTTAATATTGGGCTCAATAATTAAACAAGCTGCAATATTACATGTAAATTGTAATATAAGTAACAGTGAAATCGCGCTTTAGTCTCATAAATACGTAATTAATATAAAATTGATTATGAATTTTCGGAATCGGATATTCCCTTCCAGCGGGAAGAAAGCCCCCATGCTCTAACATTTATAACATTTAACTATACTCACCATGTACTGTCGTCAGGAAGAGAAGGAAAATTGCGATTGTCATCGGGGAAAACTGGGAAACAAATATAAACATGAATTGAAATGATCGACAATATAATTGAAATAGGTTGATAGCTCGAGAGTGTAAATACTAGTAGTGCGGTGGTCTGTAGCTCCCGGTCTGAAAAAATTAAGATGAACAACCTGTGAGCTACATGTATGCGTGCTAAAAACTGGCGCACAATTAAGTCCACGCGATAAAACAGATATTATTTCCCTTTATTGTTATACGGTAAAAAGAGAAACAACACGCCCCTCTCGAGTTTTTGTCGACATTAATGCACCAGAAGAGAGGGATGAGGTTTACTTCAAGTACATTTTGCTGACTGAATAACTTAAATTATAAATTTACACACACATATATATATATATATATATATATATATATATATATATATATATATATATATATATATATATATATATATATATATATATATATATATATATATATATATATAATCATGGAAACAAATCATGAAACAAATGGACGTTCAAACCCCAGGCCTCTGTTTAGCTGGCAAAAGAAGGTATCATACGTCTCGCTGTACAGAATAGAAATGCTCTATTCGAACGCGTGAATCACATGACTCTGGGGAGGTTTAAAGAACTGCGAACGCTAACGCCCGTTTCCCGCCTACATTTTACATCCAAACATTTCGGAATTCCTGTCAGATATTCAAAAACTAAGTTTTCTACTAAAAAGTATAATCAAATCCTAATCAATTTATATCAAAATAAAATTTGTAATCAAATTATTCATTTTTAAACAAAAGTTTTGCTAACACGGGGTCTAAAAATTTTTTCATTGAAATCGGTCTCTATAAGTGAGGAAAATATTATTTTGTGGCCAATATGTGCATAAAAACTTAATAATTTCATATTTACGATATAAATAAAAGTAAAATTTCATATAAATTCATATCTGTTAATTAGTTTTCAAAAATTTACAAAGCAAAATTCTTTTTTTGGAATGTATTGCGGTCTGTCGACATATGCCCCCCCCCCCCCCCCCCGTGAAACAACAAACCCTTTGGTAAAAATATGCTAAATAACAATAATTAAAACCCCTCAAAAAGAATTTGTTTCACGGGGGGGGGGGGGGGGGGGGGGGGAGAGATGTTTCAAAAAATATTTCCGTTTTCCGTAATTTTCTATTATGAAATGAGCTATTTTAACCCAAAATACAAAGTTACCTCTCTTTATTTGACCAAATCATTTATATTAAATGAAAATATACATAAAATTTTTAATGCTTACATTATTATAAAAAAAATTAACTTTAATTAGACAACTTTCAAAAAATGACTTTTAGTTAGGCGGCTAGACAATGCTATCGTTCGCAGTCCTTTCATGAAATAGCGCTGTACACACGGTATAATTTTGCTGTATACGACAAGGTTTAAACAATTTACTTTACCGTGTAAACTAGTCTTGCCTTTATTGAATTATCAACATTTGTAAATCATGCAATACATATTCATCTGTTTTTAATAATGTTTTAATGTCAAAAATTAAAAAACAATTGTCCAAAATCTTACCATGATTTGCTGCCGAAGTTTCCGACGAATGCACGCTTAAAGCGCCTTCGCGGTATTTATAGCACAGAAGGTGTTTGACGAGTTGTGTCTATTTATAGAAAAATACGCGCGTTGTTTGATTGGCTAATTATTCCATGACAATTTCTGATGTGTCAGCGTAAAGTAAAGACTCTAATCGGAACTCCGCTGATGTCTTACACAATCAACAATCACTGAGACACCAAAGGAGTTCCGATTTGTGAACACTAAAACTTGAACACGTGACTTTCAGTTAACAGTAAAAAGTATACACTTAGTGGAAGTCTGTTTCTGATAGTTAACTCAAAAATTTAAATATCCATCGACATTTAAGCTAAACTTTAATTTTCTACAGCCATTGATGGACTCTTATTCACACAAGCACAACAAAAAATTAAAGGAGCACTACATACTGTTTTTTTTGGTGAACACACAATACCCGCTCCCTCCCAAAAGAAAAAAATAATTATACATAAAAAAAACCCAAAAGACAAATAAAAAGCATTCAAACTTATTTTTAAATTGTCATTATTATACTAATATAAAATGTGCAAAATTTTGATAATAAGATGGGTGTAATTACCAAACATAATACATGTAATTTTTTTTTTCATGTGTGAAGATGGTCAAAAGATCATTTGTATATTACAAAAGAATTTTTTAAAAATAATAAGCAAGAGGAAAACCTGTAACTTTAAAAGCAAGTTATATTTAAATTCGGACCACAATTGATGCAGAATCAGAAAGAACAATCCCAGGGTGTCCGATCACGGTAAAATCTACCTTTGTTTTAAATTCACATCTCAGTGGATGAATCACATCGCATACCGACTTTAATACGAAACCAGTGCTCTATGGCGGTAAATTTGCTTATCATGCTATATGAAAATTATGTTTCATATCTAAATATGCATGCACTGATACAATGTTTATATCTTTCAAGATCAACCATTTTTTTCTTATTTAATAAGAATTTTTCCCCAAGATTTGAAATAATAACTCATCACAATGATTTAGTTTGTTTATGATTATGATGTTTTATTATACCCATTGTTGAATATTTTGTTGTTGTTGAATAAATTTAAAATACAATCATAAGATTTAAAAAACAAACATAACAAACCTACGATATTCGACAAATATCAAAATCAAAAGGTTAAAGATATTAAATTTATAAACAATGATACAATTTTCAACAAATTTCAATTTTTACAAGTCTATCACAGAAGTTTTGCACCAGTAGATAGGTAAACACACTGGGACTATTAAAATACAGGGGAAATAACTTGCTATCAACAAAACTACTCTACATGTATTGCACTCCATCTTGTGACCCACTTATCTGTATAAAAATTGACAATTCTAAAATTCAATACATACATACAGCACTCTAATCAGAATACAAGGATGTGCATTTACTGTATAATCAAACACGGCACATGTAACGGAGGACATTTAGATTTAACAATTTAATTCATATTTCACAAACAAACAGCACTCATTTTGATAGAATACATACTGCAAAGTTAACATAAATGTATTTTATTTGGTTGTGTATTCTATTTATTGCTTTTGGCGGAAAGCTGCATCCAATTAAACGATTACACTGCTTTATGCCTTGCATATAATTATGTAGAAGAAAAGATACTTTTAGTAATTCACTTATTCAAATCCGCGCAAAATTGATGAATAATTAATTTCCGCCAAATATTGTACAAACTTAATACGTGTATTATACGTTCACAGTAAAAGTTCAATGACAACTTTGTTGCAGCAATGAATTTATCTCTTCAGAAAAATGGAATATGATAAATGTATTGATTGGCCCTTGTTTCTTGTTGAGAGTTCATCTCAGATTAAGACTGTAACAGTTCTACAGTTATCAATGAATTTAACACATATATATATATATATATATATATTACACATAGAGAACTTTAAAAACAAAATGAAAACATCAGTGAAATGAAATATGTTGAACAAAATAAGCTTCAAAATAATTTTTTTTTTCCTGGGGAAATGATTTCACATCAATTACACACAAATTTAGGAATTTGGTTTCACTGAGATACTGTATACAGGGTTATTTTCGTCATGTTATTTTCACCCTTCATCACTTGCATACAGTTTTGCCCTGATTTGAATTTGCCTAGACAAAGTTGTGTTTAAAGAGAAAAAATATGAGCATTGTAATTCGTCCAGTCCTAAATTCACCCTCTGACAACGGGGGTTAAAGGAGCAAAAATAAAACGGGCGAATATTTCCCTCTATGCAGGAACTGGTCATTTAAAAGCATGTCATGTTCTATGTAACGCACATTTGAATATTGGATTGTGTGCCCAAAATGATCTGACTAAACATTCAAAAACGCTAAGTCATGTATAGAATGCTTTTTAATACACAAAAGTCTTCCAAGTCACTTACAACTTTCATGCCATCATTTACAGAGTTCAAAAACAAGGTTAATGTAGCAGAAACTCTTTTTGCATTTTTTTTTTAGCTGAACACAACCTACCATTTTCTGTGTCAGATCACTTTACAAAATTCAAATTCAGCAACTGTTAGTTACAATGCTTCTTTGCAATAAAGTACTACACATAAGTTTTAACACATATTTCTATTGTATATACCTATGAAATGCATGGTAAATATGTCGTGAATGTCATTACGCGCTATGACCAGATTTTTTACTTTCCAAATCTAGTCATGACCAGATTTTTTACTTTCCAAATCTAGTCATGACCAGATTTTCACATGTTGGAGATTGGCAAGTATGCATGATGGTTATGTATGAAAAAAAAGGAAGATGTCAAAATGAAATACATGTATGCTATTTCATAACATTGTGAAATCATTTAAATTTGTGGAGGCCAATTTTCATGGTTTATCCAAATTTTTACAAGGTTCGTTGGAATGTAAATCCGTGTTTACACAAGTGTAACTAAAAAAGACTTGTATCTAATTTTGTTATTAATCTTCAAAGGGCTTTATGTTTTCAATGCATGTACCGATATCCTTTTTAAACCAAGCAACAAAACATACCATTATTTTGCTTGCTTGAAATTCCAACTTAACATTTTATCCAAATGAAATTAATTTTTTTAAATAAACAATTAAAAAAGATTTAAAAATCTTATGAGTATAATGCTTTAAAAATTCAAATTATATAAAGTAATTGTGGTAACATTTATATGTACTGGGTAAATTCAATATATGAAAGTTAGTTGATAAAATTCATTACATGCAGGCACTTGTAAAAACCAAAACATAATTTCTAACAGAATAAGGTATTTTCTTGAAATTTTTAAAATTTGTAAATCCACAACATCATGGATGCCTCCGTGCTGTGGATTTTGTGGGACTGAGTGGTGCTCCTCCAGTCTATGTATCCATCACCGCCGCTAACCACCACCACCGCATTACAGTTTCTTCTCCGCAGTGTCTCGTACACTGCGGAGGAAGATCGGTCATCGCCATGGATACGAACAGACGGCTGTTTATGAATTATACTTTTCTTAATGTCCTTAAGACCCACTGATAGCCTTTTCTTAAAGTTTGGTCTCTCTTTTCCTGGTTTTTCCTTAATTGATGACTTGGGTATCATTTGAGGGGATATGTCACATTTCACAGTTTGATCTCTTTTGACGTCCTCATTGGACATCAAATCTCCATAATACATCCTGATTTCATTTTCATCCCCTTGGGAACTGGTGTCTGGGGTGGCTAAATTTCTTTTAGCTAATTTTTGCATCAACTCTGTTCTAAGTGTCAATGCTTTACTCTGAATATTCTCAGAACACAGAAACTCCGCCTGAGGTTTTGCTGACACTAACTCTTCAGCAGACTTGGATTTCCTTCGATCAAGACTACTACTGTCCGACTCGGATACACTGTCTGTTTCATTGTTTTTGGGACCATTTGTTTTGATATCCAATATTTCTGTCTGACTGTCAATTTCCACTTCTGTAGCTATGGTCTCATCAATGGAGTCTTTGCTGCCTTTCCGTCTTTTCACACTTGTTGCATTCTCCCTCCACGCAACAGACTCTGTAGAGTTCAAACCCTGAGCCTTCTGCCATAGATTTACAGTTCCGCAGTAAATAGGGATCAGAAACTGCACCGGTCCATTATGAGCGTGTAGTGACACATCTGGCCTCCCCTTAATAAGGGGTACCCCATCCCGTAGCCGGGGTAGAGGGAGGGAACAGACAATACCCAGGCTCGTCCCCACCCACAACAAACCTCGGCTGGCCATTAAGCTGGTCACTGTGGTTGTCTTGGGACTTTTCTCATCTGAACAATATTTACTTTCTGTAAAATAAATGTCATAGGCAAGATAATAAATATATCATCATCAAGTATATTATGCGACTCTACACATAATCTATTAATTCAATACTCAAATAATAAGGCAAAGATAGCTATATAATCATGTGTTTGAAAAACTATTTTATTCAAATTTGCGCATTTCCCTATTGATTACCAGTATGCATTCACTTAACAGTAAATTAAAATGAGTATACAAGACTGCTTGCCAGTACATGAGTGCATATTACGTATACAGAGTGACATAATACCTTATATCTGGGGGTTTTCGCGTGTGACAAAATTTGGGATAATGAGGAAAATGTGTAGCATTTTTAATTTGCGTCCGTCGCTTTTTGCGATTTCAAATGTATCTTATAGAAAATGATACAGGACATAATTTCTGCTTAATTAATAATTTGCCATTTAAAAGAGAATGCGAAAAGAGTGAAAATTAGAGAATTGTGATACCGGATATACTAGTAGGGTATATCTAGAAATGTTACAATTCAATTAAAAAAGAAAATCCAGTGTCCCTGTCTATATTCAGTGACAAGGGAGAGAACTCTTACCTGACATCATCCTGTCCACTGTGGAGCCTATATTGATCTCCTGAAGGTTCTCCTTCGTCTCTATGTGGTAGAGGCGGACGTACGACTTGTCCTTGAACGACATCCACAGGCCACACCCAGAGCGGACCATGTCAGCTATCACCGCCTCTCCGTCACACACCAGGCGATCCTTAAACAAACAAAACAGAAGTCAAATTATTGAAAGTACATGCAATATCAGATGATATATATTTTTGAAGAACCATTTGAATAAGTATGAATAAATAGGAATTTTTCTATAATCAAACAATTTACTCTTAGGTGCTTTAGAATTTGATCAATCACATGAAATTTTAAATGTAGTGTTTAACTAGAAGACAAAGAAAGAATTTTTTTAAAGAAAAGGATGTCAACTTTAAAGATTCAATTTTCAATAATACATTTTAAAATTTTACATCTAGCTAGTTCATTGCCTTGAACCACATCCTAATACCAATACCTTTATTAGCATACCTAGACTTCTGAAAACATAGGATTTCTGAAAACTGATATCATGCATGCAGGTTATAGTCAGGGAAGTGATATAGAGCAAATATAACTTCAAGCGGGATGCAAATTTTAGCAGCTAAATCTTGAAACCCTTCATAAACAAATGTAGAATGTAGAGGCATATTTTAATCAAATTAGTATCAAAATTCTAATTTTTTGTTTGAACTTAAAATGAGAAACAAAACTTCCGTAGCACAGATGAAATAAGAAATTGTTAATTAAATTTTTAGTTTATCAATTTCAATATCATCGAATGCTAAAACAGCATGAAAATGATAAAATTGAATGATAATACTGTGAAATCATTAAATTTAATAGGGGTAAATTTGAGTGAATTGTCATACATTTACAGCTTCATGGGGGCGTAATTTTGAGATTTGAAAGATTAATGTTTCATAATTTGTTGAAAATATAATCTTTAGGCAGAGGAGAATCAACAAAATCTTCCAAAATTGAGCCATCTCAAATTTTAATGATTCCACAGTTCTGAAGCACTAGAAGGTGACTAGCAGTCAGTGTTTGTCGACTGATGGAAATTTCAAATTTTGTAGAGGAGTGGAACTATAGAAATGTCAAGTATAAATATATCCCTCACCCACTGTAAATATTGTTTTCTGTTCTGTAAAGTTTAAATCAGTTTTGGATGAGTTTGAATTTTGCAAACCATAATGAAATAGTGTTATTTGAATTTTTTAATTCTAGATTTTTGGAGTTACTAAATTGAGATTAAAATTTTAACATCTGTATTGATCAGTCGTAAATCTAATGACAATTTAGTTGAGAGGTAGAAAAGGGGGCTGTTTCTTGATAATAAAACTAATACTGGTATACAATACATTTTCCCTAAGAAATGATAAAACAGTGCACATGCTATTGTGGCATTTGTTTATTCTTTGGGGAAATCTATCCGAGTCGTAATACTTTAATCTATTATAATTGCATGCAGTGTGTAACTTATCAACAGGTTCCAAACCTATAAAACTAAGATCACAATAAATAATAGTCTAAAAGCCACCATTTAATACAGAAGTGCAGATATTAAACAAATAAACTAGTAAATTTAAGCTGGACTAATTCAAAATTCGCCAAAAAATTACAAGGACCCTCCATTCACTGATTTTTTTTACTTTGAGTTAATAATATTTTATAAACAGTTATCAAGGTGAAAATGTTATAAGTTTATTTTTTTCCAGTGAAAAATAATGAAGTACTATTGTATAAAGATAGCATTTGCTTATTGTATATTATAAGAGAAAAATGTGCAAAATAAAGTTTACAATTTAAATTACCATTTTATCTTTGTCTATTCAATGTTTATAATACATGTACATAAATTGATAAAAAATTATGTGATACACTAAGTAAAATGCCGTGTTTTTTTAAAATTCACATCAAATTATTAATTTGTCACTCAAACTACAAAAGCCCTCAAATTAGTTTGCAGTGTAGAGATCGAGGGTCCTTAATTTTTTCTGCAAAAATCCTCTCAAATCACACAGAAGAAAAATTATATATGTATATACTGCTCATAACAAATTAAGTTATATAATCTATTAGATATATGTAATATATGCTGCATTAAGAACAGTTTAATAATCTAATAAATATATGGTACATGTAAGTAATATGCTTTATAAAAATTGCTATGCAGTTGATAGCTTAATCAAAAAGCTGAAAAATTGCACCCATTATTATTTACTGCTTTTACCTGGAACTCGTTTTCATCCACTGGTATGATATATATAGTATCCCCGCAGGCCACCCATATTTCATCCTCTATAGCAATGATACACGAGATGGGCATGTCACTGCCTATCTCCACTATATGTGGCGAATCCACATTCCACTTCCCATCCTCTGTAATAAGACGAACATGTAACGAACGATGGAAATCAGACAGTGAATTCAACGATTCAGAACTACTTTTACAATTGTAACTTTGACACTTCATGCAATATTAAACATGATAATTAACTTCTAAGAGCTTTTTCCACATACATTACTATATAACAATAGAAATTGCTACACCATGTATACAATCACCCATTCATTCAATTTCATACACAAAAGGACCACCGATTGCTTAAAAGTTATTTGTTACATACTGTCATCTCTGTCATAGATGACAAGTTTTCCATCTCGAAGGCCAACAAAGACCCTGTCGTCTGCATACTTAATCGCCACTGCAATGCCATGACAATAGAATTTACTGCGGGGCTTTCTTCCTCCACTGGTAAAGTTTCTCACTCCATTCTCATCCAGTAGACTGTACACAAGTATTCTGTCAATAAATTAACAGAAATTAGAACAGCTCCAAAGAAAACAGTTATTTAAGCTGAACACTGCTTGTAAATAGCCATTGTCCGCCATATTTCTCTCTCATCACCGCTATCCCTTCAACCCCTATATAAGCTGCAGACCTCTTAGCAGTTTAAAGTATTTTGCTGTAGAGGTCTCACCTGTGTGGACATACATCTTGCCTCGACGTGTTACTCGGTCGCTGTGAAATTATCAAGTTTTATGCACTTTTTTCAAGCCAGAAAAAGGTTAACATCAAATAAACTGGTAAAAATATAATCTACATACAGAATATGCACATAAAATAAGAATTAAATGCATAAAATCGAAAGACCACAAAGGAATACTACATGTTGGCCACAAGTTTCAGGTGTGCAATCGGGTGTAACAGAATGGAAGGGTTTATATACCAGGTACCCGTGTGACAGTGCCTATTTACGTGTGGTGTTCAGCTTTAACCTATAGAAAAGGAATGAAACTGTGAGGAGAGGAGAAAAAGGGAAATTAAGAGGAGAGAGAAAAAGAGAACTTATTTGAAGGAATGAGACAGGGAAGAAAAGAGAGATAAAGGAGGGGATCGACAGTCCTGATCAGCAGGAAAAGAAAAGGAGAAAAGAGTTTAAATATGGATTTACATATACATTTTCTTGACTTACTCGCACTTTTCTGTTGACATCCACACTGTGTCTTCCACAAACGCCTCGTCTTGGTCAGTGATGGAAATGGCTGGTACTGTTTCCACAGTAACAATCTCTGTGTCTGCTGCCTTGAAGGATTCAATGAGGGTGAGTCGTGTTGTGTGGACTGAGACCAGGGACACCTGAGCGCGGGTTTCAGAGGTTGTCACTACCCACAAATGCTGCATGCTGATGTCAGAGTTACTCCCCCTGCCAGACAGGTAGACGGGCACAGCACACTTCACCTGGTCATGAATGAAATCACATGACACTTACATCTAAATATAGATTTTTAGCAAAAAAAGTCATCATGACTATTACTTCTAAATCTAGTTGTTTACAATATCGTTACAATATATCATTCTATTAAAAACTTGAAGCTGTAGCCTTATCTTGATTTTTTCAATAACCGTTAAAAGTTTTTTTCCTATTTACAAAACATTATAAAATCTAAGCCCTTGTTCATATGAGAAATGTATTTTGAACGTAATAATGGTGTCTGTTTATAAAAAACAAAACCTAAAGAGAAAAAAAAGAAGACTTTTATTCATACCTTTGTGAAGTGTTTGGGCAAGTCCACTGACATATGTCTGACATACATGGCAGGTTGGTGAATGGATTTCTGTTTACCTGAGGTACTGGACATGTGCCAGCTGGGGTTGTTTAATGGATCTGTAATAACACCACAGACTCGTAAATATATGCTCAACTCAACTCGATAAAGTAAAATAGTTTTAGTTACATCTATTGATCATCTAAAGTGAAAGACCAAGATGGGTAATCTTTCACCTTTCTAATTTTAAATACACATGTATTATCTTTTTTTTAATGTTCACAGGCATTTACTAGTAACCTGATATGGTCTCCCTTAGTGAAATGTACATGTACAACCATCATTCTTTATTTAAACAATGCTTTCTTTGGGGATTCATTCGGGATATGAAGGTCGTGTCACTGCAGAAAAAATACATAACCCACGTTAGCGGGTTTTGTAATTTTTTTCTGCAATGATCGCTACCTTCATGACCCGCATCATGGCCGCATGAATCATCAAAGAAAGCATTTTATTATTTATATTTACATCTTTCTTTTAACTAATTTATAAATTGATTATGAAAAGTAAGTAAAATTCACTCAATTACTGTTAATGTACATAAGTACGTTGGCTAAAAGAAACAGCCATATCATCTCCTATGAGACTTTGAGTCTGACATCATTATGATTATTTCGTGCAGTCCGTGATTTTTCTTTGGTCGTTGTTGGCTTCAACCAATCAATAAAAAGGGTGTGTCAATTTTAGTCCTGTCAATTTCTTGTCAGTTTCAGCCGTTGTAGATTTCGACCAATCGATAAATGGGGCGTGTAGATTTTAGTACGGCTGCTTCTATAGGGGATATTATACTTGGTAGATGTAAATATAGAATATCAAAGACACATTACAAACCTTTTGTGAGTTTCGTCATGATAAAATCAATGCTCCATTCCTGTCTTATCTCTGGTGAAGACGTCTTGAAAACAAACCGACATTCTTTTCTAAAAATGAAAAAATCATTACAAATTTTCCCATGAAGCATTTAATAACAATTTTCAACATTTCATTTCTTGGTAAATGAAAGGAACTGACTAAAGAAACATATTAGGAGCATTAATGTTATAATATAACAGACTGCCTTATGTAAAAATAAATTGAATTTGTTAACACAATCTTTCCCTCTATTTGGAAGCCCTAAAAAGTGATAGTTAAACTTTGGGAGACCTGTGAGTGTGTTATACCTTACCCAGTGTATTTGGGATCCTGTAAAGTGATGGTAGAACTATTGAGGACCTGAAGCTGTTGATCCTTTGACTGGATTTGCAGCTGAAGGTCTGTTATGGCTTCTTGGATTTTATCCTCAGTAATACCCTGTAAAACATAAATCATTACAAGTCCAGTCTAAATGATATTTAACCCCCCCTCCCATTTTCTGAATGTTATTCACATGTGAAAAAAATTCCCCAAAACCCCCCAAATAAAATCAACAAAAATTCTGCCATTGCAAATTAAACATCAATGATTCTCCAATACCTCAAACAACAAGACATTAGACTGAGTATAGATATACCTCGTATGAGAGTTTGAGCGAGTTGGTGAGCGTGCTGATTTGACCTAGGACGGAAACGTCATGCATCATGTCACTGATGTCACGATGAAGGTTAAAAATGTCATCCTCCTTACTCTCTGGAAAAATACAACATAAATACATGTATAATGAAAATCTGTTCTAAAAATGTTGTAAAAATTTAAATCACTGAATAATCTAATAAGAGTCTTTTTAATGAAATTGTTAAAGTAAAAGTCACAAATATTCTTATATATAATGAAAATCTATTCTAGAAAACAAACCTGCGGACATATTTTATGATAATCTATTCTAAAAATTTTGTCAAAATCGAGTGCATGACATCATGAAGAAATAGATGAAGTCAACATGATAACAAGTGTTACATATGAGACAACTAGTGTATTAATGATTCATTGAAGAAAACTTGCCTACTACTGCCGAGTGTATACTGTATTTGTTGGTGTTGACTCTCACGATGCTCTGCATGTCTGGGGTAATGGCCGTGTCTTTTAGCTCCAAGTCACACAGAGGCTTCACCCATTTGATCTTCTGTTGATTATTCCTTTGGAATAAAAGAATTATATTTCCTTAACTGAACACAATGGGAAAGGAGTAACTCCTTTACATGTATTCACTAAAACTTCCTGATCTGTCAGTTTATCAATAGTACAAGAACATAATGGTATTCCTGAGGCCTGTTCAACAGAAAGGCTCTGACAAACAATTCTGTTAGAGATAAAGGAAATTTTAGCAAGATGAGTTCTATAATATAACAGGTCTCTTGATTTCACTAATTGAAGCTAACTACTGTAAACCAACATATCTTCGCAGCTACTTCATTTCCCGATTTACTTCCAATAAACTGGTTCGCGACCACTAATGTTCGCAACCAAGCCTTATCCAGATCCATATTTTGTTATAACAACCATACAATAAAGACTGGTTCGCAGCGAGAAATATTCACCACAACGAAGCTCTTTCGAAAATGAAAAAGTGGTTTACAGTATCACTTTTTATCACCTTCAACCAAACTCGAGGTTTGAGTAAGTTCACTGGGTTTTTTTTTTTTTTGGGGGGGGGGGGGGGGGGCATTTACGTCTAATATACTTTGGTTACATCTGTATGCAAGTGTTTTTTGTAAGATGAAAATAAAATTGTAAATGATGAATTTAATAAACTATGCATGACTTAATTGCAAAAATCCTATCATTTTATACAAGCTTTTTAGCCTTGTTATAATGGCTTAAGATTATATGTGCAAGTGTGAATCTATAATGTTATCTCCACCTGAGACAAGTATTTATATAGAGCCGTACCCCTGCATAGAGCAGCAGATGATGCAGTCGTCCAACAGGTACAGCTTCCTCACCTTGACAGGTGTGCCTCGTTCTGGTGACTACAAAACACAACCACCACCGTACAGTACAAATACAGGAAAGAGAAAGTCAATGAACAAATTAAGAGAGTCTTTATTTAACTTAAAAAGTTTTCATATTTTACTTTTGATAAAATTCAATCAGATATCTACACCAGAGCTACACAAAGCAATATCCTATTTAAAAAAATACAATTATTATAATATTTGTGTTAAAGAACTAGCAATTATATGCATGAATTAAAGCTCAGACTCTTACGACTTCCTCCATGTCATCCTGTCTGACGAGGCGGCACTGTTTCTCTCCAGGAATCTTGAAGTTGAGCGTTTTCTGAAGTTTCTTGGACTGGAAGAGTTCCTCAGACTCGCGTTTACGCTCATTGAGCATGTGGGTGACGTTCTCCAGGTCTGTGAGGGCGGTCTGGAGGGACGACCTGTCATGGTGATGATGAGGGGTGTACTTCAGTAGATCCTGGGGTAAAGGACATTTCAAGGTCATATCAGAAATCAAACTTGTCTTTATCCTCTAAAGTTCTTCTCCAATGCTTTGTATTAATGTGACACATATATATATAACCTTGACCTCAATGAAATACAGTGCCCAAGTTTATCACATTATCATGATTATTTAGCTGCATTTATTTAACTAATGCTAGATTTGTACACAGCCTTTGTAGGCTTTATTGAGATGCATTAACTGTCACTAGAATTCAATATTTATAAGTTATACATTCTGAAACCTTGACCTCAGTATTAAGTACAGGTGGTGGGTAGTTACCCTTTACACTAGTGAGCTGTCTAACCTTGATGAGCATGATGAACTGAGGGAATCTCTGTATTGGTTTTACCATGAGACCAAACAATGTCAGGCGATCTATACTCTTCTTTGATGTATTCTGTTTCAGAAAAGTAAAAAAAAATTGTTTTACTTCACTTAATCTGTTTTTTTAAGAAATAACAAAACAATCAGTACTGGCAGTAGGTTACTCTGTCTTAACTGACATTTAGGAATTCCTCTAGGCCTGGTTTTGAGATCTGAGCTGCCTTGATTTCCTCCATTGCCATGGGAAAGTTGTTGACATATTCACTGTACACATTCACAACCATGTCTCTAGAAAACTAAAAGCACAAGACCAGAATCATGTCACAGTGGTTCACAATAAAAAAACCCCAGGATAATCTACCATTTATGAATGGTTGAAATCTCTTACTGATGCTGTAAATATTGCTCCGATTTTTTCCTCTGTGTACCAGTTTTTGACGCTCTCTGCTAGTTCTATCTGGAACATCCTGTGGTGATGAAGAATTTCCTGAGCCTTGGAGAAAACCACTGGAACACTCTCCTTGTCCAGGTTAAATGTAAACAAAATGGCGCTCTTGTAGTCCTACAATAACCACAGTTATGTCTCAAATTAGTTTTCTCTTTGTGAATCTTTAAACATTACTGTAATTTCCCTATTTCACATGAGAACTTAATTCAGTGATTCCGCTGATTTGAATTAAGTCGCAAGAATATAAGGTGACGTTGTAAGCACCAATTTTTAAAAATAATAAATCATATAGTTCAATTTTTTTTTTTTAATTCTGGGAGGGTTGCTTCCCGTGTTTATTTCTTGTGTTTAACAAGGAATCTACAGTAAGAAAATGTGTCTTCATTGTCAACACTTGTACATACCATGAACAGTTTAAATAGCAAATGTGATGCCATTTTTAATCTTTTATACAATTATAATTGTTTAAATCAGAAGAAATTTATGTAAGAAACTTCTTTGCAACTGTAAAACACAGTACAGTAAAACACGGTTACAGCGAACATGCTTATAATAAATTGACGCTTACAGCGAAGTGATTTTTATTCCCCATGACTTAATTACATGTTGTAAACTTGACGGATATAACAACTTACGCTTATAACGAAGGAAAATTTCTGTTCCCTCACAGTTCGTTATAAGCGTGTTTTACTGTACAACATTTGATAAAAACAAGAAATGAATTTAATATAAACTTTCACAAGCTATATAATGGATGCAAATGTGTATTTCATTTTATTGGTTTTTTAAATTATCGAAAAATTATATTAGGTAATACAAAATTTTTGTTCAATCAAAAATCTACTATTTTGATTAATCTAATAATTGAATCATCCTACAAAAAGTCTTGGAATGGGATTTTTAATGCGAGTTCAAAGAAAGGTTGCAAGATTTCTTACATTAACAATCCTATCCAGCGCATCTAAGTAAGACTTCTCGCTGTCAATGATGTTTCTCACTACATGAGCCTTCTTCTCCTGAAATACACATTATTCATGGTTACACCATGTTCAACATCAAGGAGTCAAAATATTTCAGCATAATTTCACATGCAAGGAGGTAATATAAATATCAACCAATAATAGCTTAATATATCTAAATGAGACGTGGTTAGATATTGTTGCATATACAGAACTGATATATTTCAATAGGTAGTACTACAGTCAATTTCACCTCAACAAGTATTCTTAGAGGGGATGCAATATATAATAAAGACACAATTGGCTGATCTTTGATCAATGCAAAGTATATATAAATAAATACAGTAGAACCCACCTACATTACACATACTTGGTACATGTATTATAATGTGCAATATTGTATATTCCATACATTAGATTAGATATATTAGACTAAAACCATATTTGCATGACTACTGTACATGTACATGTATTGTGTTTTCCCTCTTATTTTAGTAAAGAAAAGGTAGTTTATAATTATCACAACTTTGTTGATTTTGATGATTTTGGGGGGGGGGGGGGGGGGGGGGTACCGTTAAATAGGAGGGTATACCTATGGTTCTAATAAGCTTGATAAGCTCAAAACATTCTCACAGCCTCAGCCAACAGTAGCTTTCTCAGGGGTGACAAGTTCCAATGTCACACTTTTATGTAATATCTATATCACATAGTACTGTATAATTTGTAGGTATACATGCAGATCAAAGTATCTTTTAAAACCTCTTTCAAAAATATAGTGCAAGTAACAAAAACCTCAAAGCAAAGCTACAAACACATACCTGCATTAAGCACAACAGAATAACACAGAGTGATATAATTTTATAGTCTACACATTTAATAAAATTATGTATCTGAATATATATAATTATTAACATTTGCTGAACTAAAGCTTAGTAAGTCTCAGTATGATGGCTATTATTGTATAGGAGCTAGAACCTTCAAAAGTGTTGCAACCCCTAAAGTAAGCAATGATATAGAAGAGTTTTTTTAAGGCCTCTTCATGGCATAGTGCCCCCTCGATTCAACCAATTCATACTCACTCCATGCTTTGTTGTTTTGAAAAACTGAGAGGAACTGATTTTTACCTAATTAGTAATCAAATTGGCAACATTAATAATTAATCATGAACATTATTCTCTGGACCAAGATAACAATATACATCAATATTTTACATCTGATAGTCCTTGGATTCCTTATTGATATTGCTAGAATTCCTTAAAGTAATAAACAAATCCAAGGCTAAGGTTAATGTTAAATTTTGTCAAACAATGTACCGGTAAGCTACAATTGTTTGTTTCAATAAAAGTCTTAATTTCTTTTAAAAATTCGTTGTAAGACTTAGTGGAAAAAAATTTCCTGAGTGTAAATTTGGTTTTCCAGTAAATACATATGAAATACAAAATCAAATAATAATAAAATTTAGAAATATTTCCTTTAAACATTTATAAACCTTTTATACACAATATTAATGTTCCTTGTTGCTTCAAGTACCAGCAAACCTTGATAAGAGTACATGCATCACCCCCCCCCCCCCCTCCTTCCAACAAACTCTTAAATATCTTTTGCAATGTTAAAAAAAAACAACATGAGGAAAATGCATACACATGTACTTCTCTTTCCTTAAAATAAGGATGGATATGCATCTATAACCAGAAATAAACTTTGTAGTGTATAACACCTGTTCCTTTTTGATACCCTCTGGCGGGGGTGGTAGATTGGGGGGTGGGTGTTTCTCCAGATTGATCTTCACAGGTTTGACTGGACACTCTTCCTCTGAGGGGGTCCTTTCTGGTCGGACCCTATCCGGGGTTGGTGGGAGGGGTTTATCTGGGTACTCCGATGTATCTATCAATAAAAATCTACCTAAGACCAAATCTTGATACAATATGCTACATATATCATTTATAATAACACACGTAGTTCCCAAAGCAATTACTAGTATTACTTTTCGGCCATACTTCCTTACTTACTTTATAGTACTTCCCGAAGCAAAAGCTATTGAAGTACTTTGAGTACTTGAGATCCATAAAAAAGGTTTTAAAATGAATACATTAAATTTAGATAAGCTGTTCAATAGGCTGCAGTCATTTTGAGATTAAAATTATGATAGTGTACTGAATTGCTTCGTTCATGTAGAACAATTTAAATATGATTTCAACTTTTCCTGCCATGCACTATGAAGAGTTCTATAGATTTTATGTCTAGTATATGCATCAGGTACCTGTTATTTTTATGCCATTTCTCTTAAAAAATCGAGCATTTTTCACCTCAAGCTGTCACATACAAGTTCTAAAAATTTTAACACTCTGGTATTTGAAATAGCACTCTCGAGCTCATAAAATGGTGAAAAGTAAAATGATTTTAGTTTTTGCAGTGTGAGGGGCCTCAAGTTTTACACAAGTTTAATTACATGTTTTGAGATATGCCCTCAACACAATTTAGTATTACCAGTATTAATGGTATTTCCCATGTGATACCAACATCCATTAACTTGTTAAATTAATACTGGCTTTTATTTCACTGCTATATATTTAAGGTTAAATTGCTGTATATAATTAGGGTAAAATTTCATTAAGTAACCTCTAGAAGACACAAAATTAAAAAAAATAGCACTAACTGATGTATTCCTCCTCTGATGACCCCCTGAAGTCCGACCCCCAGGATATTGTGCTGTCGATGGTGGAGTTCCGATGGTCTCGGTGAGGAGACCGTGTCCCCACGGGCTCATAGAATTCCTCACTGTCACTGGCCACTGCCAAAATACAACATCACAACTACATGTGCTTATTACTATATATCCAGTTATTATCGCAATGAACTAGCTATAGTTTTTTGCCTTTTTTGCGATAAATTTTAAATCGCAATTAAAACACACAATATGCAGAAATTAAATATAGAAATTTATTAAAGAGGTTTGTTCCTCTGCTATTTGGTAGACATTTTGGGTCACCTCTTGTCTAAAATTCTGCATCGTTTATACTCTGGTATTTTTATCATACAATGCCAAATAACTTATATTCAATAAAAAAAGTTTTAAAAACCAATTTATCTGTTAATTGCACTTTCAGTGCAGAAAGGTCAAGTTAAATTCACAGTAGCTTGGAGAGAAGCATATAGGACATCAATTTTTGTTTTTGATTTAGTTAAGCTGTGTATGTATATAGATAAAAAAAATTCTTTATAAAAAAAACTTAAATACTTTTGATTGCAGGATCCAACCATCTTAATTTGCATAAAATGACTATCACAAATAAAAGTATCATATATTTACCCCATTTTTGCAAATTTATTTAGACGGCACAAAAAATTAATAGATAAACATTGTCCTTTCAAGATTACAATAATTTTTTATTTTGTATCAAAATACAGTTTTTTTAAGTTGATTATTTTAATTGTTTCATTGTGTATAATTTGATTAGGAAAATTTCAGATCATATCATTCAAACTAAATGTTGATAATAATAGACAGTATGTACTTTTTCGAAACGAAATCTGGCTTACCGACAAGTGCAAATCCATTAAGAACATTTAACAATTCATTTCTTAGTTGTATATTCATTTTCTAAAATACTACATGTATATCAAGTACTAGCTCTTCCGAAATAAAAACTCAATATTTAAATTCCCATTTCCCTCTATGTCCTGAATCAATTACAGTCATTTACAGATCACATTTCAATCAAAATTATCTTTTAAAATGGTGTATTCATTGGTCAAAGAATAACAACGATATACAAATCTATCACAATAGAGTTAAATGTTATGGAAATAATTACCACTTAGACATTCTAATGTTTATAATAAATGAAGGAAGACATACAGAACATGACCTTGACCTCATGAAATTTGCCTTTAAAAACATATAATGAGAGTCTGGTTGTTTTTCCTTAACATTTCTTTATTACTAACTGTTTATATGGCAAATATGATATGCTCATGCAGGCCACCATTAAAGAAGTTGTTAGTTTCCTCTTTCCAGACATTGAAGAAAGATCTAGAGTACCTGACTATATACTGGTAATGAATATTTTTATTAATCTTACTTTTAATAGTTATGTTATTATATCAAGTTGTATGGAGTTATTCAATCATTATCATTAATTCATTTTCTGTACAATTTCAAGACAAATTGACACGTAATCAAACTGTATTGGAGAGGAATATGATAAAAAATTTTAAAGGTGTTCAAATTATGGAATATATAATGACATTATATTAATAATCTTATGAACTTGGTAATCTCCTGGTTTTTATTCACTACAAGTATAGAAAGATCCAGTTACTTCATCTGAAGAACATTTTGACTGTGTTGAAAAATAACTTAATTATGGTTATATTCTACAGATATAGCAAGAAAAAATATACAGTAAAACAGGGATATAGCAAACAGGCTTATAATGAATTGACGCTTACAGCAAAGAAGTTTTCATTCCAATGACTTTATTACATGTTAAAAACTTGACATATATATATCGAATTACGCTTATAACGAAGTAAAATCGCCTGTTCCTTGCTTTTCATTATAAGCGTGTTTCATTGTACAGTATTTTTACATCTTTCTGTTGTATATGTCTCTAACATTTACTCCTTAATTTATCTCAGTAAATAAATGGTTAAATATTTGCATGATTGTTCACTAGGTCAAATCTCACACTATTTTCCTGTTCACAAAGATTTCTACATGACTGTATATATACACACGTACATACATTTGTTCATTATACGGATAGAAGTGTACCATATAAGATTGCCTATATTGGGCAGTTCATCTCTAACTATTTGTTCATGCACGATAATAAAAAACTTAAAGGTTCATGTATTCTCCCTTTTCCGGAATGTAAAAAGCTGAATGAGACCAAAAATGTGGTAACTGTGACTGCAGTATGATGAGGTTTTTCACTGGGATTGTGAAGTTATGAGAAATATTTCCTAAATCTAAGAGTCCAAAGTGTAGCATTCACTTTCAAATTGAACCACAGTAAAGTGATCTCCTTATTTGGCAGGTGGCTATAAATAACTATCTGTACAGTAACTTCATTCTTTGAAGCACACAAAATAATATATGACAAACAATATTTCAAGTGGAATATTGAAGAAAAAATAACTACCCATATATTTTTTTTAAAGGGGGGGGGGGGGGGGGTTGTGATTATGTATGAACCCCACTATATTTTGGACCTGGTTTCAAAATACCGCGATATATTGACTTGACCCCCCCCCCCCTAAAATATTGAACCCCGGATTCAATATACAGTAAAACACAGTTATAGCGAACATGCTTATAATGAATTGATGCTTATAGTGAAGTGATTTTAATTCCCAGTGAATTTATTACGTTGTAAACTTGAAGGATATAACAAATTATGCTTATAACGAAGCAAAATTGCACATCCCTGGTACGTCGTTATAAGGGTGTTTTGCTGTATTATTGTCATGATATTTTGAACCCAGTCTGCTTTTCAATTGCTATTCGAAAGGGGGTCCAAAAATATTATGGCTGCGCTATATTCAACCCCGTCCTCCTATTTCCCATTCCCATTGGAGAGGAGGTTTAAAATATTATGGATGTAATATTTTGAATCCCTCTCCCATGTCCAATTCCCTTTGGAGAGGGGGTCAAAATATTATAGCCGCAATAAATTGAACCCTCTTCCTATTACCTATTTCCTTTAGAAAGGGGTTTCAAAATTATTTCAATAATTATTCAAATTATTTTGCAGCCATAATATGTTGAACCCCTTTGAATTGGAAATTGGAAGAATAAGGGGTTTCAATATATTGCGGCCATGATACTTTGAACCCCCTTTCCATTGGGATTTGAAATAGAAGGGGGGGGGGGGGCTAAATATATAGCAGCCAAAATATCTTAAAACCCCCTCTCCAATAGCAAGGAAATTTATCAGGGGGTTCAACGCTTCCATAATATTTTGATATTACTACTCCAATAGCAAATAAAAAATAGTTCAATATATATCACGGCCATAATATATTGAACCCAGGGTTCAATATTTCATAGGGGGGTTCAATATTTCGCTGTATGTTATATATTGAACCTGGGTTCATAATATCGCATAATATATTGAACCCGGGTTCAATCTTTCGTGGTATTAAAATATTATATGACACTGGTACAAATGTACTTATATATGCTGATCGGTTAAGCCGACACCTCTACAATAGTAACATATATCTAAATTTACCTTCATCATATTTCCCTGACCCTACAAATTCTGGGTGTTTCTCAACTTCGTATGTCTTTGGGGGATCTGCAAAAAACAATTCATTAATAAATTAGATAAGACATAAGATATCATTATGTTATTATAATCATATCAGTCCCTTCATCAAAGAATGACAAGATTTCAAAATGCCAAAATTCAACTGAAATGGCATTCTAAAGATTCAACATACTAAACCTTGATTATTTACATAAAAAAGAAGAGTGAAAATCCATTTCTAAACAAAAGCAACATAAAATAATAATGAAAAACAAATCAAATCAAAGCAAACTGCCTCCACCATGTACCGGTATGTCTGTTTATGCTTCAATCATTTCATAATCATAATGTTTTTGTTCAGACAAGAAGTTAACACATATCATGAAAAAAAACCTTAACAAGATAATATTAATGCACTGGCGTCGGAAACAAATTGAAAGTGGGGGGGCTAGACTAATCCTCTGAAATATTGAGAAAAAAGTAATTCCCAAAATCATGGAAATCCTAATCCGGGGGGGGGGGGGGGGGGGGGGGGGGGGGGGGGGGGGGGGGGGGGGGGGGGGTATACCTATACTTCCCGTAAAAAAAATTTCCTTACCCAACGATTTCTTTTTCCAAAATCATGAAATTCCTAATCCGGGGGGGGGGGGGGGGGGGGGGGGGGGGGGGGGGGAGTATGCTTCTGAATCCAACTTTTCAATCTCTCAAGGTAAATTTAGAAACAATTATCTTTTCTGCGAGAAAAAGGGGGGGGCTGAACCCTCTATTATGCTATGTTTCTAATGGTAAGGTATAAATTTGCAAAAAAAGTGGGGGGGCTAAGCCCCCCCTAGCCCCCCCGGTTCCGACGCCTATGTAATGTGTCAAAATTGAACAGAGAATCTATGAAATATATTCGTAAGGATGTAATGTAAACAAATTCAAATTCCTCCTTATATCTACCCTTAAGTGTAACTTACAATGTTTTATCTTTGAGTAGCAGTAAGTTTTACCAATCTTTCAATTATCATTATTTTTTTTTGCTATATCAATTTGATAAAAAAAATAATTTAAATTTTCCTTGCTTATTTATGTAAAATCAGTAAATTAAAAGATCATAAAACTGAAAAACTAAAATAAATTAAGCCCCATCAATTGTTTAATTTCTTTAACATGAATATCATGCCCAACAGACATGAATTTATTAACTTTAACAAGCATTGAAACTAATAATCAAACTTAAAGCAGGATTTGTCAATGGTACAACTCAAGATGATACAGGAATTAGAATCAAATGTTACCTAATTTCAAATCCAACTGTTACCTGTGAAAAGGATAAGATGTTCAAACTGTGTCTGAGTTAAAATTGAGAGATATTTTGTGTTACCATAGAGACACACGTATAAAACTTATATTTTTCCAAATACAATGTAAGAGCCACATAAATAGCATGTATTATGTAATAAATTAACTCATGAGGCATTAAATAAAATATGCATATATAACTATGGGAATAGAACTTAGATCAACTACTTGTACCATAGGTTTCCACATTGACAAGAGAATCTGGATTTCCACATGCAATCAAATGCACCATATTTTTCATAAACTAAGGAACCTGCCTTGCAGATGATACAGTTCCCGCACACAGTTTCCATACAAGGTTTCTATCTCGGCTCGCATCGTTTCTCCCTGCTTGACCCTCAACCTGGGCACATCCTCATCACTTACGTTTCCATAGACACAACATTCTTCCAGCTGAATTTCGGGAACATTTGGAGTGACATATTCCTCCTCCGATATATATCGACTGAGTCTCTTCTCCGCCCTCTCTTGAGCTTCGTTTGTCTTTAAAACTTTAATTGGCCTATTAGGACTCTTCATTTTTAAATCATTTCCACTACGTAGCCCATTTCCGAAAAATTGATTAGTACTCAACATTGTATTGCATTTCGTTTTTTCATCACACATAGAATTAGTGTCCACTTCCTCATAAATGTCCCCATCCTCGTATGTTGGACTACTATCACCCAAAACTGTGATGTAGGTATGGGGTCCCTCTGGTACAGAATCACAACTCTCAATGTTTTGATAAATACTTTCTCTTTCATCCATATTTAGCAGTAAAGAGTGAAGTGTCCACTTCAGATACATGTATGGGGGTTTGCCCGACACACTCTGAAACATTCACATGCTTTGGGACCAATTACAGGCCACAAAAACAATAGGAAAACCCACTTCATTGTACATTAATCATTTCCAAAATATACCATTACACATGTAGAGTAGAAACAGAGGATCTGTATTTCAAAAGTCCTAGGTTTTGAACTGCAGGCTATGAAGTGATCAGTGGAGATTTGTTACATCAGTAACTCTAGCTTCTAAACAAGAGATCGAGTTCCATGTTTGACCGTTAGAAAAGCAACATCATAAAGATCAACATAATTGTCTTCAATTCCTCATCCAACAGTAAATTACCATGAAACTACTCAAATGGTTATTTTCCAATTTTTATATAATTTCGCAAAAATTTGAATCTAGATAAACTCCGTGATTTTGTAATTCATGGTAAACTTTCTGAATGCTCCCAAACATTCCAAGGATCTGCTAGCTGCATCCTCGATCAGAAATCACAATAATGTTTAGTCATCCGTAAATAATTTCACAGGGTTATAATTCAACAGAATAACCAAGGTAACAGATACTGAAAGTTAATTAACCATTGAAGACCAGGAAACGCTGGTCGGAGCTCAGAGAGTGTTACACACACTTTGTCATTTCCTTGATAATCAATGACATTGCATGTGTGTGGCGAAGAGAGCCAACTTAACATTTACGTGATAGGCATGTGAATATGTATTGCCCCAAAAATGAAGGACAAAATTTAATATGTATGACATACAATCAGGAATTAAGCTCAATAATCTTCAATTTGAAGGACATTGCATAGGAACTTGGGAAGAAGCAGCCCTGGAGTTTGTGTGTGGCCATACATCTGAGTTGTGCATGATATCGTTAGTATTTATCAAGCTTTTTTTTTCTGCTTAGGTTATTTAAAGTCACTTACTTTGTGATATTCGAACTTTTTTCTTACTCTTCTCTGACAATTATAATCAGATTGTGCTTATACATGTATATGTTAAAATCTTTACATTCTTAAATATATGCATGTGTATCCTTACATAAATAAGCATGAATGTGTGCATGCATACTCATCTTCCGATACTAGAAAATGAACTTGCTGCCACATACCATACCGGTAATAAACATTAAATGAACACGATTTCAGACCTTGTATGGAGACATCAATAATAAATGCCCAGTATTACCTCTTCCTCCTTGCTTCTTCCTGTAAACCCTGCCATCAGATCCCTCTTCCACTGAAGCAAGCAGTCTCTTGCCACTATGGAAGCCATAAGGATGATCTGTGTTGGTGGACTCCCTCTGGGATTTCCCAAGATTTAGGTGGTCATAGCAAGCACTGGATTCCAGGGGCGTGTCATAAAGAGGCTCCCCTGTGGTGGGGTCAATATGGCTATGGTCTGTCTCTGTAGTCAAAATGCAATCAATTACAATTTCTAGAAAAAATGTCTACTTCAAATAAACATTGTAATCTTCCACTTTAGAATTCTCTATTATAGTCAAAATAATGACCTTAAAACTGAATTAAAGTTCCAAATATTTTTATTTTTTGTTACATGCACTAAAATTACCCTCTTTTCATTATCATCTAAAATGTGAAATTTTTCGTTTTCAAATTCAAACTATGTACAGGTACCAGTATATAAAATGGAGTCACCTGTATTTTTTCCATTAGCTGCTTTGAGAGCATTGGCTTCCTTCATGGCATCAGTGGGATCAGCATAGTCATCTGACCATGGAGGATCGTATGGACTGAGTTTCTTCTCTGGTTTCTTATTCACAGGAGCAACAAATTCATACACATTTTCCTCTACCAAGTTTTCAGAATCAGGATCAGAATCCAGATTCACGTTTCTAGCCAGTGAATAGATACTGGGCTTCACCATTCCTGGAAGAGGCTGAGGGGCTGTCTTAAATGCCGAAGGTTTCCATGGATTTTCCTTGTCTGTAGAATGTCCATGGGAACCAGACCGGGGTGAAGATTCATTCCCCGAAGATTCTGACCTCGGTGATTCCAAGTTGCCCCCTGACCCTAAGACAGGAGATTTTGAGTCCCTCCCTGACAAGTGATACTCATCAATGTTCCCCTCCCAAGATTCTACAATTTTAAGCACATGCCCCGGAGAACCTGGCTTTGAGGAATTGTCACTGTCAGCATCCACACTCGGATGGAGAGATTGGTCCTGGTCTACGTGTAACTCTGGAAGCAAAAGTGGGGAGGAATTTGGCTGTTTCACAGTCCCTGAAGAGTCACTGCTTGCTGGTTCTCGGTCATGGCCTGGTTGACCACTGGATGACTGAGAATTCTGGGTAAAACCAGGTTTGACACTCCATGCATCATCATATGTTGGAGACTGGTCGCCATTATGTGAAAAGTTGTCTGATTTCAATTTATCTCCCAGAATCTAGGAATGAAAGTTAACAGGAACAAACAAAGACAAATACATGTATCATCAAATTTCTTCAGAAAAAGTCAAATAAATGCACACAAAATTTATCCATGCATTTTTTTCTTAATTGTTCCTGACAAAAAACCTTTAAATTATCTCCTTCTTTCACAGTTTGCTTATACACATACTCCAGCAAGTGTGTAATAAGACCATCTTCTTTGAATTTATAATGTCAATGACACTTTAACTTATAACCTAATAGTAATAGCTAGGCTGAAAAACAATCCATGCGCTGCTACCTTTTATGGGTGATACCACATAGTCCATGAAATTTGATCTCTGACCCATAAATTGACATGATTCCACAATAAACAACTCTTCTTTATAATAAAGTAACTTTAAACCACTTGTTAAAATGATATAATGGCTATCATGTGTCTTTAAAACCCTTTATGTTCCTTTTAATATGTACCTTGAGATCATGGTCAGAACCCCCCCCCCCCCCCCCCCCAAAATGGTTAAAACATCATTTTCAGAATCTGATGTGTTTATGCTAAAAACTCACAGGTGCAGCATCATTCTGCAGTACACCCTGTATGTCGTCGACTGTGTACCCCTCCCTGCCAGAGTGCTCTCCCTCCTCATCCTGGGACCCCGAGGATTGGACAGCAAACAGGAAGTCGGTCTGAGACAGGCCCTGCACAGCCTCTGCCTGCTCGATCTGTTACAGAATAGATCAAACAATATTGTAAAAATGACAGAATTACTTTTAAGAGGGTTAAATGGTTGTGGCCATTTTAAAGCTATATCGGTCTCCTTGAAAAGAAGAGCTCCCAATAGATACATGTATTGGAAAATACTGTGGAATCATTGGGGCTATTTTTCGTGGATTGCTTAAAATTTACAGGTTTGTGGGGACGTAATTTCGTCTTTTATATTATACCTACAAAAGGAATTTAATGGACCTTATAACCCTAAATTATTAATTCATGGAAGATGTTAATTCGTGGATGAGAGGTACCAACAAATTCCACGAAAATTGAGCCACAATGAAATCTAATGATTCCACAGTACATCAAATTTAAAAACTTAGATATTAAATACATTGATTTTTTTTATATAACCAAATGATAGATTAAGATAGATTATGATAGCTTAAAAAATCTCATTTATTAAAATATCTAAGGTAGATCTGATGGTTAATTTGTTGACTTCAAACTTTGTTTGAATTAAAATGGTACATCATCAAATTCTTTGGACATCAATATATTTGATTGCTCACTGGACCAACCAAGATCATATCCCGGTGAACAGTCTAAATTTGTATACCACTGCAATTCATTTTTTACATGAACTGCTAAATGTACATGACAGCAGCAACAAATCTCTCAATATTAAAAGAAGCATATGTCTTATAAATGGAAATAAGTTAGTGCAGCTGACAAAGACTTTTCTTTATATATTTTTTATGTAATTTAAAGTACATGTATATTTATAAGCACTATAACCAATTTAAGCCTCAGTCAAAACACTTGCTTCATTGCATCACATCACTGTTTCTACAAGAGTTTCCTGTCAAACTAATGGGGCCAGGAAATTCGTCTCATGGCCCGTTGATTCTGATTAATATCATTAGTACTTTGACTAATCATCCTAACATTGCCCTACTACTGTACACAGATTATCCGGCTATAGCATTCCTTTCAAGTGACTGACAGTACACATGTGAATTTTAAGTGCTACTTTCCCATGCTGTCAAACATAAACAGAAACAAGTACTTTACACTTCCATTAGTATTTACCTCCAATAGTTTCATACTCAGAAAAGGGGACATATCCTGGAGACTGCTTCTTACCGGGACACATGAACTCTTCACGAAACTATAACTGGACCATTATGGTCAATGAGAGCACAATTTAGCAAAAAAAATTATACAAAATGTCACATGATCTGAATAACTTCAATCAAACAAAACGCAAGAAAGGTATTAAATTAAATTATGTCTGCCTCTACACATTTTAATCAGATATGTCTCTATTTAGGCTATATGATATTCATTAAGTGCACATACTGCAAAAATAGGAATTCTTTAAAAGTATTATAGTTTCCGTGTACTATACAGCTGAACCTCAGTATTTGGGACTCTATGTACCGGTACTTGATATGGAAATCTTAAACCACTAATTCTACAAGTATTTGGAAATATCTCCCACTTCTTGAGATTTTCAATGAGTTTGAGTTAACAAGATTTTACTGCATGTGAATATAAATGAAAGGATGATTTAAGAAAACAATGATGAATGTTAAATCCTGACATCATACCAAATGTGTACTTGAAGTCCTTGGAATGGTGGTTTCTTTATCTCTTCCAGCCATCCTAGAGTTTTGCACCAACTAAATTCTTGACCATGTCTTGGTTAAACCTGTATTAACTGTTACCATTTTCAGGAATCTTTCACCTGACAATATACAAAAGATTCATAAGTATCGATCAACTAATCTAATTTTTTTTCTCTATTCATACAGATGCTAATCAAATATAAACGTTTGGATATTACTGGCCATTTGGTTCATGAGAAGATTTTAAAACACCCCAACCCATTTTCATTATAATCTTTCCTAGAAAGATTAAGTGGGTTTAGCCTGGCCTTCAATTGAACAATCCTGGATACTCTTAACCTAATGATGCTCTATGCCTAGTTATTTGTTTGAAATTGGCTTGGTGATTTTAAGATGAATTGGGAAAAGTTAATGACGATGAAAATGACAACAACAATTAACAGACAGCTTGTTCACAAAAAAGCGCATTAGACATTTAGGCTCTGGTGAGCTAAAAAGGTATACAACGAAGAAATTGCTATAAAGCTGTCTGTCCAATGCATTCAATAATTGTTCGCTCGTTGATGTTGTTTTGGTAGTTGCCTAATGGATATCAAACCAATACATAACAGCATAATGTGGAAGTCAAATTTGGGGGGAAAAAAGTTTTCATACGATGCAATATATTTTAAAATTGATGACAGTACTATAAAATCACATGTTCCAAAAAATTGCATATACTTCGTAAAGGAAGTAAAATTGAAAGTAGAGTGTCTATCTACGTACTTGATCTTTATAACACTGTCGATCACTGTAAAATATTATAGATACCCGATCAAAAGATAGAAAGAATTTGTTCAGATGCTATGACTTTTACCTATCTCCCATTACACAGGTGCATTCCTTCATTAGCGGTTGTAACCTTTAAACCGATCACGGGATGCTAACATATTTATCAATGCCATTTAAATCAATTTCAGTTCTAATCGATGTTTATTTACCTGTCAAGTAATCCGGAAGTCCAATTCCATGTGGAACTACTGTATGTAAGAGGCATTTTCATTGGCTAAAATATGGTGATATCAAAAGTTATTTTCTGATAAGCAAACATGCGAAAAACGCAACATGATTTGCGAACAAGTGACAAATAATCATGTCTCTTGACTGTATAAAAGGTTAATTTAACCCACGATCAAATTTAAGTACACAGCTAAATTTTTATTTACATAGATTGTAATTAATAAAAGATCAATATTTCTAGCAAATCAATTTATAAGAGATATTTTGTTACATTAAAATCTATCAATTTTAACTTAACTATAACAGTTGATAAACTGTCATAGTTAAGTTTAAATTGATAAATTTGAAACTTTTTATAAACTGTTATACATGTATACAGGTCTCAGATATATTTCATTCAGGGCATCTTTTTTTCACATGCGAATAAATCAATAATCAAAGTACCGAAGAACTGACGGGAGTTGATTTTATCAATGGTTATTTATTTTAAAATCAATGATATGTTATTTTGCATGACAAGTACAGGTAGTTTCTAATCTGTATTTGAATTACGCACATTTTTAAAATATGAATTTTCGGACTTTTTCGACACAAGAATGTTGATAAAACCCCATATGAATCATGTTAAGTAATATTTAAAGATAGAATAAATTCAATCAAACTATGTATCAGTGATAGAAATATTTCTGGAAAATTTATGGATCCAAGCACTATTGAACTCTCGTCTCGTTCAACCAAACGCTCGGCTATCGCCGTTAATCTCCGACAAGCAAGAGAGACTCTCTGCTTGTCGGAGATTTACGTAGACAGCCGAGCGTCGAGTTGAACGAGACTATATTGAACTCTGGCGTAAGAATACATACAACTACAAAAGATATCTAAATTGTTCGTGCCATTTAAAATCTGACTATTTTCAAGGTATTTCTAAATATGTTTCCTTGAAAAACAATGCTTTATCATACATTATTTCGGATTTATCAAGTATTCTCAAGAACGAATTCTTGTCAGCGGCGATGATTTGTGCTTTGGTCCAAACATTGTTTCACTTTCGGTTTGTCAGGGTAACTGCATAGGACAGTTGATTAAAATCAACTCAAAAATCACTGTAAAAATGCACTGTAAACACGTGCAAATTCTAAGCTGAATTTCAAATTTTTCAAACGCAAAACATTAATGATATTTTTTCATGAAAAATCCTCGGGAAAAACCTTTTGTGTTTCAGTCGAAATTTTCCCAAAGGATGCATTCCGTAGTAATTAATTTAAAATAGACTGAGTCGTAAGTTCAAAATTTAGATCTTTATAGTACAAAGTATATAACAAATATTCATTTCAATGCGTATCAAAATGAAAAGAAGCAGCACTGCTTTTTCACAGCATAGTTTGGGTAAGTATCCTCTTTTGGTGGAAAAATCTAACCTCCAAAAACAAAGGTTGCTGAGACCTGTAGCACAGACTCACTCCATAAAACAAAAGGCATTGAAGTTTTTAAAAAATACACTATTTGGAGGTTTTGATACGCATTACAAATCGATGTTATGTTCGTATACTAGTATGTTGTTGTGAATGATTTTTAATTTTTTTTTATCAGATTTGTTGATATTCTAACTCTTTAGTATCTTATCCTTCTTATAAATGCATTTTACACGCCTTATCCACCAATCTCCTTTCAGAACAGCTAGGCAATAAATACACATTTGCATCATTTGCTAACAGTAAATTAACAACATATAATAGGTATGAAATTTTGGTGACAGCCCCCCCCCCCCATCCCCCCCTCCCCGCTTACAAATATTTTACACCTAGCTACTCCACTGAATCATCCGAATTAAACCATTATTCGAATGTAAAGTTTTTGACTGTATTCTGTATTTTCTGCAAAGATACGACTAGGCCTAACAACTTTTCTTATGCAAATGATTCGACTCGATTCGAATTCGTTTCGATGTCTATCAGGCACTGTTTTAACAGTGATAAGTACAATTTATTTTCTGATACCAAAAAATGGTTTTCGGATACTAGTATTAGAAACCTAACATTTTTCGATGTGAAAAAAATTTCTTAATATATAAATATTACAGCCATTGCCTTCTGTTGAAAAATCGATCTTCTTTATCTGATATTAGAAAAGGGTCTTTTTAATTGCAGAAATTCGGTGTTTCGATATCAACATCATTTCCCGATATCAAAACTTCGACTTTTCTTACATAGGAACGATAAATTTTTGCTATATTCAATGTTTATTCATTTATATACAAAAATGAATTATTCATATAAAAAAAATTGACATTTGTTGATATCAGAAAATACCTCAAAAATATTATAATGGCGCCTCATATTCCTCTACTATGTTACCACTGTATCAATGCATGAAACGAAGTCTATTCACATGCAAATGTTCAATTAATGTTGAATATGCCTTCAAGAAACATTTGATCATGCAATGCGTATAATGTACGAGTTGAATCGTAACTTTCTGCATTGCACGTCTGTTTTTTTTTTTTCTCTCTCTCTCTCTCAAATTAAGGAGGCTGATGGTTAACAATTTACCCACCAACTACACAAGTGCCAACCCCCCCCCCCCCCCAAAAAAAAAAAAAACAAAGCCCTATGGAAATGGCCACCCCACTAGCATTGAAACATTTTCCTTAAATTCATATATATACGTGTAGATAAATGAATATTGGATCAGCCCCCCCCCAAACTTCTTTTGGAGAATATGTAAAAAAAAAAAAAAAAGAGAAGAATTATTAAACATATTAACATGAGACTTGCGAGTAAGGTTCCCGTTTCCCCCCTTTTTATGCTTGTCAAGATTTTCGGAGATTTCGGAGATTTCGGAGAGAGAGAGAGAGAGAGAGAGAGAGAGAGAGAGAGAGAGAGAGAGAGAGAGAGAGAGAGAGAGAGAGAGAGGGGAGGGGCATAACATCCAACCCTCAAGCACTGTATAAGCCTGTAAGATGTTCTTATTCAAAATTGTTTTCAAATTTGCTTTCGATCGTTTGGAACAGACGATAAGCAGCTATCACCTGAGAGCTGACGACACAACCACTCAAGTGTCAAAATTTTGACCCCGAATGTAATTCCATAATTTCTTTACCCACAGCTTATGGTAATCTGAGTAGCTACATGTAGGGAAGAGATGTGCATGCTATTTCCTTTATAAACCATTGCATTTTGGGAGCTACACAAGATGCGGGGACTGTCCGCATTACGAGTTATTGCCCCTGTTAAGAGCGTCGTCCGGAGTTGCGTGTTAATCCCAGTGAATAAGACAGGACGTGTACACATACAGTGTTTGTCCACCAAAATGCCGACCCTTTCACCACCGCCCCAGAGTCTGATGAAGCCAATGGATTTTCCACAGAAACTGTTGATGGGACCAGGGCCTTCTAATTGCCCTCCACGTGTACTGAATGCCTCTGCATTACCGCTGCTCGGGCACCTGCACCCCGAATTTACTCAGGTACCGACATGACATAGTTTATGTGGTTTAGCGTGTACGCGACATAGATATTCATGTCTTGTTTATATAAAGTCAGACGTACATTGTTATGGATGGATGGCTGTCTAGAATTACATGTATGTGCTGTTGTTTGCGATTCACCAAGATATTCAACCAGAATTAATATGTAGGACAACTACATTAGGGGTTGTCTCAAAAGTTTCAAAGAAAGTTGACCTTAATTCACATAACATAATAACAGCTGAATAATGTGTCTCTTTATTTTTAGAATTGATCTTTTACATTCAAAATAATTAAATTATATTACAGAGTAATTAATATGGTGCCTGTGTGTAAAATTTATTGAACTAGAATTTAATAATGTGAAAATTTGTGATTTTCAACAGATAATGGATGAAGTTAAAGCAGGTATCCAGTATGCATTTCAGACCAAAAATCAGTGGACAGTGTGTGTTTCTGGAACAGGTTAATAACATATTGAATAGATGAAAACCTGAGATCAATTATGAATTAAAATAAATAATAGAAAGCTTAACTACGAATGTGGAAAATCGTAATACATGTACACTTACAAAACTGCTCAAATATATCTTATAGAATTTTTTATTTGTAAACAATGATTTATAATAGAAGTACTGTGTTGTAGGTCATGGTGCTATGGAGGCCGCCTGCACCAATCTGTTAGAGCCCGGTGAGACCGTCCTGGTGTGTGAGAATGGACTGTGGGGGCAGAGGTTTGCGGACATGTGTACTCGAAATGGTAAATATTTTCTTGCAAGAAAGAATGCAATTCTGCAAACTGTGAAATATCTCGCCATTTCAAAGCAACTTGATTTGTATACATCATGCAGTTGACGTACAGTCCTTTGTAATAGACTAATAGTAAAATTTTGATTCAGCCAGTACGAGAAAGAAATAGATGAATTTAAGAAGTACCGGTAATTAATTAAGGCAAAAGGAAATTTAAGAATTTTATTTTGTCCAGTTTTATACAATAGATGTGGTCAAATCAAATAACAAAATCAATGTTAATAAATCCAGCAAAAACAGCACATTTTGTATATGACCTAATTTCTATGCATCTAAAAGTAAGTTGGACATATTGATATCATATGCTTGCATGGCTTAACAATTACAGAATGTAAGTGTCATGCAAAAATTAGTAGCAAATTATCCTGACAGGCAGCATGTATTATTTTAGGTGCTGTCGTCCAGAAAATCATAAAGCCAATGGGACAAGTGTTTACACTACAGGATGTGGAGGCAGTAAGTCAGATTGTATTCTGTGGTCAAATGGTATTCCAGCTGCTCTCATGATATCCTTGTTATTATTCTTAATATCCACTAATGAAATTTCAAATGATTGATGAATACATGAAATCTCTTTGAAAATAAGCTGCTAAGATCGATTTGTTTCACCAAAACTAAATTCTTGCTTTTTTAAAAATCTTCTGAAAAAATATGAGAGTTTTGTATTGTAAGGATAATTTTTTGGGGGGAAAAATATATTCAAGAATCGTTTTTGACATAACACAGGGACTGCAGCAGCATAAGCCGGTGCTGGTGTTCGTGACCCACGGAGAATCCTCGGGATCCACCCTGCAGCCCCTGGAAGGGCTGGGGCAGCTCTGCCACAAGTAAGAGCTAAAACAAACCTTTTGATATTGAGTCAGAAACTAATTACTGTGTACAGGGAAATATTACTCCCATTTTATTTTTACCCCTTTTGCCCTCGTTGTCAGCAGGCGAATTCCAATTCAGTTGCATTATTCATGCAATGATTATAGAATGTTCACCATTCCACTGACTGTTGTTTTTTTGTTTACAGATATAACAGTCTTCTGTTGGTGGACTCTGTGGCAGCTTGTGGTGGAGTACCTCTGTTTGTGGATGACTGGGGTAATCCCTGTTCTGTTTATATAAATATTTATATAAATACAGTCTGATTTCAGAAAGAGAGAGAAGGAGAGAGGGGAGAGAGATAGATTTATTTTTGCTGCAGTATGTTCTTTTTTTGTGTATTCTCTATTTATCAAGAGTGAGCACATACATGTATACTGGTGTACAGTATTTAATGATTTATTGTACACATACCAGTATTCAGACCAGTCTTCAGACTATTGTTTGTTTCTCATTATAGAGATAGATGCCATTTACACAGGAGCTCAGAAAGTGTTGAGCGCACCCCCAGGGGCCAGTCCCGTATCCTTTTCTGAGAGGGCCAAGTATGTACCCAGCTAATGTAATGATGCAAACAAAGGACTATGTGCGGTATCGTCAAATATCTGCCCCCAATTTCAACCAATTTTAAATAGTATCGTATAAAAATAAAATCTTCACAAATCATTGTATAGAGGATACCCATAACTTTAATAATGATTTTAGTCATCATTGCTCATTCGCTGTGTATCTACGGCGTCACCTAAATGGCCAATTTCCCGCAAATTTGCAATCAAATGAAAATATTCTCATTTTTGCTCTATATTATGCATTCGGAAGTGTAGAGCGCAGGTCTGCTCAAGTGCGATTTTAACATATGTATTTCTTCAGATTGTTATACACTTATACTAAAATATGGTACTTGAGCAAGCCTGCGCTCGATGTTTCCCAGTCGAAAAACCATCGGAAAACACCCATATTTCGCTACTAAACATCAATTTATCAAATTAATGCAATCTTCATGACGTCATTTCTACATTATGACGTCACTTTGGTGAAAACCTTTTACATCTTTATTTTCAATATGATTTTAACTATCTTTCACCTTATTTTTAAACCTCTTTCTAAAACTTTGATTTTGGGGGCAAAATATGCATAAAACCGCACATAGTCCTTTGTATATTTGTTGAAACTTATGTGCGGATACAATTTTCATGTTTGGCAATTTTGATGTACCAGGTATTTTATATATTGTATGAACAGGTATATAATTACATGTATGTACCTGTATGGATTATGTGAGCTAGTAGTTATATTTCATTTCATCAGAACTCAGTATATCCAACATTTTGCAGGAACAAGGTGCTGAATCGTAAGACACCTATCAGGTCATACTACTTTGACATGACACACCTGGCCAACTACTGGGGCTGTGATGGCAGTGCTCGAAGGTACATGTATTAGGAAATAGTTTTTTAAGTATTGGTATAAAATAATTTCTAAACATACACAGATAATTTTAAATATTTCATCAATGAAACTTGAATATTTTATATCAAAGTGGATATAATAGTAACTAATGAGAATGCCTTTGATGGACTCTCAACCAGTTCTTTGTTTGTTTCCCCATGTTAGGTACCACCATACTGGTCCCATATCCAGCGTGTATGCCATCAGGGAGGGTCTGGCCAGGCTGGCAGAGGAGGTCAGAATCAAATACATCTAGTATTCATATGGGAGAAATCTTTAATCTTTAATCTTTAGGTTGGCAAGAATATTGTCGCTGCAAAATGTTTTTCTGCCAATCAAGTCAGCCCTTTTGTGCTTCTTGTATTGGTTTGTGGTTATCAACATAAACTCGGTCAAGAAAAAATAAGTATGTCATAAGAGTATCGCATCATTTTGCATAATGGTTGCAAATAAAAGTTAATTTACTATTATTAGTTTATTTGCATGTGATGATGCAAATAATTAATTATGACTGGTCTTGAGTGGAGCTTAATACAAGGGAGATAATGCATATATGTGCATATGTTGTACAGGGATTAGAGAAGAGTTGGGAAACACACAGGAAGTGTGCTGAAATGTTGTGGGAAGGAGCGGAAAAACTGGGATTGGAGTTACTGGTCCAGGAAAAGGTTTGTGAGGGAAATAGAATTATATTGAGGTCTCAAAAAAAAACATTACCATCAGATTTGTACGTATTGTAAGAGATTTGCATTTAGATTTTAATTTTATTGTTTATGTTCCATAGACGGAATATGTATTAAAAAATTATTAGAATACTCTATTGTTTTACATAGGCCAACAGACTACCATGTGTGACAGGCATCAAAGTTCCAGAAGGGGTCAACTGGAAAGATGTGTCAGATTACGCCATGAAGACGTAAGTACTTTATATGATTATACAAACTGACAGGGTCATGAAATCAAGATTGGGGTAGTTTTATATTTCTAAGTTCATATTTACTATTTGCTAGTACCTGGTACACATTGCTCTCAAAATAAAGGTTCCTTAGAATTTTACAGCTTTAAATGTGTAAATTTTTATTACAAAAAAAGTGTTTACCAGTAATTTTAAAGTAATACAAAAACACTTACAAACACATGTACATAATTGTGTGTATATTTTTATTTATTTTATTTTTTGTTACTTGTAGACAGCAACAATTACTTTGTAAAAACGTGTAAAACTTTCAATTTCCAGATATAAAGTAGAGATATCTGGAGGTCTGGGAGCTCAGGCTGGAAAGATTTGGCGAGTTGGAATCATGGGGTACAACGCTACACCAGAAAATGTCCAGAAAGTATTACGAGCTCTAGACGAGGGACTGAAGAGTGTCAGAGGTAATCCCCGCTCCCAATTGTAGGCCGCCAACTTGTTGTTGCTAGGGTACGACAGGTCACATAATTTAAGACCGTCACGAGGCAGCTGCAAGGACTGGTATACATGATTGTGGTTCAATCCCACTGCTAGCTACAGTATTGTGATAATTAATGTATTACCTATGTGATATGATTGTACTGATATACAATCATGTAGAGTAAATCTTTGATCTGTATATTTTCCCCCCAAATGACAGCTAGAGACTTCATGCATTTCATTGATGAAATTTCTGTGTCTTAAATTTGTTAAAATCTGTTTTATATTAAACAGTATCTTATTTTATGTACCAATGTTGTTCAATTCCCAAATGTTCACTTGTTACATACAATATTTATACAATAGATGTACATATCCAGAATTCCAGATTCAATGTTAATAACATTTTTGTGTTGTTGCTTTTATGAATGTACATTGATTTTATAATTTTTTACTTTTAATTATGTACACGTACAATGTATTTTTGTAACCAATCCATTAAATCAACACTGATTGGGAGGTCAAGGTTACCATAGCAATAACCTCTGCCCTGTTGACCTATAAGTTCATTGGGTAAGACTTCAGATATTTCCTTCAGTTTGTTACTAACTTTTTCTGCGGGAGCTTTTTTACAGCATGTAAAGTTCATTTTGCTGTTTGTTGAGTTTGAATTCAAGTTTGTGTTTTCTTTTCAATTGTTACTTTTGCTACTTTTGAAGGTTAGGAGGTGAATGCAATTTTATGAAAATGTTTTCAGATAATTTTGATGAATTTTAAATTTCAAAATGCAAGAGGTTTTTATTTTACTGTGCAAAGATGTTATCAGTAAATTAACTAATGTTTTGAGGAACTATTGATCACCAAACCTGACTGAATGACTTGATGTAGGCATTAAAACTTGTGGTTGATTTACTACGAACATATGTAACACTGAGTTTTTATGGCTTCAAGTTTATCCCATGTTTAAAATTGTTGATTATCCAGAAAACAAATTATTAATGAACATGTACTGCATGAGACAGATTATTAGTCCAGCCCTGTGCTACAGACAATCAGAACCCGCTAGAACTGCATGTACTGTTATGAAGATTTTGTATTTGTGTGTCTGAATGTATATATAGAATGAGGAACCATTACCCCATATTTAATTTCTTACATTATTTACAAACCTTGTATTAATTTTGAATGACATGGCATGTACAATGTAAACAATAGTTGTATTTTAAACACACCATTGCCACATTCATAAGCATTTCCCTTTTTATTTCAGGTTGACTGCCAGCTCTATAGATTTGACCTTTTGATCCCCACTTTCTGTGGAACAATGAACTTTGACAATATAAACATTCCTAGTTGCTCATCATTCCAATAATCACTTCTATTTTATATGATTGTTATTGATCCTGTTATGAATATTTTATACATTATACATACATGTATTATAACAAATTACCTATAATTATAGTTGTAAAATCATTAAAATTAGAAAAGCAAGTAAAGTTTTCCTTTGTCCTTTTTATCTATATATCTCAAGCAGTAAGCATAATGCCTGGTAATATACTGGTATAGTGTATAGTTGTTACATTTGTAAGTGTACCTTGTAGTCGGCAGATGTTCTGATTTGATCAGATCAAGGCACTGTGGAAAGAAATTCTGCAACTCCAGCATTATAAAAGGGTGCAAGAAAGATGGTTGGTTTTGGGGAAATAAGAGCATAACGGTATACAGTAGTTCAGATACCAACAAAAATGTCCAAATGAGTACAATATTTGGGATTCCAAATATGTTAGTCATCACCTTTCCCCTCAATGAGGGCCCCTTAATGCAAAGTTGTCTGCGCATTCAGTAAAACGTGCAGAATTTTGATAGAACTTCCAGTTCAAAATGAGATTTGTACAAGCAATCTTCTATGGTTAAACTCCACCACTTGCAACAATTAACATTGGTGTCATTCTTGTCATCAACCTCTTGAATGTAGCTGATGTTTGTAGTAATCAAACAGGATTTGCTCACTGTTATTGGGTATAAAGACAACAAAACTGTAGTATATGTATGCACACTTTAATCATTGCTCTCTGCTGTGAAGAAATAAAGATAAAAAAGTGAACAGATGTACAAAACACGATGAGAGAAAGAAAGAGATAGCAAAAATCAACATCAAAACAAAACAAACTTGCTGCAAGGAGAAAAAAAAAATCTAAAAAATAAAATTCAGATAAAATTGGACGAAATGAATTGACTTAGTACAACTCTGACTCAGAGTCAGAGTTCATCACAATTTGTTCATTGCCTAATCATGTAAACATAAAAATAGATTAAAGAAATTCATTGCTTTATCACAGAAAATGAATTAAAATAAAATCAGGTAAAACTTTTGAATCAAGATAAAAATCATACAATAATTCAAAAAAATGAAGAATTCACAACAAATACAAAACAATATTTGGTAAAATAGAATAATCGGTGGACCTTTTTCTACTGTTACCATACTAGTAACTTGATGTGCTGGGACAAAAAGCCAAAAAAAAACTTCTAGTATAATGGTAATATATCATCAACTAATTCTAATCAAGTAACATCAATAAATAATATAACTAAATACCTACAGCATCTTTTCGCTCTTTGAAACGAACCGGCCCAAGATGGATTTCATTTATCATAATGCATAACTGACTGAAAAAAGCAGCATCTTGAAAATATATTCTAATTAAAATATCACTGATTGGCGAAAAAATCTTTTAATATCAAATTACCAACGTTAATTCTGATAATTAATTCTCATACTGGGACCAGCTCCGAAAAAAAGATCCTTGCTTTTTTTTAACGCTAAGTCAGTTCCATGGACGGAATATGCAATAAAAATAACCAAAATGAATCTCTAAAAAAAAAAGAATTCAAATTGGTCGTCATATCACAGCACTGTGTTCATGATTAATTAACAAAGACAGCCTACATAGTAACATAATACTGATGGATATATAATATTCCTAAAGACACACAACATAAAAAAAATCAACTCTGGAATAACAAGAAATTCTTCCATATAAAACCTTTTCCCATTTCAATTTTTTCACAGAAACACCCAGATGCTATGATTAATACAGTGAATCCTCATCACTATTGTGACTCAAAATCATAAATATAAAAACCTAAATTATATACCTATCTATACATTTGATTTTCTTTCAGCCACAAGACTGCTGCCATGCTCTTAATGCTGGAATGTCTTATTTTTTTCTCTCATAAAAATGGAATGAAAGATTCACACAAACTTCTAATCATCAATTTTCCCCTTTCTTTCCAACATGAAATGTTCGTTCTTGCATAGATTTCAAAGCAAGATGTTACAAAAATAAATATAGTCTGTTATATCTACACAAGTGATATCTGTTAAATAGGCAGTTATTTCTGGAGTTTCTTTCGGAGGGATAGCGGACTCATGCTACGGCGGACGTTGGGGGTGGATGTTAGTCCGCCGTATCTTCTGTAATCCCGCCCAGGACTCAACCTACGGCGAGGGGCGGACTGGCTCGGATAACTGCGTTCGAAGTTCATGGAATCGTCCAGTTTCCTGGTCTCTGTTTCCAGAAGCAGCGGATCCAGAGATTGATCCCGCATGACGTTGGTCAGGGAGTTATCCAAGACACCGCGGATGTCTCGGATTTCATCCCCAGTGCGGGCGCTTCGTGAGATGTACTGCTGTCTCTTCCTCATCTCGGTGGCAAGCTGATCCTTCAGTGTGGCAACCTAAAATTCAAACAAAGAAATAGGCTAAAAATTTGCACTGGTTTCTCCAAAGACACAAGATCCCACAAGCAACACAGCTATGAGAAAATTGTATTTAAATATAGACTGTATTATATAATCTGCAACTCACTGTTTCTTCCAGTCCCTTGACCTTAGCTCGGTGAGCACGCTCACGAGTTTCCAGCATTCTCTCAGCCTGAGTTTGAGCTGATCTCAGTCTCTCAGTCTCCATCTCTGTCTCGGCTCTGTGTCTTGTGGTCAGATCAATCAACCTGTAATATAATACATGCCTATTAGGTATTTGTTACACTTTAAATATCAAGTTCATGAATTTGGCTTCTGAATGGGAACGCAGTCAAATGAAGCCAATAGATCAATTTCTAATTGTTGAAATATTTTGAACTTCTGAAATTTTTAAGTCTGTTATATAAAAAATATTTAACATCCATATATTAATGTACAGGAACTCTTCATCAATTAAACAGAAACCAACAATGAATCATTGAAAAAAAGCTATTAACTAAAAAGATAAAACCCAACTAAATGCATGCATCAACTTTATAAAATAAATCAGTCATAACTAAAGAAAAGTTTGGATCATGCTTTAGGCATACTTTAACACATCCTTGATACACCATTTATTCTCTGATGAGGACAAGAGAATGCTCAATCTGGAGGCAAAGTGTCTTAAAAACAAAGTAAATAGCCGATGTATCAATCCCCTGCAGCTGGATGCTAGGAGAGCCTAATTCTGCAAACCCTCAGCCTACATCTCTCTGAACCTTAATTTCTACATAGCAACCCAATTCACAAAGCTCCTTTAGCAATTAACTCCTGCTCCAACAAATAAAAACATTCACTTGCATTTGTCCAAAACTCAGAACGTGGTTTTTCCAAATATTTTTTACGAAAGTTCCGCTCAAACTAAATAAAACAGAGTGAGATTTGCCTGAGTGTTCATAAATCATGTGACATTCAGCATTCCTTATTGACGTGAACAATCGACAACACTAGTTTACCCGTACCTCCAAATATGTTCGGTCTGCATTGTACTGAAGCTAAGGAAAGGACCTATACATTAAAATCCTTTTTCTAATTTCTTATTTTCCGAGACAAATAGTAGGATAGAAAAGATCCCCTAAGGAATACCATATACAATGTAACTGTTTTTTCTGCAGGTTAAAATTTTCTGTTTTTTTTTTAAATTCCAGTTATACAATATGTCATAAAGAAATCTTTTTGAATCACAGTCACAGATTACGATAGTCTTCCGATAGACATTGGGGACATGTGAGTGAATTAAGTGCTGAGTGAGGACAATGTTTGGGGCCTACCTCTGGGCATGCTGTTGTTCCGCCTCAGCAAGCTGCGCCTGGAGTTGCTGGACCTGTTTCTGGAGATCTGTGTTGTCGTCCTCCAGACGGTTCAAGGTGCGGTCAAGGTTACCTTTCTCCAGGACCGACTTACTGGCGATCTCCTCAGTACGAAGCTTTTCTCTCTCAACCTAAAACAATGTAATAATCTCTTATAATATCAAAACCACAGACATGTAATTGTTATAAAAAGGTGCTTGTAATATATAGTACATGTGAAAGGACTGTTAGAGGAAACAATTTTATTATTCATCAAAGATCATCATTTTTTTTTTTTACATCTCTTTATGAATTAGATGCTTGCTAAATGTTGACAAATATACAAGATTCATACTTTGTCCAACGTCTTCTTCAGGGCAGACTTGTCTTTCTCCAGTCTGGCAGAAGAGCGCTCCATCTCAGATTTCTCGGTCTCGAGATTGGCCATCTGTCGAGACAGTTCCTGGACTCGCTCGTGCAACAGCTGTTTCTCTGAGCTGATCTTCTGAATGTTTTGGTTAAGGTCCTGCTCTCTCTCTTGTCTCTGCACCAACATCTAAAAGAACAAACACAAATTTTTGGATACCTTAATACAGTGTTAGCATTACATGCTTTGCATTATATTTGTGATGATAAAATATACTGACTGTGTGGGATTGACGGAGCTGACCCTCCAATTCAGCGCGACGGACGTCGCTATCGGCAACCTCATTCTGAAGTCCCTGGACACGCTCCAATAAACCATGATTCTGTTTCTTAGCTTCATTCAGGGCTTGTCTACAGAAAATTGATCAAATGATAACCATGACTGGTAGAATGGACAATTTACATGGTATTTCTTGTCTTTAGATAAAGGATTTTACTTCAGCTTTAACATTCCAGGCAATTTCAAGCAATCATTTCTTGGTGTAATTCTTAAATACATTGTATTTTGAAAATTCCTGTGTTAAAAAAAATTAAGCATTTACAATGGTAAATCACTTTAGGCAAAAATTACAGCATTCTATCGAATTGTACCTGTAATAAAATAATTAAACACCTATACACACTAAACGGACGAGCCAAGTTTACCTGGTGGAGTCAAGCCTCTCCTGCAGGACTCGGCGATCGTGCTCACTGCTGGTGAGTCCCTTCTGGAGCTGGCTGATGCGGTCCTGGAGCTCGTTAATGATGGCCTGGTTGTCGGACAGGGTCAGATTGAGGGACTGCACACGCTCCTTCTGGTTGGATTCCTCCTCCTCCGTCTTCTGTAGGTTGGTGGACAAGCGGTCAATGGTCAGCTGGAGGGACTGAGACTTGGACTCAAGACCCTGGATCTGTTTGTTTAGGGCCTCAATGCGATCTTGTAAGACCTGTTTGTGAAATTACAGAAAAAAATCCTTTTTGAAGAAGTTTCCACAAATTTACAAAAAATACTTACTTATTGAAGAAGGTTCCACAATATCTTTATTTTCACAATATGAATTTTAATGTACGAGCAAAGATTTCCACCTTGCACATGAAAACAAGAAAAACAGAACCCAAAGAAACTAAAATTTCAATATGGCAACAATATTTCTCTCAAAATAATCTAACAACACAAAGCATTGAAAAGGTATGCATTTCACAAGCCTCTCATCAGAATCATGACCTTGATGTGCCTCATTTCAACACTACTGGTATCACCAGCCCCCGAGTCTTCTGCCACGAAAACCATCCTAAACCTGTCCTGTTGTAAGTGTCTGAGCACAATATCAGGAATCGGTCCACGAGACAAGTCATTCTGACACTGGTAAATCTTTTTGTCCTCCATGTTGTAAGAACCCCCACCTCTTTCATGCTGCTCGCTCTTAACATTTGTTTTTCTGGTTCTTTTCCCAGTAGGTGGCTTATCAGGAGTATACATTGTTTTTTAAGCACCAAAAACAAAATGCACCACACCAAAAGTCAGCACCAGTAACTGCACAGGTTAAACACTGATGAAGGCACCAAGATTAAAGCAGGTCTGACTGAATATCAATAATAAATGACTTCTCTGTCTAAGACTTTCTATGTTCCTCCCTCATGTAATCAATTATTCACTGGACTTCTATAAAATAAGCCTTTCTGAGTCCTTCTTGGGTTTCTAAATGGGAATTCAGAAAATCTGGAGTCAGTTTGTTACAGAAAACAGGTGGGGAGGAGTGTGAACAAAATGCTGGTCTTTTCATTTTTAGGAGCTAAATAATCAATAAGACATCTAAAACAAGTAGTGGAAAGAATCTGATGTCCATACACCATATAGAAGATATATCCACCTCTCATGAAAAAGCTGGATCCACCCCTTCACACAAGATGGATCCATCCCAAACAATAGGATTCTCCCCTTCACAATAAATATGGATCCACCTCTCTGATAGAAGCTGGATCCACCTCACACACAGACACTGAATCTACCCCTCACCTGGTTCTCGGTCTCCTTGTCATTCATGACCAGCTTGAATCTCTGGAGGTCTCCGTCAAGGGACCGTCTCCCAAGTTCCAGTTTAGTGCAGCGGTTCTCTGCTTCATCCAGGGCCATCTTAAGGGCCTTCCTATTCTCGTCATTGCGCATCTCATTGGCCTTCAGCTTGGCAATCTTCTCCTGTTTAGCAAAAACAAATCTTTAATATGATATCCGAGTTGGATCGATGCTGTACTAAATTTTCAGTGTGTAAGTGAGTATAAATCTATTGCTTTTGGAGGGACAATTCTAATTACCTTTGATTGAGTGTATACTGCATTTTGTGTGTGTGTGTGTGTGTGTTAATCTTGTTTCAAAAAAGCAAATAATCTGAGTTAGATTGAGACTTTATATACTGCATTTTAGTGTGTAACTGTATGTTAATTAATCTATTCTTTCAGAAGAGCCAATTAAAAATACTCATTAAAATTGTATAGATTCACAAGTGTGATAAAAGGTCACAGTTGGAAACTGGAGTGTACTCGAGGGAAACAAATTCCATCAATATTTAATGAAGGAGTAAATTACACCCAATCTACAGTCTCTTTGTAGCTGTTAATGGCTGTTATTATGACTGTCTCAATAGATTTCCTATATTTTTCTTAGTACAATACAGGTCCAGTGCATTCCATTTTATAAAAAATATATTTATCTAGGTCACAGCTAACAGATCTGATATCAAGGGGTGATCTCAAAGTAGGCCGGAGTGTTTGGACAGATATCGACAGAGATATAAATATGTCAGCTGACCTCCTGCTGCCTCTTTTCTGTGTCTGCTGCAGCCAGACTCCTCTCCAGGCTGTTGATCTTGTCAGTCATGACTTTACGTTCTCTCTCATTTCTGCGGATGGTTTCCTCTTGCAGCATAAGCGCAGTCTGAGCGCTGGCAAGGCGGCTGTCAATTCCCCTCTTGTCTGTGGAAAAAAAAAATTCTCATTAGTGCATTGTCAAATGAAAGAAATTCATAAAATATTTATCAATTAATGTATTGTCAGAACAAATTAACCAATATCTATTCAAATTTGAACTGGCTTTAAAATACATTGTATATGATTATGATTTTTAAATGAGTTCATCATAAAAATGTGTAATTGTATGACAGTGTGTGCGAGATATATCTCCAGAATTATTTATACATGAGATACCAATATCAGTAAACTCTGCAGAGGCCAAAATATTATGAATTTAATTCAGCTACTTTCATTTCATCAATCCAAACAATGCATAATAGACTTTAATCAACTGTTAGGATTAAGTGGCTATTTTAGCAAGTCAGCTATCTTAAATAAATACAGTCCTGCGGATCTTCGCGGGATTTTATCGTAGCTTATCCACAAGTCTCTTTAAAGTCATCAAGAATCTGAGAAGTTCGCTATATTGGTATGATACCTGGAGTTTTGGCTTAGTGAACTTTGTCCTCTGGAGCCTAATGATTCTCTTAACGTGACACTTTGGTATGTAATAGTACAAAGAATCAATAAAAACCTTAATCTGTACAGGGAATGTGTGGAAAAAGATCGCAATCTCCTCCACCTATTCACTAAACTAGCAACATTCAATTGTCACTTGAGGGATTTAAACAAGTTTATCAAACACTTATTGTCCATGGGAATTTCTCAAATTATTTTTACAACCTTCCAGGTCTTTAAATGGAACAAAATTGATGAATTTCAACAACTGAAAGTTTCAACAACCATACAAAAGCTAATTCTAATTGCTTCAGTAGATGTTAATTTGTTTAAATCGTTTTGTTTTTGTGTGAAAATTGATTCATAACAATGGCTCTATTGAACAGCTAGTTTTTGTTAGGAATGTTTTAATATCTGGCACAATAACAGAAGATTGCATTAGCTTATTCAGCAAAAATTCAATATATATATGGGATTTTTCTTCACAGAGACACAAGGATTATGGAGCACGCAAGTCACCGTCCCAGCACAATAGATTTCAGTTGAATTCAGGTCGTTACCTCATAATCTCTTTATAAGGTTAACTTTAAAAAAAATCTACCTACCATTTTTATATTCTATAATCATAAAAAAATATTGCTGAATTTGTAAAACTTAACTGCAAATTTCCTGATATGCATATGTTCAAAAATGAACATATCCTTATCAAATTGAGACAGCATTGAGATAAATTAGTTTGATTTCTCGTCTTTCTTGCCAAAGTAAATAACAATTGTTCAGATAAGCAATCTACATACCAAAAATGTCGTAATATTGCACAGACGGAATAGGTTTGCTGAGTGGAACTTTTGCCGAGATACTTTCAAAGTCAACTGGAGGAGTATAGTTCATCATATAAATTCTGTACGCCATGATTATGGCAATTAATTGCTGCCTATCACAAAAAATATCACAGAAAAATCCCTGAGATAATCTCCTCTCCTCCCGATGATCTCATTTTAGCCCCGAAACCTTCATTTTTCTTCCATCCCCCCTAAAACTAGGGTCTTCTCTTTATCATACCACCATTTCACCTTAAAAATCTATGCAGTGAAAAACAATAACTGCATTTCCCTTTAAACTTTTATGGTTCGTAGACGGCAATAAGCACTATTGATTTTGAGCCCATGAGACAAGTTCCAACATGTCCACCCCATTAGGACATTGGGCGGGAAGTTTCTTTTACCTACTAGTATATATCGTTAATGCATCGTGTCAACAGTTTATCATAGGGATCAGAGATATACAATAACCCCTTTAGAATTCCCTCAGCGACCAATGAAATAAATGGGAGAATGGTCATTGTGCTATTCATGCCCGTTTTTACTAATTTGGACAAAAACCTGAAACCTGATCAAACAATACATATGTACTGGTGGGGTATTTTTGTTTGAGCATATGAAAACAATATGCTGAGTAAACGTTTCAGTGTGTCAAAATTTTGAATCAAATATTACATCATGGATAAGATTCAAAAGAGAATTGTATTTGTTTTAGTTTGCGTCACTTGAAATCTGATGCCTCTAAAATTTGTAGAAGCACAGAGTACAGTATTAAATTGGAATGGAATATGAACTTATTAAACTGATACAAACTTTAATACTTGATACCTCAAATATTCAATTATATTTCATAATATTAATAACACATCTTAAGAATATGGTTCTTATCAGGTAATCAAACTTATAAATATTCAGGAGTTTTTATCAGCTAAACCATTAGGCAGAAACTAACTATTAATTGTAAGAGCACAGTGGACGATTGGCCCGTAATCAAACTCTACCATTCACTTCTGTTCTGAGTGAACCCCGCATGAATTACCAGGGTACACTTTTCAATGTGGAATAATTTCCTGTTTTATCAATGGCTACACACACAGAAAGCCAGAGGGTTCACACGGACATGTGGCAATCTTTAATTTTCAATGGACATATATTTAAAGACTACAATATATATTCAATCCCTGGGATTCCGTTTTATCAGAGGAAATCAATTTCATCGCCTTTGAGTGGCCTTTGATGATTGTCAAACACTGTGGGAAATCAGGCAATGATTCTAATGAACTTTAACAAGAGCTGACCAAACATGTTAATGCCACCAAAGGCAATGTAGCAGAGATATTGCCGACACTTGTTCCGCATATCAACGATCAAATTACCGCTATTAAATTCAATGTACTACAGGTGCCAACTCTTATTGAAAATAATAAAAATCTTTAAACCATAAATTATTATTCGATCAAATATTCGATGTATGGGGCATGATTGAGTTATGTGTGGGTTACTGTCAACTTGCAAATTAATTTTGGTCATCAGTTTAACCTTTTGATTTAAATCAATCATACTCTGTGATTAGGACATGAGTAGTTGCTTAATGTGTGTTTGATTTAATTGTGATACCTCTGAGTAAGATACTGTGAAATCATTAATATTTGTGGTAGCTCTATTTTAAATTCATGATCTTGTGGGTACTCATCTTCACATCTTCAACAAATTATGTATAATTCCATCTTCATTTATTATTTGTGAATATAAAGCCATGAAAAAAGTTCAATAGAACAAGTTTTAAAGTTATTAAATAACTGGATTGGCCCCAAAGGAATTTAAATGATTTCACAGTATTGCCAAATAATCTACAGGTGCCCCTTACCTTCTTCCACATCACCGAGGGACTTCTGGAGGATCTGGTGTCTCCTCTCGGTCCTGTCCTTCTCTTCCTCCAGCTCCTTCAGCTGGATGGCCATGCTGCGAACATTGGCCAGAGCATCATCCTGCAACCAAAACAAAAATCAGGTCAATTCTGTCTTATCATCCTTCAAGACTTCAAAGGAAAATTACCCTTATTTTCTTTGTTTTGGCAGATGCACTATTTTTATGGGACTTAACAGTATATACTCACCCTTTCTCGCTCTGCTCCAGCAAGCTGTTGTACGAAATCTCTGAGGGCCATTCGGACTGCCTCTGGGTCTACATCAAGAGCGTTAACTTCTCCAGTCCTGTCAAACCTGATCGGTGATGCACCGCGAGACATGCGGTGAGGGCTACCACTTCTCTCAGGAGAACCAGTCCTGGGGATGGGGCTTCCACGACCCTCAGTGGTGGTGGCATATGTGTTCTCAAATCCTATATGGATAATGCAAAAAAGATTAAGTCTGCTTTTCAAACTATTCTATGTCTTGTCTATGTCTTGAATGTCTGAATTTAAAATATTAAATTTTTAAAAATTAAGAGCAAACTTTTGCACTCACTTTTCCACTTTACATATATATCAAATAAGAGCTCATCTAAGATTATGACCCCAGAATCTGATCTAGCAATGCATAAAGATGGTTACCTTTAGATGGGGAGTTAGGTCGGGATCTCCTGGGACTCTGACTGCGGGATCTGACGGGACTTCTGGCTCGTGGCATTTCCTGTCTGAACCCAATAGTTCTCTTCAGACTGGACACAATGCTGCTCAGTTTAAACTCAACATCTTGTTTAGCTCCCTCTATCCTGGCAAGCTGAGCCTCAAGGGCATTAACTCTTCCCTCTGTTCCGCTCAGCCTCAGCTTCAGTTCAGCAGCCTCAGCGTTGGTGTTCTCCAGATTAATTTCCAAGTTACGACGCTGATCCTCCAACTTTCTCTCAGCCCTGCGGCTGTCTTCTAGCGCCATCTGGTAGTCCTTCTCTTTCAGTCGGGATTCGTCGATCAATTCACCCATCTTGCGCTGAAGATTGGCGAGTTCTTTACGCACAGCTTCACGGCTAGCTTCAGTCTCAACCACCTAATTAATGCAAATAAAAACTGTATTTTTGTGAAGTTACAATGCATGTTTTGTGCAAATAACAAAATAAATAATTGGGAAAAAACACCATGCAAAACAAAAGGCTGAAGAAATTTTCTCAATCATCAATTGTCAATCTGTTTCAAAATGAATGTAAAAATTAAACTGCAAATTGAATCAAGTTACCAAAGCATCTTTCTCTTCCTAAAAAGAATTCAATAATCATAGAGAAATTCATATTCTGACATTATTTTAGATAACATCTCATTCTACTGACAGTATCTGAGATATCCCACCTTCTGCTTGAGATCAAAAGCATGTCGTCTGCCTTCCTCCTCTTTCTCCTCATCCTTGGCAACACGTGCCTGTAGATCATTTACTTCCTTGCCAAGCTTGGATCTCTCGCCATCCAGCATCTTGACCTGACGTCTCAGGTCCTGCAGCTCGCGTCTTGCCTCCAGTCGTGCCTTCTCCACCTCACGCAGACTGGCTCTCAGGTCAGCAGCCTCCTTCTGAACATTTGCCTTCTGCTCCTCCAAAACTGCAAAAATAAAAAGTAAGAAAAAATTTTAAAAAGTGATATTTCTTATTTCATTATCTAACTAAACTATTATATCAGTTGATAAAAATCAAAGAACTGGAGACTAGAATCAATCACTTTCTACTTACTGCTACACCTTTGTCTATGATCACAAAGGTCCCTGTTGAGCTCGGTTTTCTCTCCCTCATTCTTTTTGATGGTGCCCCTCAGCTCATCATTAATCTTGGAGAACAGCTCCTTCTCTCTGACCTCGTCATTCAGGTTTCTCTTCAGTTCCACCATGTCTTTCCTCATCAGCTCCAACATTTCCTCCTCTATAAACAAAATTACAGAACATTACAATCAAGAGTTCAGTGACTGATTCACTGATAATTTCCTTGATTGATTCTTGATACACATGTACTGACCTTCTCTGACTTTCCTGTTGGAATCAATCAGGTCTCGGCGGACATTATCCCGAGCTTCCTCAACGAGCTTGAGCTGAGTCTTGAGATCAGCAACCTCTCTCAAAGCAGCCTCTCTCTGTCTTTCCAGATCTCTGATCTGATTGGTCAGATCCTTGATCTCCTTCTGATGGTTCATGCTGCATATTAAAAGAACATTACATTAACTACAAAATCATTTCAAATCCAATTTCTTGTTACAATATTATGTTCAGTTGTTACAATATTACACAGAATTAAGAGAGGATAATTTAAAGAGCAATAACACTCACCAGGTGTCCTCAAACTGTCCTCGGAGGTTCCTGAGCTCCTGGTTGAGTGCGTTCATGTTGTTCTTGTCCTGCTCCTGGCGAGCGAGGTACTCGCGCTTCAGACGCTCGTATTCTACATTGATATTGGCGAGCTCCATTGTCAGAGTGTTGTTCTTCTCAGCCAGAGTGCTCTTCTCTTGTTCCAGAAGAGACATGGTCTACAAAAGGAGTCAAGATGAAGATTCACGTGCACATAGCAATTATATATGAAAAAGCACTGTCTTATTTACAGCATGCATGATCCAGCAAAAGGCACCATTCTATTTCAAACATGCATGTACAAGCAAATAACTCTCTCTTATTTACAACATGTACATGTATGTAGTGTTGCATGTAAGACTGAAAGTGAAAGTAGGGCATATTTACATATGTGAACGTCAGTGATATTTTAAAAATTTTATGACTGCAATAAAACACTTAACACTGAGTTTGGAGCGTTTATAACAACTGTTATCTTCTAGAATGACAAATTAAAGGGCAAATGTGGATCAACATAATAATTGTATAAATCTTGTAGTAAATAAACATTACACAAACAGCTGTGATGAAGATATCTTTATCCTGCATGATTACTGGCAATCAATATTTTCAAAAACTTTTGGGATGCAACTCGAGAAAAGACTTTTAAGTTATAAAGGCATCACCAGTTAGGAATCATAAGTCCGTTACAGAGATTTTCTTTCACTCATAACATGCGGATACACTAAATACATAACATGATTGTATACATCAACAGGTAGTTACCTGTTGCTTGTCGTTCTCAGCCATCAGGAGCTGGTTGTCTCGCTCTCGCTGCAGATTGGCCAGTTCCTCCTGGAGATCCTCTCGCTCTCGGTCGAAACGGTTCAACAACTCCTCCTTCTCCATGGCATTCTGGTGCACATTCTCATCTCGCTCTGTCTCAAACTCGTGACGCTGCTGCTCCTGTGTCACAAATACAACAACCATTATTCTCTGTGACCAGATACAAGGCACATATCTCTATTTTAGCACATTTTAAAATTTTAGTCCTGTCTTACCCTCTCTTTCACAAGTCTCTCCACATCATCTTCATGAGCCTGTTTCTCCTGGGTGAGGGCCAGAGACATGTCTCGCTCGAGTTGAGCCAAACGTCTCTGTAAGTCCTCCTTAATGCGCTCAAACTTCTCCAGGTCAGCCTCCTTCTCCTTAATGAGACGGTTGATCTCACCTGAGACACAATGAAAAAAATAAAAGTTAGCAAAAGACATAACCCAAGGCCTATAACAATTACATGTAGATATGTAAACATGTGTTATCAATACAACAACTGATGTTTAGTATATACAAAGGGGGCTTACTCTGCAGGTTTTCTTTCCTGAGGATCAGTTCCTGGTTCTCTCCCTCGAGCTGCTCCTTCCTGACATTGAGCTGACTCTCAGACTGCTGAGACTCATAGAGGGCGCTCTCCAAGCTGTCCTTCTCGCTGCGAAGGGATGAAATTACCTCACTCTGCTGTCGATTCTCACGCTCTGTGGAAGAATCAAAGCTCAATGTTATCAAAAATTTTCTATCTTTTTGTGTTTTACATGGTACAAGATACAGTGAAAATATTAATATTTGTGATGGCTCAATTTTCTATGCTTTTATAAGTACGCCATCAAATAAACAACTCCAAACAAATTATGAAACACAGTCTTTGTTCATTGTATATTTAGGCACATCTATTTATAACCTTCTAATAAATCTTTAAAAAATTGACAATCCACAAAAATTAGCTCCCCTGAATTCAAATGATTCCAATCTATCATAACATTGTTTCTTTTTATTCTTTCTTTCTGTGTACAATGTAGTACATGTACATGTATATGGAATTAATATTTACATGTAACATGATTCCCTTTTGTTACCTGTGGCGGTGACCTGGACAATGAGTTCTCCTTTGTCCTGGGTCAGCATCTCCTTCTCCTTGGCGACCTTGACATAGTTTTGGTTCTGTCTCTCTACTTCCCGGCGAGCCTGCAACAGCTCCTCAGCGAGAGCCTGTTTCTGGCGGGAAACCTACACAGTAGAAGTATACAGCTCACATCAGTGGTCCATTCATTCAAAGTAAGTCAGTTACAGTTAAAACCATAAGTGTGGTTGATATCATCGCATTTAAAGCATTGTATTAAAATGAATTTACTGGCAATTGTTCACACAGAATAAACATAATGAACAATCATAATCAAATAACAAAACAAAAAAAATACAACTAGAACCAAAATTTTGAATACATATTTTTACAGTTTTTTAAAAAAAAAATCTTGCAGAACAAAATGTTTTGAAACATTAATTTTCAGAACCAGTATTTCATTAGTATACCTCCTCCTGCAAAGATTGATAAGTGGATTATAAACAAAGAACGATCTCTGTATTATAAGGAATTGTAAAATGTGTAATAAATGCAGACTGCTCAACCCTATAAATTTTTCTATTTTTATTTTTAATTAAACACACACCTAATGACAAAGTTTATGTTTTCAATGTTAGTTGTTTTTTTTGGGGGGGGAAATTTATCATCATAGTGGATTCTGTAATTGCCTGAGGACGTAGTTCAAGTTTTAATAGTGTTAGATCTTTTGGAGGGAGTCATTATAATGATATTACAGTGGGTTCTTGAGATGCTGGTTTGTTTGCTTACAGAAGACAGTTGTTCCTGGATGTCTCCCTTCTCACGGTTCAGGGCCTGGATCTCTTCCTCCAGCTGCTGGCGTGTCATCTCACTCAACTCCAGAGTCTGGTTCAAGCCTACACGAACAAAAAGTCCAACAATATAGTGGAAGTCAAAAAAAATATCACAGTAGCATCTCCTACAGATGGGAAGGGCTTGGAGGAAATGCATTTATAAATATGTAATGGTGTATTCCATTACAGAGATCCAAACAGAACAGATCAGATTATAATTATCAATTTATCTGAAGTGATAAAAGAACAACTTTGCGAGCTGACATGCAAAATTGATATTGTATATGAAAAGATAAGGACACATGATCTCCTGTGACACATTTTATATCCTCATGGGATGAACTTGCCATTAGATACATCCTTTTGTTTCATTTTCACATAAGGATACAGGATACCAATTTTTGCATAAAAAAACTTGTACAAAGTTATCAAGTGTTATATGATCATTATAAATTCATAACCAGTAACGCTACTAACGACAACATAGGTAACCCCCTCATCCAATACGCTTATTACTGATAGCCTTTATGCAGTGAGTTGTGCAGCTGCACAGTGCACCTACTCATCTTCTCGATGTCTCGAACATAACCCTCTCTGATATGCCTACCATTGATAACCTTTATGCACCTACCAATCTTTTTGATGTCTAGTATATAACCCCCCTCCCTGTCCAATATGCCTATCATTGCAATGAAAACCTTTATGCAGGGAGTTGTACATCTACCCATCTTTTCAATGTCTAGTATGTAACCCCCCCCCCCCCCCCACCCCATCCAACATGCCAACTATCGATAACCTTTATGCACCTACTCATCTTCACAGTGTCTAGTATATAACCCCCTTTGACATGCCTACCACTGATAACCTTTCTGCACTTACCCATCTTCTCTGTGTCGAGGTCCATCTTCTCCTGCTCCACGCGGACCAGTTCCTCCTTGATGCCGGTCTTCTCCATCTCGAGAGCGTCCTTCTCTCCAGTCAGACTGGCCTGCTCAGCCTCCATCTACAACCATATGACACCATAACTGTTAACATTTCTCAACTTGTTCTACTTTTTAATGCCATCACCCACTTTGCTAGATTCTTCCATACCGCTCATAAACACTTTTTCAACATTTAAATGCTGATTTTTATCTTTTTACTTTAAAAATTGTGTTATTCCAAAAAATGCATGACATATTATCAAGTACCATAAAAAAACAACCCCAAAAAAACAAAACAAAAGAAAAATTTAACTTCATGAACATTCAATGCTTTTATCAAAAGTAATGTTTCATTGATCTATAAATGTTAAATCTACTGCTTTATGCAGAAGTCAACCCCTTTTACACTATCTCCCAACCACTTCTCATATTAAAAAATTGAACACCTTTTTCAATAAAATGTTTAATGCGCTCATCAAAAGTAATTTTTCATTCCTGCATGTAAATCTTTCTCTCTCTACACACACAGGCTGTTTCCTTGATACGAGACAGGTAAGAAGCTGTGAGGAGGGTGGGGGTATGTTACCTGCATGATGATTTTGTTCAGCTCGACCTTGTCCTGGCCCAGACCCTCATTCATGGCCTGCATCTTCAGCAGGGCGTCCTTCAGGGTGGCCTCCTCTGTCTTAGCCTTGTTGATCTCCAGCTCCAACTCAGCCTTCTGAAGCTCAGCCTTTGACAGAGCATCACCTGAAGAGAGGAAACAAAATCACTTTATTTTAAGGAAATAAAAAGACTGCTTGATTAAATGAATTACACTACATTAAAAATAGTTGAAGTGAAGAGCCAGTGACAAGCTGTTTTCATTCCTTATAAACATAATTTATCTTATCTCATGAATTAGTTAACATATATTTCGAGATCAGGGGGAATGAAATTAACATTGTTATAAGTTTAAATTCTTTAATGAAGTGTATAGGCCATTACCATGCTTATCTGTAAATCTAATATTTCTATGTACTTGTAGGTATGCGAAAATCATGACACATGCTCTCTACCTAGTTTTCATGTGTCAATATCCATGCATTATTTGACCACGTTTTAATATACTTACTGACTTCGGACTTCTGTTGCTCCAGCACCTCCTTGTCCAGGAGAGCTCTATTGAGGGCCTCCTTTGTGGAGACCAGTTCCTCCTTGATGGTGCTATTCTTGTGTTCCAGCTGGTCGATTACTCTGTGGCTGAAAGACAGACACCCAATTAATACACACCAGACAGGTCATTCATATATAGAAGTTTACATAGACCTTTCAAAAAAATATATTAAAAAGGGGTACTTGAGTGTCTGTATTAATCAGGTCATTCATATACAGAAGTTTACATACTATTTAGGCTTTTCAAAAAAAAATATTAATAAGGGGTACTTGAGTGTCTGTGTTGGTTTTAATAAAATTCATAATAGAATAAAGCTTGGGTCAGGATGTTTACACAAAAAGTAAACATGAAGCACCACAATGGTCACTTCAGACAATCAGAGGGCAGGCACAGGCATTTATGCTCACTCAATGGGCCCTAACTGACAAAAAATCCAAATTCTCCTTACCATCTGTCGTTCTCCTTGACCTGTCGCTCTTTGTCCTTGGTGACGTCGTCTTTCTCGTCCTCCAGTTGGTCCCTCTGTCTCTGGAGATCCGTGTTCGCCGCCTGGAGTTTCTCATTCTCCTGCTGCATCATCTCGATCTGCTCATTCAGCTCGTTCCTGATCTTCTCCAGCTGAGATTTCTCAGTTCCTGTAAGGCTCAGCGCGTTCTTCACCCTGTCACGGTCTCTGGATGTATCCTCTCTCTCTCTTCTCCTGCAAAAATAAGATAAATTGTAAAATATATACAAAAAATACTGCCAAATTGTTCAAAATAATACCAGTACTACTTGTATTTCTTCAACTGGCTTTTATTAAAGTTATTAAAGAAACTAACAACCTCTAAACATCTTTAATAATGGCAATTATTAAAGTTATTTACAAAATGTCTACAACCTTTTTAAAACAGTAATTATCAAATGCATTAAACAACTTACAGAATGTCTACATCCTCCTTCAGCTGCAGAATCTGTAACTCCATGCGCCTTCGCTCATTGTCCAGGTCATCCATCTGCTTCCTGATGGCAGCGTTATGGTCCTGGCTCGCCCTCAGTTTGGCCCGGGCCTCGGACAGCTGAAGTTGGCGCTTGTTAAGAGCTGCCTGGACAGCAGAGAATGTGGCATCAGCCAGTGCTGGGGACCTGGACCTAGCCATGGGAGACTTAGATCTATCCCTGAGCATTGGAGAGCGTGCCCGGGCAGATGGAGAGATGGATCGTGCCCTGGATGGAGAGATAGATCTTCGGCCTTCCTCGCCATCAAACTCGTCAGCGTCATTAATGACAGCCTCGGCGATGTTACGGAGGGCATCATGAAGAGCCTCGGTCTCGCCTCGGATCTGTCTAGCTGTGTCTGTCTCAGGAAGGTCGTAGCTGGTTCTTTCTCCAAGTCTGGTCTCCAGGTTGTTGATCTGGCGCTGCAGAGTGTTGATGGATTTGTCTCTCTCCTCCAGCTGTATCTTCAGTTTCTCGTTCATCATGGTCAGTTCATTTACCCTGCAAGTAACAAATCAAAACATCAGTGGATGTTTTCTTACAATATTGCACAAAGCTTTAGAGCTTGCAGTTATGAAGATTCTAAATACAAAATGACTTACTTGGCGTTCAGTTCGTAGCTGTGAGCATCATAACGAGACTGGAGTTCAGAAATTTCACGGTTCTTCTCTCTCAGCTGGTTGTCAATGGCTGCCCTGTCTGAACGTTCACGATCCAACAAAACCTATAATTGACCATTATCAGAAATCAATGAAAATTTCTCATTCAATAATCTACATGTACCCTACTCATAAACTGATATTTACCTTTTTTGTTAGTGAGTCACACATTAAAGAGCTTTTCAATATATATCACCCAATTGAGCAGAAAGGATTCTTTTATTATAGTGAAAAATTCAGAATGTCAATCAGTACTTTCACCTAGCACATTCACAATCATGAATGTGTCAAAGAATCATGAAATGCACACCTGCCAGGTAAGTCAAACGAATGTGTACTTGTGAATAAACCTTTTTTCCTTACCTGGGACTGAGTGTCCGAGTTTCTGACGTTGGCGGCCAGATTAAGGCAGGCAGAGTGCATGCTTCTGGAGGCACGGGTCACGTCATTCCTCACATGGGACAAGTCGCGCTCCGTTGCCGTCTTCAGATCCCCGAAAGAACGACGGAAGGCCACGACCTGTCTCCAGAGAGCCAGAAGTCGACCGTGCTCAGCACTGAAGTACTCATTAAAGGACTAAAAAAAACCAGAGATACTCTTTCTAGCAAAACACATTTTTACTTTTTTTGCATGTATGCACATGCCATTATTCTTGGAATCATAATATGCACTGGCTGAGACACTGAAAGTCAAACATCTTGGAATGCAATAAGCATTTAACCTTGTTATCACTGCCTATTTACCTGTTCCTCATCGCGCCACTCTCGTTCCTTGATGTCGAGCTCTTCCCTGGCAGCCTGCCAATCCTGGGTCAGTTTGTGGATGTCAGAGGTCAAGGACTGGTTGGCGGCGGTCGCCTGATCCAGCTGTTCCCTCAGCATGGCATTCACATGGGCCAGACTGGCACTCCTGTCATAAAAAAATACATCATAAAACTTAACATCTCTTAATCTTTCTCTTTTATTTGTTTTTTTATTATTATGGTTATGGATATGAATATACAAGTATTTGAAAACTGTGCGCTTGGAAATTGTATATATCTTTCCATTAAAAAAGATACCATTAAAAAATTTGTCATCCTTTAATATTGTTTTCTCTCTTCAGCAAAAATACCAGTATTATGATAGTTAACCTACCCCGTACATACCAGTACTAGTACATTTAAAAAAAAGAAGAAAAAAATCTATTTCTGCATGTTGATGAACTATATGCATACAGAGAACGTTGTTTAAAATACAGAGAGTTATGAAAATCATGACTAAATGATAATATCTATTAGAAAATTAAAGTTTGCCTTGCATCTATATTTGATTAAATAAACATTTAGCTTTCAAGTCTGCACTATTTAGATTTCCTTAATTTGCAATTCAGGCCTATTGGAGAACAATATGGGTCATAAATATTACAGAGGCATTTGTTCTAGTTAGGTTTTTGAAAAGTGAAGCTTTTATTCATAATCAATCATATCGTTATTTCAATATACTCTAAATTCATCTGATCACGTAGCAAAAACTATTCACCTTAAACAAACATTGACCTGAGTCAAGTCCACATGATTAATAATGCAATGGAAACTTAATGAACGGTGAATGAAATTGAAAAAAAAGGATCTTGGCAGATCTGTGGATAGGCTTGATCTACTATAAAGGACCCCTACGTAGCTGAAACCATAGAGAAAAGATAAAAACAAACCTAAGGGCCTTATCTATGACAAGGTAATGTTTAATAATTAAAAGCATAGAACAAACTGGCCAAAGCTTTCCACATCAAATATTCATCACCATTAAAAACTGCGAATCATTTCAAAATCTTCCTTTTAATGGGGGTCTCGTGAAAGTACAGGGAATTTCATGACTTTGGAAGTGGCTAGTTTTCAATAAATAATGACTGGATTCCTGTGTTCCATTTTAAATGGCTCGAGGAGATATCCCAGTCATTCTCTGTTGTAGATAAATCCCATTTTTGGGCAAGGTTTCTATTATCAGTGATTTTCCATCAGGAGTGTACCTGGTTCCCATTCACAGTTTTCATACAGAACAATGTCTACCAATTAACGTTCATTCTTTAAAGTTCTGCTTGACTTTTGAAACCTTTAAACTGTTTGGCAATGGCTTTACATGTTTTAACTCAGTGATCAGTGATAAATCCTAATAAGTACCAACTCAGCAAATGTTGAAATGACAAAATCCCTTGGGTTTGATTCCATTAAATTTGAATTTTAAATGAAGGTATAGGATGCTTGTAGATTGAATTGCATAGATTTTTTATGCAAAGCTCAGAAATAAAATTTCAGTTGCTGAATGCCATTTTTCTTAACCTTGTGAAAGGCATTAAAAATTCCTCTGAAATCCTGCTTATGCATTCTTAAAAAAAAGACCTCTACCAGCTAATATCTAAACTATGGCTATGAAGATCATCCGTCTATTATATTCCAAAAAATACAGGTCCAACCAATAGCATGAATTACGCATGTTACATGCAAATCACTAAAGCACATCTTGAATCCCCTCTTGTTTCACAAGAGGAGAGTTAGCCTATGGCCTATGGTCTTGTAGCTTTAACCTGGACCTGTGAATCTGGGCCATGTAGCCTATGGTCTGTAGCCTATAGCCTAAAGTCTGTAGCCTATAGCCTGTGCCCTTACCTCTGCTGTTCCTCCTCCAGCTTTATCAGCGTGTTCTCCAAGTCCATGTTGCGGCTCTCGGAGGCTTCCAAACTCTTTTTGTATGACTCCTCTGTTGATTGAAGCTGTGCAAAAGGAAATAATCTTAGCTGAGTACAGTATACTTGTGAATATTAGTTCTATTCTCATTACAGGTGCAAAGTTTAATTACTAATTCATTAGAGATCTGTGACTAAAAATTAATGTTTTCAAACATGCCAGATTAATTATCATTATTCTATATAATTATATGAATTCTTTCAGCAGCTCAGTTATGAAAATTCCATTTGTAAGATTAAATTTCATATATTAGACACAAAAATGAACACATAATTGAACCTGTGAGAATTTATGCGGCAGTTCACGTCAAAATACAGCAAAAACACTTCCCCTCAAACTAATGACCTTGACATCACAACCCTTTGCAAAGGTCGGAAGTCAAAAGTGAGGGTCAAATAGTGCAGTGGGTAGCAAAAGAGTGCTTAATAGTTTCCACAGTGAAGGTAACACACAAGTAAAAGGGTGGGAGAGTTGCTAAAGTTATTTAAGAGGAGAATAGAGGCAGAAGCTGTGCAGAAAGAATCCTATCAACCTATCCATGGAAACCATCACCTGAGGCAATCCAAAACTAATGTTATATCTTTATTCTTGAAGTTTCCAAAAGCTACTTTATATTTTTAACATAAATATAACAAATTTTCATTGATTTTTTAGACATTGATTTTGTTTTTTCACTATTTACACATAGATATTATCAGTATCAAAAATTATTAAATTTTGATCAAAATCTCTTTTTTTTTTTTTTTATCAAAAAGCATAACAGAAACTGAATTTTGAAAATCTACGGCAGTCTAGATTGAAGGTTTTAGTTTGTAAGTCTAGCCAAAAACCACACCATTAGAAATTATAATCACTTCGTATTAGGATGGCTGAAGCCATAAGGGGTTGCAGGGGAAATAATACTCACTTTACTTTCTATCTGATCCTCGAGATCAGAGCATTTATGCTTGTATTGTAGGACCTATGAAATGAAACAAGACAATGCTGTTGCAGAAAGAATAAAATAATGAACAAGCTACCATCAACCCAACGCAGTTGATCTGATTCCTGATCATGCAAGTGTTTTAGAGAAGCACACCCAACAAAATGAAGACATCCAACAGTGATGAGAGAGCACATGCACCACTAGATGGCGCCTTCACATGACCCTTACCAACTTAAGGTTATCGTTACGGGATTTCAAATCCCCGTTTTCTGCCTCAAAATCCTCACACTTTTTCTTGTACTGTAAGACCTAGAGTTGTATATATATGGAGGGTTATTTGAGATATACACTGATATACATGGTGTTTTTGACCATCGTTGTGGCCTTTTACCTTCTGGTTGGCGAATTGGTAATGAAAATCTTTGTTGCGCATAGCATCTTCCAAGTCTGTACATTTTTTCTTGTATTGCAAAAGCTGTTAAAATCAAAATCTTATAATGATATGACAGTGCAATCATTTCTTCAATGTAGGGGCTCTGGTAATCTTCATAACTTGAATGATTAGTGGATTTTTTAATCAGAAAAATCATACTATTTGAATTAAAGATATTCTTTCCAACATAAAATTACCTAGTACTACCTATTCAAGCAAAGTACTATAAAAATCTTTTCTACTGGTAGTTTGAATTAAAAAGTTACATTAAAAAACGTTGTTCAAATATAACGTAAACATGCATTGGGTCAGTTATCTGTTTCTATATAATGGTAGCAATTTCTCTTCTTGACTATTCTATGAAAAAAAAATTGAGGGGAAAACTAGTAAAAAATGTGATGAGAAATTCACCCTTTTTATCTCAACCTGAAGTGAAGAAATCAAAATTATTTGTTCAAATCAATGTAAAACTAACAATAATCATCTTCATATAAATACACACCTGAAATTTTCAAATCCAACAATTTCATCAATATAAACAACATTAAGGGTAGCTCTCTATAGAATGTTGTGTGCATTACTCCCGCAGAAATCACTATTAGCCTAACATAAATAATTCCTACATCCTCACAAGTTCTTGCTCTCATTAGGATGTGTTTACATTGGGGAATCATTTTCGCTAAAATTTTTCGCTCAGCTTTAATATTTATATACCATGGTAAGTAATTAACTTTCTATTCACACCTTCAAACAGGAGCCCTGGGAGGATAATGTTATAATATTTACCTTGCACCAAGAAAAGCCAATCAGATCATTGAAATAAGGTTTTATACAATGTTACATTTCAGAGACTTTGAAGTCAGAACATGAATATATACTTTTGTTATGAAAAGAATTCAAAACATTAGGCAGTAAAGTGCTCATGATATTTACCTTATAAGGCAGTAAAGTGCACACGATATTTACCTTAGCTTGTAGCTTCTGAACAAGCTGAGCTTGTCGCTGCTGTCCGTCTTGATAAGCTTGTAGTTTGCGCTTGTAGCTTGCGTGCTCGTCCTCGAGCTTGCGTCTGAGCTCGATGTTCTGTTGGACAAGGTTTTTGGAGGGGGCCTCTAGTGATTCACCTCCTTGTCCTCTCAAAGACTGTTCTAACTGTAAAACCAGACAAAGGGACCAGTCATAATACACTTAGAAAATGTATAAACAAAATACACAGCATCATAAAACTGGATTCTGCAATCTAGGAAGAAAACATATTGCTGCCTTAAAGACAATGAATAATTCAACATCTAGATTATCTCTTCAGGCTTACATAATCACCATTTTCACCTGTTAATGGCTTCTATAGTATATATTCCTTCCCCTCCTAATTCCTTAAAACATCAGCCATTATTCCATATTGGATACAGCCTCTGAAAGCACCAAAGACCCTTCCTCTGACATTGTGTCACAGATTCACACCCAAATGCTATCAATAATCGTTACTGGGGACAGACTACAAGCTCACGGCTTATTTGCACAGGTAGATGAGTTCTATAATTGAAATTCAATATCCATCAGTGACTGGAATGCTCTGATGGCAAGAACTCTGAATATATACCTATTGTATTCCTAATAAACATCAGTAAATAAATTAACCTCAACAGAACTTAAACTATTTTTTTTTTTCAAGTCATGTCATGTTTATGATTGCTCTCTGAAATTATTAAATTTTACTGTTGCTTAAAATAAGTCTTTGGTGTGTCTTATATTATTCAACTAAATTAACTATCCCTTTTTTCTCCTAAGTACTCAAATATTCATACTCAACAAAGAACCTTACAAACTAAGCAATTTAAATGCTGATTGTGCGATTGAGGATTATTACAACATTTCAGATTATAACCATGAATTAGCCAATAATAGATTATTCCCACAAACTCTAATACTCTCTAATTAGAAAAGGCTTATCTAAGCAAAATACTTTTCCTTATCCTTTAATACATAACATTAAATTCAATTGCCGGCCAATCTACCAAAGCTCTGAATTTCATATGCCATAAAGTAGTGATTTAAAGGACATAAAAAGTTAACACGATCATAAAGATCTCAATTGATGTCACTACCTTGAGTTAACTGCATCATCAAGGTTTAGTACTTTAAATACATACGTCAATTATGATCCAACAAATGGTCCTTTAAAAAAACCCTGTTATATTCATCATAGTTGAGGATTTTGCACACACAAAAAAAAGAAAGAATTGGACAAAAGTTTCTCCACTGCAACCCCCTTTCTCTCTTATTCTCTACCCTTCTTTGTTTCTATATAAGGGATTAAAGGCATTGAGAAATAGAACCATTGTAGTTAGGTTCCTTTCCTGTGGCCAGCCAATGTTTGACCTTCGTGTTAACTCTTTTTGCCTCATTTAACTAAAAAGCTTTACCAACACCTGATGGCAATCAGTCACACACACGGCCATTGTTTGCTTATTCGATGATACACTGATCCTTTTAATGCATTTAAAATTCTGTCCTATTACCAAACCTTAGAGTTAAAAACAAACTTTAACCGAAGCTTCAATGATTCTATGGAAGTCCTTTGAACAGTTTCAGTAGGCAAATGTCAAGATGCTTTTCTGTCATACATAACCCTCTATAATTACCGGTATTAGAAATTATGAGCATTTACCAGGTATAAACATAGGTAATCACAGATTACAAAGCTCACCGAGACGAGGCATCACCCCTATGAGACCACCTTTATCATATTATATGAAAATCATACGATTTTGGATATTCATGGATTCTGTTTTGACACAAAATCATATATCATCTGTTAAAAAATTGTATGATAATCATATGTTCATATATTAATCAATATAATAATATAAAATTAAATATTGCATCCTATCATACTTACAATATATATCATATAATACAATAAAATACTGTAATAAACAAAGATGATATTGTAAATATGAAATGACATTGTATTGTGTTAAACCTTATTGTATTTGATCACATAATACAATATCATTATATATAATACAATATTGTATTATATGATACAATATCATATTACATAATACATCATAACATTGAAACATATGATATTATATTGTATAATACAGTATGATATATTATATTGTATGATATTGTATAATATTTGATACATAATATGATATTGTATCATATGATATTGTATAATTTGATATTACATTGTATCATATCAAATGATACAATATAATGTGATAAAGTAAAATATTATATAATACAATATTATACATACATATTGTATCATATGATACAATAATGTATCATATAAACCAATATCATATTATACAATATCGTATGATACGATAATATATAATATTACAATATCATAAATTACAGTTTTGCGTGATATAATGGTAAATTACAGAAATCAATATCATATTATACAATATCGTATGATACAATATAATATCGTATCATAATATACAATACTATACAAAACAATATCATGATACAATATCATATCATAAAATATCAAAAAAATTGATACAATATCATATCGTATCATATAACTTTTTACAATATAACATATGATATTATATTGTATCATATTAAACAAAAGTGTTTCACATCATACAATACTTTATCATAGGAATCATGTTATATCATTTAACAACAACCTCATCTTTCTATCAAGCAGGTTTAAGTGAGGTAGGAGATTTCTTTAGCATCCTTGATAATGGAGATCAGGCTCTGCATCTGAAGAAACCTCTGCGTTTAATTTATAATATAGTTAAATCAACTATGCAAGCTATCATCTATAAAACATGTGACCTGTTCCAAAAAAACTAAACCTCATCCAGCATCCAAAACCTATGGCTCAGATTCAGCATTCAAGCCTGTCAGGTGCATCAGTATACATAAGACGCATCTCCATGCAAGTTTGGTGAAGTTCAGAAGACCAGTAATAACTAAGATATCATCATTAGAGGGCACTAGCAATTAAAACTTAACCTGCTCCAGCATCCGCAACCTATGGCTCAGATTCAACATTCATGCCTGTCAGGTGCATCTGTATCATAAGACACGCCATCCATTCAAGTTTGGTGAAGTTAGGACCTGTAATAACTAAGATATATTTTTTAGCATCCTTGATAATGGAAATCAAGCTCTGCATCTGAAGCTTCCTCTGTGATTCATTCATATTGCAGTTTAGTCAACATGCAAGTTTGAAATAGTACTATCATCTATTATACATGTGACCTGTTCCAAAAAACTTAACCATATCCAGCATCTGAAACCTATGGTTCAGACTCAGCATTCAGGCCTGTCAGGTGCATCAGTATCATAAGACGCACCATCCATGGAAGTCTGGTGAAGTTAGGACAAGCAATAACTAATATATAATCATCAGAGGGCACCTGTTTCAAAAACTTTAACCAGCTCTAAAAACCTTAACCTCCTCCAGCATCCGAAACCTATGGCTCAGATTCAGCATTCAAGCCTGTCTGGCGCATCAGTATCATAAGACACACCATCCATAGAAGTCTGGTGAAGTTAGGACCAGTAGTAACCAAGATATCATCATCAGAGGGCACCTGCAACAAAAACTTTAACCAGCTCTAAAAACCTTAACCTCCTTCAGCATCTGTAACCTATAGCTCAGATTCAGCACCAAAGCCTGCCTGGTGCATCAGTATCATAAGACACACCATCCATGCAAGTTTGGTGAAGTACGGACCAGCAGTAACTTAGATATTGCTATCAAAGGGCACCTGCAACAAAAACTTTAACCTGCTCCAAAAACCTTAACCCCCTCCAGCATCTGAAACCTATAGCTCAGATTCAGCACTCAAGCCTGTCTGGTGCATCAGTATCATAAGCCACACCATCCATGCAAGTTTGGTGAAGTACGGACCTGCAGTAACTTAGATATTGCTATCAAAGGGCACCTGCAACAAAAACTTTAACCTGGTCCAACAACCTTAACCTCCTCCAGCATCTGAAATTTAGGACTCAGATTCAGCATCCTAGTCTTTCAAGTCCATAAGTAGGTCCAGATGCATCATCCATGCAAGTTTAGTGAAGATAGGACAAGTAATAGCTTAGATACAGGACATGCAACAAAAACTTTAACCAGGTCCGGACGCCGACGCCGACGCCGAGGGTATAGCATAAGCTCCCCCTGACTTCGTCTCGGTGAGCTAAAAATGGACAGTTTAGTGTATCTGATATCAGAACAAAATGCTTTTGCAAATACAGATGACTTATTCAGATTATCAGTTTCATGTCAAGTAAAAAAGAACTACAGAGGCTGTAGGTTCTGTGTAATGAAGATAATTACAAACACTGCAATGGAGAAGGCTTGCACTCTCTATTGGATGTTCTTTGCCCTATTTCGTATATACAATGTAGTGCCTTAAATGCTTTTAACCAGATTGAGTTTTCACTCTATAATAACAGACAAATATCTATTCCTTGAACAACAACCAAAAACCTGATGTCATGCCTAAACCTGAGCTAAAACTTGCTGCCAGTGAAAGTATACTGAAGACCGAACAAAATGGTGGTCCAATGAAAGCAAAATTCAAAAAGGTTATTTCCAAATGTTGAAATTAAATCTTCAAATCTAATGACAATGGGTATTCCCATTTCCCATTCATGTTTACCATATTCTACAGACACTTTTTCTATATAAGCAGTTATTATAGCACTCAAATAGGGTACCCACAAGTAGACATGTACAATGAAGCATCATTATAAAGCATTCAACAAATTTTGCAAAATGCACATCTAGATGCATTATGGGATACTGACTGCATCAACTTTCTGCCGAACAAATCCCGGCTTAGGAACTTCTGGAACATCGGATTCCATGTCACTGCCCTCTTTCTCTATCTGGAAATCTTCTGACATTTTCCCTGGTAAACAAATTGATCACTTCATTTGATCTCCTCCAAAGAAGTAATATTTTTCTACTTTCAACTATTTAGAATTGTCCAGTTATTGATATTGAGCATTTGTTAAGAATTGTATGTACAAAGGTAGTAAAGATCTACAGTGAGGTGATGATATGTTTGCATTCCCTTCCAAAGTCAGCTTTGCCAAGGGTCAATATCCCAAGCTGTTGACAGCCAGTAAAAGATAATAATATTCTGTCCGTGTGTATTAAGACCACTTGAAAACTTCAATATTTCCCTGGAATTGACTATTAATCTTTATCGACCATTCCGGCTTGAAACAAGTAGGTTTTACAGTTTTGTATTTGCACGATCAGAAAATGAAATGAAAGTTTGAAACACTTTGCTGAACCAGGCCCCTCCACCTGACAAAGACTCTCACTGTTGAATGAAATGCACGAACAACCAAATCCTCCACGTATTACACTCTTTCAATGTAAACTATCGTTTATGTAATCAATACAACTGATGCGCTCATCAATAGGCTTGTTCTTTTTTTCCAAGATGTCAAGTTCTTGCGCACGAGGAGAACTTCAATTGAAAAACAAATATCAAAGGCAATCCATGAGACCTGTTCAAAACTTCAATAAACTTCCAGAAAGTTTTTGCACAGGCCAATTCTTATCAGTGTTCCTAGCTTTTACTTTGCAAGTATTTATCCACCGAAGTTCAATTCTATCTATCACACAGGGGCTTAAAACCTTAACACACTTTTCTTACGGAAAGTTAATCAACTTGCAATGAAGGTCAGATAATCCACAGGAGTTTTAGAGTCAGGTGCACGAATTCAAATACAGAAATTCCCATTTAGAACTCCGGAAACAAGGACAACACCTAGCATGAAGCCATTGATTTTGTGTCTCAGGGCCCCTTATCAATGTAAAATGCTCAACAAAGAAATAATAATCCTTTCAATACAATTCATTCAGATTTCTTAAATGATCACAAATTTCATCTGAATGTGCATTGTATGGTCACAAAAGAAATGTTTGTATAGATCGAAGCATTAATAAACCCCAAAATAGAAGTTCTACTCAGATGAAGAGGAGAAGCGTGAAGTCCAGAGTCATGAATTATCTCCCTTTGGTATAGATGAAAAGTTCTACCATCTGAGTTGAGATGCATGCAATTGTGGACATAAAACTAGCATATCAAAGTCAATACCAAAGAGTCTAGAAGACCTGAAGAGTTCTAGAAGTCAGGGCATTATGGGTATACTGGGTTGTAAATCTTTTCGATAAGTGTTGACACGTTTTGTGACTATTGTCTTAAGTTTAAATACACCACTGTTTGACATATCCAGCACCTGAATGCCTCGTGGGGGTCAACCATAGATACAGTAATGCACAGTTTTAACACAACTACACACCAATTACCACTAAGCTTTTAATTTAGTTCATCCAGTTCTTTCTGCAACGATTTATAGTACACTAAATCACTTTCATGACTTACCGGTAACAAAATCTATTGGCAAAGTAAAGGATTGATTTTCAATTTTTCATTTCTGCAGCTTTTTATCATTACTAAAATATTTATAGAAATTCTAGTTTCTAGTTAAAGTTTAAACCAGTAGCCAATAATTCTTAAATACATATTGATTAGTTTAGAACAAGTTTCCCTTACTAGGTAAATTCCATTCCAATTACATGAAGTGGCTGTTGAACTTTGTTCCTTTCAGTTTTGCATAGCTAGAACTGCGGGGCAAACAAAGGATTGTGTGTAGAAATGGATTTATTCAATTAAATGTCTTTGTTTTCAGTGGTTCTCCATATCAGATTATTTCTTTCACTTAAATACTGTCAAGAACATAATACTACCACTTCAGAACAATACAATTAGTGGTAGATTTATTTTTGTCAGGCTTTTCTAAGACTTTGCGAGGTAAACATCTTTATTAATCTGTATGAAATCAAATTTGTTCAAAAATTTTTAAACTGACAAGTTGACAAAACTTCCATTTCTAAATGTGACATGGAAATCAAAACTTTGAATAACCGAGAGTGTCTCCAAACTTCTTGGTCACTAGAAAGCTTTATCAGCAAAAAGGTCTCTGTTTTACAATCGGGTCAATATGAATGAATGACTCACAAACAAGATGGATATAGAATTGTTGGCAAACATTTCCATCTCAGGCTCAGACAAATTTTCATACAATTACCTAACTTAAAGGGTACGTCCCAAATCATTTGCCAAGTCTCCAAAAGATTACTGGTTAAAGTGCATTCCGTCATATATCATTGGACTGAAGACAAAGGGCCCATTTAGTCTTTGAAATGCAAATACTTGTGTTCTTCAGTTGATGATAAAGCATATAAGAAATTGGGGATTTGATAACAGCAATTCGTATCTGATTCAAATTTCCTCATATCACAACTTTATCAGGCGGAGATAAAAATGAATGATTCTTTGGGAAAATATGGGCCTTGTTTTAATGCTGGGATTAATGCTATTCAAATAAGAAAGAGCCTAAAGATTTACAACAACATGGGTGTGTTTTGGGGGTAAAACCCCCTTTTTCATTATCATAACTTGAAGAATTAAAATTTGATTTACCGGTATTAGCATAAAGTTACCATTATAATTACAGTGTATCATAAAAAATTGAAAATCAATTTTCTTATAATAATGATGTATGTTTACTAACAATGCATCAAATAAAAGATGATTTTGTTCTTGGACTAGTTCTTGGTTCCTCCAATCAAAACCAGCTTCTATCAGATAAGTAACTGTTTTCTCGAAGCTCTGACGATTGACCATATCACTGAAGTCAAACACGGAGAGTGCCTTTGTAAACAGAAGTCAACAAAAGGTGCCCAGAATGATACCAGTTCCTCTACATGCTCAGCCCCCAAGTCAATAAAATCGCAGGACAAAGTGGTAAATTGTGAGATAACTTAGCAAAAAGCACACAACGATTCCAAAGGGACTGACCAATTTCAGTCAAATTAACACGGTGTTTCAGATAAAAACTGATTAGGTCTCTAACTTGGATTCCAGAGCAGACCTCTGGCTTTGACCACTGTTCTCACTCCACGAATTGAACTTATGTCAACATATTCCTCCATAACTAGTGCTTGTTCAGCTCTCACGAGCCTCTTCACATCTATATCGACAGTTAAACTTCCTATAACTTATCTTGTGACATGCTGAGACATTTTGGCCACTGGGGGTATAGGAAAGGTATTTGTCCTTTAGTTCACTTAACCTTTCCCAAAGACTGCTTACTAAGGGTAATAGCAAAATCTAATTTCAGAAGTGAAGATTTACACCCTTCAAAGGAAATTTTTCAATATGGCTGATGCATATATAAAGTTGTCCATGTCAAATAACCCTCTTAAGTGTTATAATATATCATCAGGAATGTTCATCAAATCCTCAACACCAGCATGATCACTGTTTTTATCTGGCTAATCAAAAATTGTAAACACATATACAGTAGTAATCATATCTATGAACTACTACTCAACCATGCCTAATGGATAAATCATGTTTTAAATTCAAATCAAAATATTGTCAAAAATCAATTTACATCAAAGTACATTTTTTGATTTCAACAAAAAGGCTAATCCATAAAATGTGATAAATCAAGCATACATTAAGGCACTGTATGGCCAATAAGAGGTTATGGGCTTTACCTACGTAACCAATCCAGACGGCTTAGGAGGCACCAAAACCCACCCGGATATCACACCTGGAGCATTGTATAACCCTGTATTGTACATAAAGCCTATTTGATTTCACCCTGCAAAGTCTGCCAATATACACCTTGTTGAGAAGTATTATGTAATGGGGGTACATAAATCTGTATACTTGTGCATGGCCAACTGTCTAATGCAGAGCTTCTATTATTCCTGCCAGTCTGCAGACCATATTGGTCTGACTGTCTTTTGCTGATAAAGCATGTTTACAGAGACAAAATTTACTGGGGATATACTACTTCAAAGGAACTCTTGCATGTACTTATACCATCGATTCATTTTAATTTCATCAATCAATAAGGAAAGTTTATTGCTTAGCTAGAATATAATTGAACAAGAAAAAGCGAACCTAGGTTTTTCTTGACAGACTATTTCTAATTCTGAGGTCACTTAATGACCCTTATACGTCTGCCAGAACTTTCAATCTGAGCAATTAGTCAAATGTTTCACTGATTAAAATTTTCAAGTGCTGACTATATTCTGTTATGAACAGTTGAATGATTTGAATCAACAACTTATGCAAAGTTTTCAAAAAGGAAGGTAACTCAGATCTTTTACAAAGAAATGGTATCTATGCAGCTCAAGCTATGTCTTTCTTAAATTTCAACGTAACAAAAGTGTCTGCTAGGCATTTTTTTTTCTCTCTCTTTGCTTGCTTTGTTAATCTGCAGTAAGTATTGCAAATAAAGGCTGTAATCTTTTAAAGTTCAATTCTAATGACAACACAAACTCTACACTGGGCATTTTAACTTTCACTATTGTTGCAAAATCAAACTTTTTCCAATATAACTGACATGGCGTGTCTTTCTCTTGGACAGGCAGAGTCACAATTCACTGCATGCATTGTTTTATATGTGCCAAATTTATAAGTGCCAGAATACACAATTAATAACTTTAACGAATGATTAATTACTCGGCTATTGCAAGAATTTCTACCTTAAAATTCTTCCTTTAACATGCAAAGACTTCAATTCTGACCTAATTCATATCTGGACAAAACGCTCGCTATTGTCAGTAGACAAAAGACGTCTCAAACTCGGTGGACTTCACAATGAGAGATAGATCCATCGATACCAATCTACATGTATACACTGGTACATTTGGAGCTGATTTGACAGTACTGTATTTCCTTCTATGCAACTTGTTTAAACTGAAGAATTCACAATATCAATATTCCTTTTATGCACACAACACATTTCTATATTTGCAAACATACTGCTTAGAGATTGCAAAATGTACAGAAGAATATGTCCATTAAATAATTTTATTAGTTCCTTAATCGAATTCTTGTACACTTCTTTTTTATCTATCGTTCTTAAAATTCAATGAAAAAACAAAACAAAACAGTAAAACATTCATTCCAGAGAGTCATTAAAAATCCAAAAATTAAGCTTTCAATATATAAATATATCACTTCTTCTTTGAGAATGTGATAGTTAAAAAATTGCAAATAATACTTTTGCCTAAACTGCAATGCAATACAACAAATTCACAGTTCCAATGTAATCTAATAAAATCCCAAGGATTGACAAATTTAGCCACGGTCCCTCACTTGAAATAATTGCTACAATTAAGAGCAACAAACAAACAAAATACCTGAGAATAGTCCATTCTCTCCATTTAAAATTCTGCCCAAGATTGCTCATAAAGAGGCAATAAATTTTTCCCAGCAAATTTAAAGAGATAACATTGGTAAATCATAGGTCTTACAAGAGAAATCACCTCCAAAAAGAAGATCTCCCCAATGGATGCCCTCAGTTATCTCCCTTAATACTTGTTTTTATCTTTGACAAGCACTGAAGCAGGATAATATAACAGATATTCACCTGGACGTGTCTGCAAGGTCCTCTCTCTCACAATGCGTTCATGTCATGTAACCTCTCTTTGCACACTAGTTCTGTACGGACATGTTTTATGAAATTTCCCGCTGAGTTCATTTATTGGTAGATATCCGCATGCTTATAGCTCTGCCATTTAAATTTGCACCCAAGTAAGGAACTCAGACTAAACAATAGGCTTGGTCTTATCATGTTAGATATTTAAAAGGTTTTTGCGGATCTAGGTGAAATAAAAGCTTAAGTAATGATTAATTTTCATTTTCTGTTTTGGCCAGTGGTCCACGGTATGCTATTATACATTGCGCACACAAAATAATATATAGACGGCTAAGCCTCAGTACTAGAGCTTAATCCCTTTGTATTTTATAGAAAATGAAAAATGGATGATTAATTTCTAGCCACAATACAGCTATTTGACATTTAAACTTGAACAAAGGTTTTGAGAGGAGATATTCATTGAGCCCCAGGGGCAGAATTGGTTGTATTATAAGATAAAAGCTATGTAAAAGGTGACAATTATTTGACACAGTAAAGTTTTAAATTTTCTTTGACACAAAGTAATATCTATCCTCTACCCCCCCCCCCTTTTCCTTATCTCGTCAATTCTTATCAAAGGCGACTTATAACACCAGGAGTGAGCATTTAAATGTCTACAAATTTCAAAGTCAAAAATATTTTCATTACCAAAACCATAACAGGGGGACGAGGATACAAACTACAGAATTCATTCTCATTTCACAATGCAAAATTGGCTGGATTCTATTTTAACACTCATATTAAAAACTTCATATTTTCAGAGCTGAACAATGAAAAACAAACAGAATTATAATCCTGTTTGCTCTATGTTGAATTGTCCTCCACAAGGGTGCTGCATTCTACAAAACATCAAAGTCACACACAACAGCAGAAAACTCAGTATTAAACGGTTGGCTATAGATCCAGAAGAATGGAACTATTTGCAAAAGCACAGAAAATATTGTCGTGAAATGTTAATGGCCCACAATTCATTTACTAAAATCAACCTTTGCAGGTACTTCATTCATTGCAATACAAGCAGAAGATGATGCTTTGATTTGGATATTAAAAGTTGAAGAGCACATCTACCATGTAAAAATAAATGGTTGCTAAGTATATGCTTACATTGTGAAATACAAATGTCACGTACAGACAAAACCATATAACCAATATATAAGCTGTCAGAATAACAAACAGAAAATGCAAAAAAAAATATGAGTAGAAATACTCACTGCATATATAAGACTATAGAGCAAACCCAGGTTTCGGAGCTACGTGTAAAAAACACTGCCTAATTGATATTTTTGAAGCTATTGTTCATAACCCCATTAAACACACCACAATGAAGTGACCCAGTATTGGCCAATCTATTGAATGGATGTGCTAGCTGTTAAATCATATTTTGCGTACATGTATTAGCAAATTTTGGCAGATAGATGTAAAGATAGGTCTGTCTGGTATACAAAACACAAAGGGACTGCAAGCTCAGAAGAAGACCAGCAGATAGACTAGCTGGCGTAGATAAGACATACATCAAATCATTCTGGATAATCAGGGTGATTACTATGGTTAGATCTTTCGAATTCTGATTATCTCAATTTTAAAATTACATAACTTCATAAAACCCTAGCTGATTTCAATCAAGAATGAACTGCAAAATCGGAGGATTTTAGTCTACTTATCACGATAATTTCATTGACAATCAGGTTATTTTTATAATTTTGAACCATGGATTTTTGGTTTTAAAATCAACTCAACACGCATTTATTTCAGAACTATTTAGTATTTACAAATATGAATAAAAAAGAGGTCCAAATATTTTTAAGTTGGTCTTATCTTCATAATTAAAGCATAAATATCGGATATATAATAAATACCAACAACGCAAATTTATAAGCCTAACCATTCACATATCTTTGTCTACACATTACTTAATCTGATTTTTATCATTAAACGTAAAAAAAATCTCTCATCATGAAACATGAGCTTTCAAAAATAATTATTTTTTAAATACTCAATCTGATTAAGTTGTTTGACACGTATTTAGACATGTACATTGGTGTAAAGATTTGCCATTTAAGGTCAGAACTGAATAAGGTAATCATTTTATTCAAATCTTTAACATGCATGCATGATCACACATACACGGAGGTTTTTTCTCTCGCTACAATTAAATTGGGATTTAATTGCTAAACAATCGTAGAAAAAAAAACAAGAAATGTTTGTTTTATATCATTGTGATCTTTTTAGATAATAGGATTATAGAGACCAATACCAAGGGAACAAACTCCATCCCAATATACACTGAATAAAATTCAATACATAAAGGCACAAATTCCCACTATAAATTTAAGAAAACCTAATTCCCATATATGATACATGTAATTTACATGACTTTTCTGTTGACAATGGATCTGTAACTATTCTCAGCATATATCTTTCAAGTTGATTGAACAACAGCATGAATTTCTGTTACTCTAATTCAGATCCCTTTAATATTTGGAAAATATGTCTTTGTATACATTGAAAACCTTCTTAAAAACCTTGCCAATAAGAAACTGAACACCATTATACCCTTTACCCAGTTAATGCGTGCTCAGTTTCCTTGGGAGTGGCAGAAAATACATTAAGACCTAAAATCTACATTTCTGAGAATGAAAATCTTCCAATCTCTTGGCCCCTCCTCTGTTATCAGTATATGTATTTCTGCCACTTATGCACTAAATGCTTTTTGGATATGCTAAGACTTGTTATTCTACAAAACTACTATGTCTACTATAGACGTGATCATATTGACTAACTATTGTACTTTCATTTTCAATCTGACATTGGGGTGGCAGGTTTCCATTCCAAATCGATAAGAACCAAGAAAACACTGGAAATAATAGTTTTCGCTGAATTTCTTTTTCTGGGTAACGAGACATGTCTCATGTGCCTAAGAGGCATTATCAACAAATCAAGCTGTGCCTGTTCTTACATAATTTCTGTTTGATTAATTAAAGACTTTAGAAAAGAGTAAGTACCTTTTAATCAAATTGTAACCCTGGAAGAATGGAAACCATTTAAGCGCACTCTTTACAATTCAGATACGTTTATTCATGAATTCACCTACTGTTTGGAATTCATTAAAAATTACTGTTTGAGTACAATTCAAGATTCAAATCGTGAAGACTTTAGTTAATCTAACTATAATCTTGAGTTGTCATGAAGTGTTTTATTAATAAGGACATATGCACCTACTCCAAATCTTTACAAAACAACTACAGGCAGTAACACATGCAATGACAAATAATGGTTTTGATCAGTTGGCATTTCCTACAATTTCTTCTCACTTTTTCAGCATAGAAATTTTTTCAAACAAGCAACAGTTATATGAAAGACGCAATGATCTCGAAATCTAGCTCTGCATTCTATGCTACCTGATGATTCATTTTGTTTTCTTCTTTTTCAAATTCATTCAGTGTATTCATGTTTCATGAAACAAATAATGGCTTGAACCATCATATATGATGTCGCTGTACTTAACGTAACCTCCGACATTAATTACTTTTATACAAATAATGTAATGCAAAATTTTTGTTTCTTAATATCACACTTGTTATGGTTTGTTACAAACAAGGCATTTTTTAGTCAACAGTTAGGTATGTACCTTGAAAACATCACCATTGAGTGCAATTTTCAAGGGCATTTACCTACAACGAAGACAAATTACATGCCATTTCAAACCTGATTAAGGAAAAAATCCAACGTACCAACCCAAAGGATCGGAACATTAATATACATAGGTCAAAATGTAAACGGATTATTTCATAGCATGAACTATCAAACATGTGATTACCCCTTTTTAAAAGTCTAGCTTTGATCTAAATAGGCCCAGAAGATTTCATTTCACTATCATCACTAGCCATCTACCAGCCCTTTTAAAGTTGCTTGCCAGTAAATTTGTTATACCGTTACATGTATTAGCATTAGAGCACTCCCCAGGTTTCATTTCATAGTGTAATGTAAATTTCTTTTCCCTTGTCCACTCATAAAAAACAATTGATATAGGTTTGAAGACATGTTTAAGCCTGGTATTCAAGCTTTGTACACTAAAATATCCAATGCGGATACATATAAAATATGAGTTACTGTAATGTATTCAAGGTAAATACCTTCCATCAATTAGATTCTTGGAAAACATTGACAAGTTCTGGGTATTTCCATGTTTAATATCTTAGTTATCTGGTAAATAGTAAGAAGATCCGCTTTTAACTGAATCAATTTACAATGGCATTTCTCTTCGGTGGTTATACTTTCTACAGACTCTGATTAAATACAGAGAACTTAAAGGTCTACTTTATTTGCAATAAATTGCATGAAATGCATTTCTAATGACAAAATTACCGGTAATGGCTATCTAATACTTCTCCATGTTTTCTAAGGAAAGTATTCCATATCAATTAAAAATCAAACAAAAACTAATCCAAATAACATATGAACAATTCTTTTTTCAGACAAATTTTAATATACATGTACAGTATATTAAACTATTTACAAAAAAAACTAGGTACTTAAATTCAACAGAGATTAGAAATCCTTGAAAAATCCTGAGACTTCCATACCATGTTTTTGCTCGTGTGTATATATTAAGAACCCATCTAAATTTGTGATGCATGTAAAATCTGAAAGCAGGCTGTTAGCTGTTGTTAAAAACCAAGTTTAGGATAACTTTGGTCTACAAAGTACAAGGTACTATGCAAATTTCCATTACCCATAGAGCACAAATAGATCAGCTAGATCAGAGATATCAAAATAAATAGTAAAATCTCCAGGATATATAAAGGGCCTTCTGAGGAAAAGTCCCCTAGCTGTTGTAGGGTTTGTTTCATATAGAACTCTCCGTATAAACAGCATTCCTGACTTCCGACGGAGATCACTCATTTTGTATGATCTTTCCTAATGCTTCATGCAATTTTTTCTGACTAAGTCAGTTTTTTTATGATGAAATATGCCAATAGGGACTTAAATGATCAATAACATATTCATCATTCACTGATTCTCGGTAGATGGAGTTTTACCTGGTATCCTATCAGCTTGAACTTTAATATTTTGGATTTTTACATTCTTGCATTGAGGATCAACTACTATGCAACTGCAAGTGTGAATGAAAAAAAGTTTTGAGGGGTGACAGTTATTGTATTTGAACAAGTTTAATATATAGGTTTGGTTTGAAAAATGTCGGACAGTTCCAGTAACACGTATAGAGCAAACGCATGGAAATAAATCAATAAAATCATTTAACATGTTGTTAAAAATTGAAAACCCTAACTTTTAATTGAGTCTGGTTAATAATGCATGCATGTACAATATACTCCGAGTTGATTGAAAAATAAACTTGAATGGGTCTTTATTTTCATATTCATTTTAGGTTTTCAATAAACTTTTGATAACCAATGGAGCTTTGCACTATTATTATTCCTTTTACATCTTTTTCTAAATTCATTTTGTTTTTTCACATCATAAACACTTCTGAATTAACGAAGAAATTTTCAATAGAGCTGGCACTGTCACTCGTATTCTTTGTAGATCTAAGGGGCTTTATTGCAACAAATCACTTAATCTAAGCCCTCCCGCAGAGCAGACAGTGCATTAATTTTATTGTTTTTTGGTGTGAAATATTCACACAAATAAGTCCTTATCAACTGGTTCAATCCAAGTACAGGACACTTCGCCTGTGAACATATATTTTACCTCGATACCCTAGATGACAATGGAGAAATAGTACAGTCCTGGTTAAATACACAACTGTATTTATCTTACAGATTATCTCTTATAAAAATTCAACACAATCTATCATGTCTATTTATATTAGTGTGTCTGGGTGAAAGTAAGGTTAGGGTTGACAAATGATTCTATGTGACGAGTCGTGTTTATTACTGGTAACAAAACATGGTTATCTCAATCAAAGACAGTATGTTCAGAATCTTTGAGCCCTCAATGAAAGGAAAACTGCTAAAGTGGTGAAAATGCATTTTTTTTAAATAGACTCTTCCCACACATGCAATCTCCGTGTGGCAAGTTGTGTAATAATAACTTTCTTGTCTAATGTATCACATTAGAAGTTTCCCTTTCACTTTATTTGGTTAATTGAGGTTTTCGCTGAGCTAAGTGTTTGATTTCACACAATGATCGATCGTTCTGTTGATTGATCCATATGCTACATAAAGCGGAGCATGAGATTCATGCTTCACCAATCGGATCTGCTTTAAATCTATTTTTCATTACAGTCATCTTTTGCATCATTGATCTATGTCACATAATGTGTCTGCTTCCCAAACTGCAGCGATCAATTTCCGAAAAATTCATTAAAATGTTTACATTTGTTTTGAACAAATGTAAACCTGCAGAGCGATTTCATATCAATTAAACATACTATTAACTATAGAAGCCATTCAATAAACAGCTTTTCATTCAGAGATTATCATAACAGCTAAGAACAGGTTTACTGGGATGAAATTTATTGCACACAGTTATAGCTCGAGCCATGCAATCTGTTTTTCACTTTCCCTTACCTTCAATACAATTCAATACTTTTGTCTACAAATCTCTCTTCTTGCCTTTTATTTCCCCAAAACTATACTTTCTGCAACCTTGCTCTCCTCGTCTTTTATGTTTACCAAGGCTAACCATTCAGTCATCTCTACCTGTCTATATTTCTCTAGTTTCCACACTTTCAATTTCTCTAAACTTTTTGTGTATAAGCCTGAAGCTTACCTACCTTTCTTTACCTCTCATCAGCATTATAGCTGTCTCTATTAAGTTTCAACTCTTCCAATTTCTCTAAATATTCTGTGTAAGCCTGAAGCTTTCCTACCTTTCTTCATCTCTTGATATCTTCAGTGTCTAAGCCATCTCTCTACACTCCAGACTCACCTTGTCACTGATAGCGTTGTACTTGATCCCGAGCTCATCTCGCTCAGCTCGACTCGCTGCCAACAGGTCCTCGACTCGGTTGAGCTCGGTGGCAAGGAGCCTGTTCTCCTCCTGGAGTTGACCCACCGTGGGGGTGGTGGACATGGTGGGTGGGGTGTAGTCTTCGTCCTCCTGCAGGTGCTTGGTGATGATTTCCCTGACACGGGCGGGGAGCTTGGCGGGCTGGTTGTCCTCACCAAGGACCGTGATATCGTCTCGCAGCGAGTCTTCTAATCTCTGTAAGAATAGTCAATATTTATTCTTCTAGAACGTAATTAATTTTCACAATAAACATTTTTCCTTCAAATTGTATTTTACAAATAACAAAAGATAAATTTTCAATGCATATGACTAAGATGAATGAATAAAAAGGAATACATGCAATATCAACTATTGATTAGTAACTCTGCAAGATTTAATCAACATTTCCCATTTCAAAAAATCATGCTTCGAAAAATCATTGATTTTCTTTTTAATGACATACTATCAACAAAGATTAAAATGAATAAGAGTGCAATATCTAAACATGATACATATTTTAATAAATAATATAGATTACAAATGAATACATGGTATGGTACAGTCAACTCTCAATATACCTAGCAGATGTCTTTTTTAATTTTTTTACTTTCAGTTTAAAGGACATTCACATTGGAACATTCTAGGGAGTCTATACCGACTGTAAATGAGCTGAAGTAGCAATGTCATTCTACAAAACGATAATGCAGAGCCAGCAATTTATCAATTAATGTACCATTTAACCCACACATACACAATATACCATTTAACCCACACCGCGTCTTTGTGCTGATTAGAAAAGTATTACTTCATCAATTATTCAATCTGTTTATTAGAATACAATCGAAAATTTCTCAATTGTCAAACTTTTTCTACTGCTTCTAGAAAGCATACAATGGAATATTTATGCTTATTGATCGGAGCTGGTGACAAAACTTGCTGTTTCACTCCATTTTGAAATGGATCCCCAATGTTGACAATACCTACAGCGTACATATGCTGTGTTTGCTGTTTAAATATTGTCGACTACTACTTTCCCTCTGATAGTCAACATGACAGATTTAATTCTCACAGGCATCAGCTCTTGGTAATGTTGTCCTACAAAGCTGAACAAACACTTTTGAAAGTACTGAGTTTGCTACCAGTACTTGTTATAAGGGCTGCGCAATTTTGTTTTAATTGTTACACTCCTGTAAGACTTGGAGATATTGAAACATAATTTGGAAAAAATACTGTGTCACATTGTTATTATCTTTTCTTACATTTGGTTTTGCTCATTATACATAGGTATTAAACATGACATACATAAAAGTTTTCAATGTCTCCTTCATACCAGTTAATGAAAAAATAATGTATACAAAAAGTTTTGCTACTCATCCTACTTAAGTAGTAAGTTTTAAAAGCTTGGCATTCATTATTTTAGTTTGGTATACGATTTTGTAGAGCCAAAAGTCCATTGTATTTCCAATGAAATTATTATGTGACCAAAAAAAAAGATTTCACTAATAATTTTGCAAGTAAAAACTGCATATTTTATCCAATCGTATGTGTGATTATTTTGTAATACTGTTTAAATTTGTATGAGGTGTTGCTAATTTTTTTAAATTCTGTTTCCTACATGCTGATGTGTTGTTGTACATTTTCATGAATCTCATCCTTGCAAGATGGGGTAAAATTCTAAACTATAAATATCAATTAAGACACAAATCCAGTTACATCATTTATGCAGCTCAATACACATCTTATTCCAACAAAGACTTCAAACACTTCTTGTCCCAACAAATAAACTACAAAGTGTTTCTCAAGCATGAAATTTGTTTTCAATTAAGGAGAGTTAAAGGCAAGTCTTACATTAACAGAACGGGTTACAGTGTTTTATTTGCCTAGAGAATGAGTTCCATCTGATAAATAAACAAAGCTCAACCACTTTTGTACTCGCCTTGAATGAATTTTTTAGTTTTATGAAAGGAGCAGATATAAATGGAAATAACTTTATGATACAAAAAAATCTGACTTAGTTTGATAAGGTTTTTTCTTTGTGAAAAACCAAATTTATATAGAAGACTTCTTTAGCAATATGTCATTCTACGCAACGATAATGAGAGATTTAGAAGAAGTTGTCCAGATATTAATTAATTATCATGCCTTTGAATATCATATCAACAATGGCTTACTAATTTTGTAATTATAAATTTATATCATGTTAAAACTGTTGTAAGTTTTGTTCAATTTCACTATTGTAATGGTAAATACCTCTTAATTAAGTTGATAGAACTTGTGTCCTAACCATTTCTATATGTATCCTATACATATACAATAAAATATGTTCAAATCAAAGCTTAACTATAATCAACCCAAATACAGCACCACGGCATCTACTTTAATTACTTTGCCAATGGCTAAATGAATAAAATAATATTGGAGGGGGGGTAATCATGGTTATTATGTTATCATCAAAATTCAATAAAAGATCAATTGCCATGTATAAAAAGTACCTGGCCATGAAAACAACTGACTTGCAAATTTGTTACTGCTACGAATTTCAAAAAATGTAACAGGTTTCAGAGAAATTAAACCAATGCAAAAAAATCTAAACTCTGTTGCGGTAGAATGAATTACATGTAATTATTATGTGTAGAGACTAAGAAATGCATTTTTCAAATGTAAAAACTGCTTTTACCAGTGTTTACATACAAAATTGTCTAGCATGCAACAAAAATAACTGTTAAAAATGTATGCATTTCTTCCTATCAATGAAATATACTGTAGAGTGTATATAAACAATGGGATAACGTGCATTAAACTTAATTTCGTGTTCCTTCCACTGCAGAAAGGAGAACCCTGCCATGGAATCATTGGATTCAAAAGATGAGGAGTTTCCAAATAAATCTCTCACTGGTGGAGAATGCCTGCGGTATTCAGACCTGCTCATTACGAGCACTTCGATAAAATCTTTGCAAACCGTGTCAATAAAAAGCTGCAAACTTCGTCCATCCAAACCGGAAGTAAATAATACCATGTAATTTGAGATTCTTTGCGGAGAATGTTAGTTCCGCAGTAATAGAAAATGTTTCTATGGTAACGGCGTCCTTAACAGCCGTGACGCGCACCTGTCAAACGACATACGACTACGTTTATGAGGTATTCATGGTAATGTAATGGTGCCTTAGTGGTCAATGGTAAAAAATGATGGATAATATAGCTGATCCTGCATGTTTACATAGTAATATCTATGAAAATTTCCCATTGCGAAAGCTAAACGTACACTCGTTCAGATAAATAAAAAACAACAATATGCATTTCAATCATAATCTACAAAGGTAAATCTAATTTTTACTTCAAAACCAATTTTTGTTTACTGTTTAAGACAGCCTATCACACTGCTTTCAGTGAATAAAATTGACAGAGAAAATGACAAGATTCAATTCAGTCATCGGCATGTGTGGTTTTCCCTAACCCGCCCTTAAGATAGAAAAATAAATGAATTAAAACGTGTCACCTGTATGACCCTATCAAGCTCGTCGTCTGATGACATGGGGTCCCTAAGCACAAGTTGACCTCCAAGGGATGAAACTAACAACTCCTTAACTGTCTATCTGAAGGACCAAACTCTGCATCAAATGTCACCCAGATTCTCACACGCTTCAGTAAACACACCTCACGGTGCAGATTCCCCCGAACACCTGTAATTTCGTTTTCCAATAATGGCTGGCCGGAACTTTTAATTCATGTTTGTACATGTCCTTTTAACAGCGCCATATGTGTTAGCTTTGACTTTTAACTGTTTTGACACAACGTACTTTAAAATGGAAATATAACTTTAAAGAATTGCATAATTGGATAAGCATTTTAACTACGAATCGTTTTTGTTTCTTATATATATGTGGGATATTTGAGTTTATATTGATGAGGAGATACTTCTCATTGTTTAGTAGTCACCATGCATGCGAATTGAATATAAGGTCATTATATGCAATGTAAATGCAATTACTGATAATCAAAATATTAGCAAGACTATATATTTTTCATATTTCTATTGTTCCTACAATAATGCTGTACGTCTTTTGAACTGACGTAATCTTTTGTTTTCCTGCATTTTGAATACACATTTAAATATTAAGCTTTGCAATTTTGCCAAAATATTTGTAAGTGAAACCGTTTGAACTGTGGTATGACCCATTCTTATAAAAATTAAAATTGTATGATAAACGTACTATAAAAGTAAATTATGAAAAAATTTCAAATAAATAAACTTGCATGTGTATCTCAATGCACCATATCATATTATTAAATTTTGAATTTTCAGTTTTCAGGATATTAGGTATATATCCTATTAAAAATGGAAAAACCGTTTAAATAATAAGCTCATGTAGCTATCTTGATTATTTTATATGATCTTCATTTCTTTCCGGAAATTTGTATACGTTTAGGTCTGAGTTTTATAAAATTCCAACCTTCGCATAAATTAATCAAAATTAATTCAACAATTCTTTTCACATTTATTTTTATTTTTATAATCATTAAAAAATTATATTATATTATATAAAGCAGCTATGAAGATAATGAAAATGCAACAAATATATTTTTATCCAATAAGATCGACCCTTACAAATAAAGTTCGGCATTCACTGCAAAATGGCGGACTCCCTTGAGAAAACGCCAGCTCTCAGAGTTAGTCAAGTAAGTTCACCAATTAACGGATTGACATTCCCATCACATGTTACACATATGCAAATAAATATCTTGTGAGGAATTTATCAATAGATTTGGTAGTAAAAGATAAGTTTTATAGTAAATATAGGCCCTTCTGAATGATCTTAATTTCTTAAACAGTGTAGAAAAAGACAAATTGTGCTCAAGTTGATAAATTATAACCGTTCGTCATTCTGTGAATACTGTGAAATCATTAAAATTCTTAGGGGCTATTTTTGTTGATTAACAGTTTTATACAGGATTGTGAAGACTTTACTGTATGGATTCACTTTTGAACTAATAAATAAAGATCAATAAGTGGATAGAATGTTATGTAGTTAATATGATATTGTCCAACAGAGTACAGATCAGTTTAATGACAGAATCTATTCCATGTGATATCTTGATAGCAGAATGAATTACACTGTGATATTAAGTTAGAATAGACATACCTGTTAACCTTTCAAAGCTGCTATGTGGGAGAATCTCCCCCTTACCAACTTGGCTAAGGGGGAGATTTTGCGTAAACGACGTTTTTCACGTGAAATGCAAATATACCGGTATATTAAAAATACTGTTAGATACCTTATTTTACCATTGTAATTAATGCATTTGCAATCATTCTAAATTTTATTATTTCTATGATTACCAGCGTAATTACAACTTGTGTTGCTGACTACATGTTCAGACAACTATTATTTTGTTTGCACGGTACAATACAAGAAGTCAATAGTGCCACTTTTTATATGAAGTCTTATTGTTCAGTATTGAACCATCACTGCATGCTGAAATCTAGGGTAAACACAGAAAATTTATTTTGCTTATTTTGAATTTTCAGTGAAACCCAGTTAAGAAAATACCAGAAAATAATATTCATTAAAATTATTTTTTGCCTTATATATAGGATAGATTTTTAATTCACAAAACAACATGTATTTCTCCAGTATCATTTAAAAATGGTCACCTCTCTTGTAATGTCTATATAGCATCCCTGTAATTCATAGTACCGGTACTATAAACTTTAAAGACTCTTGTGAAATGCTTTTACACTTTTTCCTCGAGCTTCACTTTATTAGTAGCTTGTATAAACACTCAGTGTTCCAAACTACTTTGATTTTTACCGACCGTGCTGGCCAGACAGAATTAGTCACGACTCACTGCACGTGGCTTGGGTGCTTTACCTGTGCACCTGTTAAGTGACACCACTGGCTGTTATTGTTTTCTTTCGTGTTACAGAGTACAGTCAAGATGTTTTAAGTAAAACGTAAACTGGGCTATAACATGTCATACTATAATCACGGTAGACAGTACTTGGATGGATTTTGATATATTCAAGCTACACAGCAGCTTTTTGAACTCAAAATAAGAGAAAAACCCGCAGTGGTTGTTGGAATTTGCATGTAAAGATTCAGAATTGGGGGGGGGGGGGGGGTATGGGGAAGACAAATACGATTGCGGGAGAAATTTGTCTCCCGCGCGGGAGATAGATTGGATGCAGGAGATCTTAGATTTTTAGGTCGTTTTGCGGGAGTCTCCCGCGCAATGCGGGAGGGTTAACAGGTATGAATAGAATGTATGTTAGTTTGCCTTAAAACGCATTCACCCTTGACGCTGTTTGTCCTAGTCCGTTCGCCCTGAATTCCATTCACCCAAGGTCCATTTGCCTTAATTTAATACAGAATTAATGTAGTTGTATCTTTTTTGTATTCTGATCATTTTACCATTATGAAGAGATATAATATTATATAAAACAACATTATTTAAGCATGTTTACATAATAATGACAACGAACTGACTGACCTGATAACATTACAATGACTTATTGTGAATTATAATTATATATGGTTCACAGTACTGTAGTTTGATACAGTTTCATGTTCCATCACGGATATATCTCATTTAGTGATCAATGGGTTGTGTTTTGCCTTGGTATATAACTTCTTTAAAGATAGAAAAGGTGCTTATCCACTGCTGACCTTGTAACGGGGCCGACTTATTAATGTCTCAATTTCTTTAATTGTATAAAAACATCTTAGCAAATCATTAAAAAAAACACTAGACAGTTATACATATTTCACGGCATTGAAATATAAAATTAGACCAGTTACGTATTTGAAAATGAAAATCATAAAATGTAAGAAATAGCTTTTAGAAGTAAAGCAATTTGATATTAAAGTATTTAGTAAATAGAATTTATCATTTAAAAAGTAAAAAAGAATATAAATAAAGATTTTTATCTTATTATAAAATGATGTAGTTTATGAAAGAGGTTTAGGTGGAGCAAACAAGGTTTAGGGCAAACGCTAATTAGAGCAAACGATATTAAGAGCGAACGGACTCTGGGGAAACATAGACTCAGGCAAACAGGTAGGTAAGGCGAATAGACCCTATACTGCTAGAATATATATAGAAGTTAAAAAAGATTTGTTATGATTAACCTGGAAGTAGTTTTCAGTGCAATTAACTCCTATTGAATTCTTCAAAATTTTTTGGGAGTGTATCTGCTCTGATTTAGTATACTGCAATTATATGGGACAGTCATATTCTATTTGTAGTAAGGGCTTGTTTTGAGACACAGCTTATTTTAACTAGGGTTAGGGGTATCCATGGAATACATAAACACTAAGGTTGTGGGTCTGGCAGAAAATTGTCAATGATTGATCCTACAAAATATTTTTCAAAGCTGTAACTTTTAATTTGTTCTCTTTGTTTGTAAAAAAAATGTTTAAGATTTCTGCTAAGATACATGAACAGGTACCTTACAAATCTGAGGCCAATGGAGCTGTGGATATTTTGTTTTCTTTCATTCCACAGCTAGATGCTTCAGAGCTAGACAGTGAAGTTGTACACATAGTGAAGGCACAGCTAAACAAATTGTTCAAATACCACAAGGTAAATAAATAGTATTTGTAAAAAGTTGTTTTTAGCTATAAGATGATTGGCAAGAACTGTCATTTAGTTTAAAAGTGTTTTTTTTTTTACTTTGATTTAATAATTCAGTATTTTTACAGCAATATCATTTATAACAAATCACACTTATCTAGCAAGACAGCTTTGTTCCTCCAAATCTTGAAATATATATTTTGGATATAAAGAAGATTAAATACAAATCAAAATTGCTCAGCCAAAAATTGGCACTTTGGGATAAATGTGTTTCACTGTATCCCTTTAGCACCATTTCAAAGTCAGAGAACAAATAATGTGCTTTTCAGCTGAAAAAGATTAGCATTAATGATGTTTTATTTAATTCTCTCCAGAGTAACATTTTGGTTACATATGATCCGGAGGTATCTGCACTGATAAAGACCCTCATATGGAGAGTAAGTACAAAGAGATTTTTTAAAATTTCATTAAATATTAGAAGATATGAATAGATTCAAGGCCAAAGAGAAATGAACCCATTTCACATACTCAGAACAACTATGGTTGTTTCTAGATAGAATGTTCTATTGTTAAAATGGCAGATGTCCTATGGATCCGGTTTAACAATAGAATTCATCCCATATACTCGCTTCGTAGCAAATTTAAAAAAATATACCGCACTTTATCTTGCCTAAATTTTCATATGATTGGTCTCAAATACCTACAATGTTGCTTTTTTATAATCCCATTTTACCACAGTAAATGTTTTTGTAACGAAATCACAAAATGGCAGGCAAATTCAAAGGTGTATATTAACAAAATGCCTTGGTATGACCCATTAAATGGATATTTTGTGGACTTAACTACATGTGCATCTTTAAAAAGGTTTGTTTTGTATGAAAATGTTATTTTCCCCTGCAGATTATTTTTAACAGATTTAAAATCGACGCAAAGCAGATCTGCTTCGCAGCTGCTACATTGCAAGTATATGGGACAAATTCTTACTGTGACCTGAGCGAAGCCTGGTCATGTTAAGATTATTCTTTCAAGGTTGTTTCCATCTATGCTTTTACTTGTGATAAATAAAGGAAGTGAAGTATTTAACTTTATTTTGAAAATATTGCAAGGTTTTAGAAGGAACAAATTCATACAAACAGTAGTAGGCTGAGTTGCAACTAAATGGAATAAAAATAAAGGCAATAATCTGTTGTTACTCTCCAACACATAACTTTTCACATTTGCAGCTGCATTTTCTTCAATTGAATGCATCGTAGTTGAAAGTTTTAAGGGGAGTCTAAGGGAAGATAATATGGGAATAATTAAAAAAACGATAGGATTCTTCTATTTTGGTAACCCTAAAGAAAGTAATAAAAACCTCTTTCCTCAGCTACATCATATTTTTTAGGTTCAAACTAGTACTGCATAAGGGCACCAAAAGAAGGGGGTCAAAGTTCGTTATACAAATAGATTGGAAAAATCTTTGAAATCTTCCTCTTAAAACCATGATTGCTATTTCTCTCAAAATCATTGTAAAAGAAAGAGAAAATAAGTACCGGTAATTATTTTTAAAACCATGACCCATGGAGGCCAGAAAGGGGCCACACATTTAAGGTGCATAATATTTTACAAAGAAATACATCAAGAAAAAAGTCCTTCGTCAGAGAAGAGCCTGAAAATTTTGTAAAATTATTAAATAAAACCCCTGTAACATAAAGGCTGTATTCTGAAAGTCATATTGTAGCATCTACGAAAAATGCAGAATATCAAATTGTGCACACGGTAGAGTCTCATACGTACAGCACCTGAACAACCAGCAGTGCTGTCTACATTTGATGTAGATAGGTTGCCCAAAACCAAGTACTCTAACAGATCATATCTTGAGCATGCACAAAGGATGTGCTGTGGCTATGCATTCTGGTAAACACAAAATAGAAATGAAATAAAGTTGTTGTGACAGCAAGGCAAGGTCTCCAACAGTACAAGAGTTTCATTTGGGCATCAGTTGACTTATATGATCACAATTTGGGAATCAGTGGCAGTGGACTGTACTCTGAGTTCTTCTGAGGTGTACCGGTACTTTTGCTAGCAAAGGGTTTATGATCCAGTCCTCTCCTAAACAACATGTACCGGTACTTAATGGGTCCTTTGAGATGTACCATCACCAGTCTAGGGTTTACGAACTGCTCCCCTCCTCTACAATTTGGTACTAAATCTTTGAAGACTTGTAGAGGAGAGGAGCAGATCATAAACCCTTGGCTAGCGAAGTATTATGGATGTTGCTGCATAATTATATATATCTTTCGTGCTTTGATTTTTCTTAAAGGAGTGACCCTGTCAGTGATGCTTAAGGAGGAAAGAGGTACATGCATCTACCGTCATAAATTTATATTAGTTTGACATACTGATCCAGACTTTTAAGCTGGTATAATAGAATGGCTTAAACTTTGTTGCACACAAAATTGATGAAAAAAGACATAGCATGAAGCTTTTAAAAAATATAGTTTGTTTATTGCACCAAATCATTGTTGAATTTAAGTCTTAAAATCTCTAATTCAAAGATATTGAATGGGTTGTGTTTTGGCCTATTCCTGTTAATGTATTCCAACAATGGCAGAAATCCACTGGTTCACCGAGTGATAAGTGGTTCAAGGGAAGTTGATGGGCATCTAATTAATTCAAGTTTTGGAAGATTTGAATTCCCTCAGTGATATAATTAAGCTAATGGTGAAAAAGGTTCTTGGGTAGATGTGAATGCAGAAGTGATCTCCAATCCTCTCAACAATATATTGTTTGTATCCTGTAAATGTATGCAAGTATAAAGTATGTTTGATTTGATATTTGAATGCTAAAACCACAAGAATAATTAAATGTGACATCTAAAATATGTTATATTAAATGTTAAAGTTAATTTGATTTTTAGTTTGTTTGATGAAGAAAAAATTGAAAAACATTTTTAAAAACTCTGTGCTGAATTGCAGATGAATTGAACTGCTCAGTTAATGGGTTGTAAATATTGACTATTTACCTTATCCAGAAAAAATCAGTGTTAGGCAAATGGTCTCTCTAAATTATGCATTTGTAGATTAGATTTATTGGTAAACAGTAAGTCTGCTGATTTAGTCCCATAGTAAATGATTTGATCAGTTCCAATACACTAGAAACCTTATTTTTTACTAAATGTAGGGAAATAAATGAAGGTTCTTAGGCTGTAGATTTTAATGTTACTTTATTACTAGATAAAGCATACTTCTGAAAAATGTGATGCATGCAAGACAGAAAATTAGCATATGACTAATATTTCTGCGCCAAATGTACCATATATGCTTTGGTAATGGCCAAAGAATGATGTTAAGAATACGAAAGATGATTGATCAGAAAGCAAGTCAGTGTGGGGTCCCTGATTTTATTGTTTACTGCGGAGTGTAACAACCAGTGAGGCCATATCATTCAGGAAAATCAATAGAATTTCAATTAACTATTGATTGATTTCCAGCGAAACTGAAATTTGCTGAATCTTGTTCTTTTTTTTTTCTTCCTGATTGCACTTAGTGAAATTGATTGTGCCAGGAAATGTATGGGTATATTTGACATTGAATTTGATATATTTTTAATGCCAAATATGATAAGGAAAACTACTGGACGATATATATTTTAAAGAATCCAACTTAATAAACCCTTGTGTGTTCTTTATGCTGAATGAATTGTTGTCAATTTTCAAATTGATGTAAATGGGAAATGTGTTCATTTTGACACATTTAAGAATACATGTATTATTAAAAGAGTGATTCTCACGTATGTGTGTAAAATCAATAAAATCAATATCATGATTGCAAATTCTATTGTTTGCCTGGCATTTGATTTGCATATAATTGTGTATTCCTTGATAATGACAATTACCAAGAGAGACGAGTTTATTTGCTGAATCACACAAAGTAATATTATGCTGCCATGTTTAAATTAATGAATTAAATGTAAATAGCTGATCTATACCTATTCAGTTTTTTAAAGAGCACTGAATTTGATACCACATTATTTGGTTTTTAAGAGTTCCTTATCAACCATCCATACATGACCCCATTTGAACCTGTTCAACTTGATTAATAGGGAGAATTTTTGTAATGATAGTTATCGTGTTAAGAGTTAATTGCACCAAAATCTATACAATAATCTTACAAATTTGTGTTTCTGTATTCATTGACAATATGTTTTATAGCAGCTACCCTACGTCATAAACAGCATTCAACCTGCATCTCTCCATCTAACATAAAAAATTATTAGATTACAAAAAACATAGATTGACTGTATTCTTGAGAATATATATATAGGATATATTCTGACCTCTGGTCAAACTTTTGACTTCAGCTAAACAGACATGGGCAACAGTATTGTTTTTTAGGACCCCCCTCCCCCCCAAAATAAAAAAATAAAATTGAATTGAATTGTTTTCTTGAATCATAAAAGTGTGTGTGTAATTTTCATTTTAATAAAAATATGTGCTCATAAAAGTTTGTTATCATAATGGAAATTATGAAATGTCTAAATGGCTCTCATATAAAGAGATTCAAGATGATGCAAAGGAGAAATGGGATTCTAGTGATATAGATATGTATATCTACATCACAAGAAAATATTACATGTAAATATCAGTACATATATATTCAAGCATGTGACATCTATAGAGTTACTAATGTTTGTAGGTGATTGGTATTAGCACTGTTTGAGATTCAGCTTAACAAAGTGTCGAAGGTATGCCTTATCTTGAAAGCAAATATCTCTAATTTGGTCTACCTTTATAAAAAATTGAAAACACTTTTGAATTATAATGAATCATACTTACCGGTAAATGCCTGTAATCAGCAATGTTGCACAGAGTGTGTGCATTACATGTATTCATTTAGAATTTAAATTTATGACTTAGGCCACTTTAACAACTGATTCTTTTACAATCCATGTCTTGCCATATTGTATGTGGTCTAGTTTAGCTAACTTGTGTGTACACTGATTTACGATATGCATTAGGTAACAAAATAAGCATGACAGCCATAAAAACCCAATAAATAAACTAGCAGTACAACTGCATACACCTGGTGTTATCTAGTTATCCTTCATTTACCTTGACATCCTTTCCTTACCTCTAATTCATCAGAATCCATGTAATAACCATAGGATGGCCTTGACCTTTCAACCTGTGGGGGCAAGTGAGCTGGAGGCCGTTGCTTCATTGGACGGGTGTAGGCAGATCTCAGACGGTCAAACTTGGATCCTCTTGAGGGCGAAGGATTCGAGTCTGGTTGAGTAGGGTGGGGCTGGATGTTGTACTGTGTGCTGAAGTCGGAGAACCTGTCACTGACCACTGAGCCCCCCTCCCTGTATCCAGCCATCAGCTCGTCGGTGCTGGAGCTAGGAGCTCGTTCCGTGTCCCGCAAGATGAAGTGACCATTCTGGAGATTCACGCCTGTAAAGTCCTGATCTTCACCATCACTTACACTGCCAATATTGTCTTCATCTTGATCATCATCACTTTCTGCCATTTGCCTCCTTCCAGTATCACTACCCTCTTCACTCAACGAATCATTCTCAAAATCATCTTCGTATTCATTCGGCTCAGGTTGAAGGCTAGTTATTGGTGACCTATATGCACTTTCATTCTGTCTTGTCACTGAAGAACTGTCCTCTTCTTTTTCATTGTCAAAGTCTTTCCCATTTTCCATGTCCTCTGCACTGATTTCTATGGCTGCAGAGCTTCGTCCACTGGTGTTGCCACTATCAATGATGATTTTCTCCGGAATTTCCTCCGATTCTTTATCTGAGGCCTCCCTGTCTGAGGCCTCACTTTCATTCATCTCTTCCTGGCTTTCCTGTTGGGTCTCCCTATCATCCATATTTATAGCTCCAGAAATTTCCAGATTTAGGTGCACAGAATCAAAATAGCAATCTCTCCACAGCTAGAGTTTATTCTTAGAAAAATGTCCCAACATAAATGTTGCACAATGGAATTGTTCCTGTAAATCTGTCTGGAAGGGTGCAATTGTTATACACCAGAAGTCTTGTAAGGTTATGTCACTTTAACTACCACATGTTTCCTGAATATAAATGGCCGTGTGCCAAATCTCAATGATATTTTCCCAATAAGGTAGAGTAATCAATTCCTTCAGTGTACTATAGTTGCAGGTAACCATTCATTGATCCTGTTCTCTGTTCTTATCAGTTGAAAGTAAGGAAAATCAGGAGAGGTTCAGAAAGATGTTGTAAATGTAGATGTTGTAAAGCTACTTTCATTTTGTTTTATTTGATGGTCTTGAGGACTTTCATGAAATGAAATCAAACGAATTGAACTACAGCTCTGAGCTCTATTGTCATATTCTTTATGTATTTGCTTTGTTTGGGCGAATTATTGAAATTGAAATGAAAATTTTATGCTCAAATTAGTTTTGTTTTATTTTTTTTTTAAACTTTTGGATTTCTTTTACAGTACAGCATGGACCTTTAAACACAGGTAATACATGATAGTGGAATAACTGTCTGACTTTAAAAAATAATGTCAAGATCAATAAAAACCAGTTGAATCGATATACATACACATGTATATATCATTGCCGTATTTTACAAAATCTTACTTTTGAGTAGAATAACATGAAACCTATATCATATAGAAATGCCTACACTGAGAAGCTGAGGGTAGGTTCTCATTGCACTTTTGTTTGTTCCTAGATTGAATATGGTGGGACTATAATATCACTATTGTTTGTTTAAATGTAAATCATTTAATAATTATGCTATTGTTGGCTACCCCTAAGAAGCTTTATGGGCACTGCCAATAATAAGGCAAAGTAAGCTAGCACATAACATTTTCATTATTTAAGATCCAAAAATTCAGGCAACGACATGCAAACAGGTCTGATTCAATTAATTAAGCATTATACTTTAACACAAGACCATCAAGTGCCTATAACCAAACCACTGAATAATACAGGGTTATTAATTCACAAATCACATGTTGGCTTTTCAGCATTAAGCCTTTTAATTTAAGTCATGAAGGTGTACCTATTTAAGCAGAAAGAATTGACCAGTGGCCCTTAACTTTCCCAGATGGTCAGGAATATATGATCACAGATTGTGTATAGTAGATAAGTATAACTGTACAAAATTAAATGCAATATTGACATGCGCTTTGTGTGACACCATTTACATGTATTTTAAAACATGCAATGTAATTATTATTACCTGCATGCAGCAATGTTTGCAATGAGCTTTAATTTGTTACTCTCCACAGTGCAATTAAATGACGCTGGTTAAGACTGAAGATGACTTATGTTTATAGACAAAGAAGAGTGCCAATAGCCCATTGATCTGCCGTGCTGTGTTCTTCATATATGATTTTTAATCAATCCAACTCTTTTGTCACCTGCTTCAGGTGAAATGATTCAGATATTTAAAAATTAACTTTACTCTAGTTTACAGTGGTCTTATTTCAGTCATGTAGATTATATTTTGTTCTTATTGTAACAATTGGAACCATAGATTTTACAGTTCGGTTAAGAAAAGTAAGGCCAAAATCCCAACTGCATAATGCATGATCCTAACCATTCAATGATAAGGGAAAAGATGTTAATAAATCAATGCAAAACTCAAACCTTTTGTATCAAAGGGTTAAAAATTGAGGGTTATGGGTGTAGTTTAAAACAAGAGGCCCAGGGGCCACATCGCTCACCTGAGCAACAATTGCCTAAATTCTGATCAAATTAGCATTACAGTATCAAAATATCTTGACAACTGAGTACAGTAGATCCTGCTAAAAAAAAATTGAAAATCTGCCAATTTTTATCAACCTCTTATTTTTTGGTAAATAAATACCAAGCCCCTTTTGTTGTTGTACCTGTAAGAAGATTTTTCTCTATTCCTATATACCCCCCCCCCCATTTCATGGCCCCATTTTTCTCCAGGGAATCATGGTTTCATCAGACTTAAATCTGCATAACCTTTGCTTTCACACTAAGTACTGACTTTTGTACCGAACACTTTCCCAGAATAGTTTTAAAGATGTTCTCTTTATATTCCTATGTAAAAATTCAAACCGCCATCACGGTCCCGCCCTACCACTAGGGACTGTGATTTTGCAAACTTGAATTTACACTACCCGAGGATGCCTCTACACAAGTTGAAACCCTTTCTGGCCAAAAATTCTTTAAAAAGAAGATTTTTAAAGATTTTCTCTATATATTCCTAAGTAAAAATTCATCCCCCATTGTGGCCTCACCCTACCCCTGGACTATTATTTAAAAAAAACTTGAATCTATATGATCTGGGGATGCTTCCACTCAAATTTGGGCTTTCCTGGCCTAAGAGTTTTGAGAAGAAGACTTTTAAAGATTTTCTCTATCTATAAAAATTCATCCCCCATTGTGACCCCGCCCTACCCCCGGGGACCATGATTTGAACAAACTTGAATCTACACTATCTGAGGATGCTTCCACTCAAATTTGAGCTTTCCTGGCCTAATAGTTTTTGAGAAGAAGACTTTGGCTCAGGTGAGCTAAAAAAGGTTAAGTTTACAATACAATAAGTTGTTAAAGTTGGTTTCTGGAAGAAGAGACTTTGGAAATTTTCTTTATAAATATTGACAATTTTTTTACTTTTTTAATCTTTCGTTTTTAAGATCTGTGTACAAACATAGAATTGTGAGCAAATCTCTGTATCTTGCTTATAATTCGAAGCTTAACACTCACATATGGTTAGTAAATAGAAATTGTAAACAATTAAAACACAAAAAACATGCACTATAACAAATAAAGAACACAATTTATTTTTTCGAAATGAATCATATATATACATGTACATGTATATACCTACATATTTCCGACAGCGATATCAAACTCTATTTAAAGTGAATAAACTCGAGAAAATGCCGAGCATCTCAACAAAACCTATTGCATTAATCTACCATTACGCAAAATATAATGCCGAATTACCGATAGAATAATGAATTGTATTTCAGTACTTTTTTGATACATCAGATTTTGCTTAATTTGCGCAGGTAAACAGTTAACTGTTTGATTTACCGAAGTCTCTGTTTGATTTGATACGTAAAAATCACGAAATACAGACGATAGTTCCCAGGTTACAAAGCATAAATAATGAAAACGAAACGAAAATCAGAACACCAACGTCATGTGTGAAAACTGTCAACGCATTGAAATATTTAGCCTCAATTTACTTCACAAAATCGGCACCAATATATTTTGCATGTTCAAAAATTTCCCTTCATTCGCGAACTGTTGCACAACAAGCAAATTCATCATAGTCAAATCGACCCTTTTTCGTATAATGTCATGGCTGCTTTAAACAAAGAACCTCGTTTTAGATGTATGGAATACGAGTCTTGGTAAAATGGGTACGCAAACCCGGGCCGTGGCAAAATAAAAGCCGGGGCAGATCGGCAATCGTCAATTCCAAATACGCATTATTTTGCAGCAATATTTACAGCAAATACAAATATATTGGTCCATCAAATATCCTGAAATTTTAATGAGATTGGCAGATTAATAACTGCCAATCTTTTGTTTTGCCCAGGCCAAGTCTTGTCTACCCATTTTACCGGATGCCGAATCCGAAGCTATTAAACTGATTGAAACACGCCTTTCCTTTATTATTATTTTCGTAATAACTCAGATTTGAAACAGAATTAGACCTTAATTTTTGCAATTTATATTTTCCTTCCCATAAGGATAATTTATGCTAAACTACGTTGAATTGGAATCAGTAGTTCTTGAGAAGAAGATTTTTTAAAATGCACCCCCCTTTTCTACAGTTTCAAGGTTTTCTCCGCTTTGAATACAGATCGGACTTTTATTTCTGCAATTTATATTCGCCCTCCCATAAGGATGCTTTGTGCCAAATTTGGTTGAAATTGGATAAGCGGTTTTAGAGAAGAAGTTCAAAATGTAAAAAGTTTACAGACGGACAGACAGACGGACGGACAGACGGACGGACGGACGGACAGACGGACGACGGACAAAAAGTGATCAGAATAGCTCACTTGAGCTTTCAGCTCAGGTGAGCTAAAAATCAAAACAAAAATTCAAATCTTGAATCAACATAATTTTTTTGCAAACTCCAAGTACAAACACAAGCAGTTTCCTAATTAAATCACATATGAGTGACAATTGTTTGTCTTGTAACTTGGATTTTGGTAAAGACTTATCTTTCTTTAAGACAATTTGCACCGAATAAGGTAAATATTGCAGACATGAAACTCTTTGGAGTTGAGAGGTATTTAAGGCAGATTTATTGGAATAATGGCAGCTCTGTAGATGATCCTTATCGGAGGTGTCTAAGACTTTATCTCAATGTCTCGCACACAGAGGGGTACATTGATCAATATCCTGTAAGATTGAATGTACTTTATGTCTATATCTTTAGATTGCAAGATTGGCTTCAATGGTACTACACTGTATTGAAACAATTAAATTGCCAGCTAGGCCATATATCTTCTCTTTTTTTTTCAGAATGAATTGTAGTACACTAACTCTTACTGTTTGACTCTAGATGCCTTGCACGTTCAGGCAGCATCTCCGACTCTCAGATAATCGAAAATTTCCCAACAACGCCAAAATTGATGACTTCAAATCTTTAAATGGGCATAAAAGAGCTGTTTCCAATGAATTTTTTACGAGTAGTTGTTCTCAATAAATAAAATATAAGATACTGCTCTTCTGACCTAAATTGTTGTAGTGGCTTTAATGAAGTCGATGCCTCAATGAAGTCGATGTCTTATGAAGGGTCTCAAAATTAAATATGCTGTGTTATGAGCAGGTCACGCGAGTCAGACATAAAGTCTTCAATCAATACATCTGATGGTACGTCTTTCTTTCATACCTGCTTAGTCTTTAGGCTCAGTTTCAAGGAATCCAGGTATTGCATGTTTGCACATAGTACGTTGGCAAAGCTTCATTTTTTTTTTAAATGGATCAAAGCAAATAGGACTTCAAAAAGACACTTGTGTATGCATTTGATAATTGATTTAAGGTTAGTTTGCCCTAGCTTGCATGTAAATCACAAAGATACGTATCCTTGAGCCCTTTTAAAAGGTAATTTGGTTAGCCAACATGAACATACAGTAATGAAAATTTCTGTAAGTTGACCATTGTATGATTCTTGCTATGATACTGCATGGCTGTTGTTACTTGATTATATGTAGATAAAGAGTGGTGCATCCTTAATGCCTTTGTCGTACACAATGTATGTGGAAATGTTTGACAATGCACTCCTTGGGAGATTATATTAACTACAATGAAGAATACTTTCTTTTTTTAAATTTTCAAATCTTTTGATTGTAATGGAAATCCAGCCATTAAGTGTCTCTGCATGCAGTTTCCTTATCCAAGGTCTTTAATTATTCACAAGCAATAAGTACAGCTTATCAGTAAGTTGTAAATAGTGTATAATTATTGTGACATAAACTGAACAGGGTACTTTGAACCCTTCTTACCTAATGTACTAGCTGGCATATTAGCCATTACAATGGTGGTGTAACCATCAATAATTCAAGATTCAATGACCTGCTGGGCTTTGTTAAAGTTATAGAAAGAAATATTTACCATGTAACATACCTGTCCTATAATATTTGTAACTCGGGGGGATGACTGAATTCATTTCTAAATAATTTTGTGTACTTATAGATACAGAAGTATTTTCATCCTCAAATCAAGTCGAAGATAGACTGATTCATGGAATCTACACAAGAGTATAACACAACTGTATACACAGATTGGTTGTAATAGCCATGAAAAACCAAAAGTGTTATTTTAAAGTTTGTTGTACCTTCTTTCATATTAAGGGAATTGTCTCCCTTTGAATATTTGTGTATCACAGTTTTATCTGATTTTGGTTCTAAGAATGTTTATCGGGTTGACAAATAAAGACCAGTACATAAATAAAGTTAGATAAAGATTTATTTGTGAGACATTGTTTTACGGTGGACTTTAAAATTTAATCTTTAATGGAGGAGTTTTTAGTTAGGTGTTGAAATTTGATGTTATATTGTGATTTGTATTTGTTGATTACTTCTAGATTGTAAACTGTACAAAAGTAGATATATAAGAATTGATTCAGATAACCCTTTTGTCTTAGCTGGCATTTTAACAAAGGGTGGTCTCTTATTTGTTTTACAGAGATATTGCTAAAGTCCTTATAAGGTTTGATGGAAGGATTTTTAGTTTACAAAGATAAGCAAAAATAAGTGTTTTAGATGCTGCAAAAAAGTGTCTGTTCTTTGGCTCCAACATAAAAAACTAGTGGTCAAAGTGTTTCCTCAGTTGTCATAATTAAACCACAGCCAATATGTATATACTCTCCTTTTTGGCCATGGTTGGCTGAGATGTTCAGTAAAGAATTGAATACATGGTATCACTTAATGAACTAGAGTGAGCTAAATTATGCATTTGAAGGGCAGTTTTTCATATGCAGAAAAAATGGTGTTTTTTGTTTGCCTTGTAACTGTACATGCTGTATAAAACACAATCAGGTTTCTAAAAAGAAACATGCACACCATCAGGGAATCAACCCTAAACACATGCCATGGGTAAAGATCAAGGTCATTGAATTTGAAATTAGCCAAAAGTGTGTTGTATATACCCGTACGTGGGTTAAGCTGTTAAACTCTTATCTTAGGAGACGCAATATCTTAATTGTGTTTGAGGATGTTTTGATTATAAGCCATTTGTAGCATATATGGAATTTTCATAAAGGTACATATTGAACTGTTTTGGCTGATCTTCAAGATGTATGCTCCATAAAAAAGAGATTTGGGTAATGGATGGTTGTTGGCAGAATTAAAACAAATTAAAGTGGGGAAAAGAAAGTCTACTCACATGTGATGTGACCAATCCCTTGCTCTGTATCAAATCTGTGTCTTGACCATCTAACAAATATTGCGATTGGCTTGCTACTGATATCTGATGCCCATTGGGCACACTTCCATTGGTAAAACTTCCATAGCCACTGGTTCTTGAAGATTCAGAGGACTGGCTTTGAGTTTCAATGGCCAAATGCTTGCTGTATTGACTTGTCCTGGTGATGGAAGTTTGCCTACTTCCAACAGAAATTCTTTCAGAGATGTTGTTCTCCATAGTTTAATATCAATTAAACTTTTTAAACTGAGATTTTCTTGTTGGTTTAATTCAATTTTTTTTAAAATGCTAAACAATATGACAATGGCCTATACATTAGAAGTAAGTAATTAAATAGTTGAATGTGTGAGGGTTTGTTCTCATTGAGTCAGGGATTCAGAATAATAGTGTTTTTTCTGAATGGGTGTTCTGTAGATGGAAGCAAGATTGAGCTTGAAGATTGACTGAATATAAAGAGAGCAGTTTAAACTCCAAAATTGACTCAAACCAAATCAAACAAGTGATACATTATTATAATTTGGGTTAAAGTTTTGCCATATAGGTATCACGAAAGTTAAGAAGTGTAGATGGAACAAATATATTACTATTTGAAATACAACCCTGTAATTTGATGATGAGGAAATTCTGCTCTTTGGTGCTTTATCATTCATAAGACCTCTAAACCAATTACACAGGTTACTTTTTTAGATTCTTTAATTTTTATACTGAAACGGTTATAACTTTGCACTAGAACCTTTAAAATTAAATTTTCAATAGAATTTTACGTTTTCTATTACTTTAATGATGATTACCTCTGAACCTTAAACATATCATTTTCTTGAAAATTACATGATTATATGAAGTTTAGTAAAAAAAAAAACAAACTTTAATCTCTAACAGACATGGAAATATGCAGGTACCAGAAAGGTTAAGATAGATAACTCTAACCATTTCATCACTTTTTCAGTTTACCATAAATGCTCATGACAGCACTATTGGGCAGCAGATTTTAAACTTGAAATACAGTGGCTCTGAAGGACAGTCGTCATGGATGAGCAGACGGCAGAAGATTCTGTATGGTCTGATTCTTATCGTTTGTCCTTGGCTGAGGGAGCGGGCAGAAACCCTGGCCAGTTTTGTTGGAGTATCAAAATATCAGGCCAAGGTATAAATATTTTAGCAGAGAAAAGGCACCCAGTCAGAGTTTTATTTCAATTTCCTTATATTTAGGGAAAAATAATGATATACCGGGTAAAATGTATTTGATATCATTTTACATTGATTTACTTTAGGTTTAAAGTAAATATTGATGATTAGAAATGAATACTGTGGAAACATTAAAATTTGCGGGGGCCAATTTTCATGGATTTCTTAAATTTTACAGGACCTGGTATGTAGGAATGTAATTCTGTGTGTTTTCTTATACATGTAGCAGCATAAGGAAATGTGATATTATTAAACCCTTATTCATTAATTTGTGGATGAGAGGTACCCACAAATTCCATAAAAAATTAGCCACCACTAAATCTAATGATTTAACAGTATTATGTATAATAGAAATCAGAAGAATTATAATATTTAAAATTAAAATCAGCAGATTATTGTTTTAGCTAATATCTTTTTATTTGAATTTCAAAACTTAGTATCTAATTTATAGATATTTTTATAGATCCGTAAAGTGTTGAGATGGCTTGATATCTCGCTGAAGTTGGCGGCAGTGTGGAACTTCCTTGTCTTCCTTCAGAGGGGCGTGTACCAGACTATCACAGAGAGACTGCTGGGGATACAGGCCATGTTTCCCTCCCGGCAAGGAATCAGACAGGTGGGTAAACCTGCTCCAGCAAGTTTATCATTATAACTGTATCCAAATTACAAAGTGAAATGGTTTGAAGTCTAAAATTATTACTGGTATTTAATACTAGAATTTCATTAATAAATACCTAGATGATGATTTAATCTAGAGAAGAGCCATATTCTCCAATTAACCCTCAGCATGTAACAGTAAAGAAAATAGAAATAGACCCCCCTGCATATCTATGGATTTATTATTAACTTCTTGTGATTTTGATACTGTAGAAACTTTTTCTCAACTGTAGTTTTTCATAAAATCTTAGTTGTTGTAAATGTTTGTTCATTTACTATTTAATCAAATAGGCTGCATTGTAAAATGAAATATTATATGTATATGTTTTTTAGGTCAGTTTTGAATACATGACAAGGGAACTACTTTGGCACGGATTCTCAGTAAGTTTGAAATTGCTACCATACTTGTCATCTATGCTGATTTTTTTTTGTACCAACAATTTTAGTGCAATTTTGTAAAATTAGAAACAGTTAAGGTGGAATAACACATAGTCATAAAATGGCTGACCTCTGATCGAAACGGCATTTTGTTTTATTAAAAGGATTTTATTGACGGCAACATATACTTACCTCATAACTGAGTGGATAAAGTGTTGGGCTTGTGATCCGTACATACCGAGTTCAAATCCCGCTGGGGCTTTTGTTGTTACTTACTGAATTGATTTTTTTAGATATAAATTTTTATCCCCAATTTGCAAATTTTTGCTTACTTGACATATGTATAGTTTATTTATCATTATATCTTTCATAATCAAATAATGTACAGTTAATTTGAGTGACTTTTACAAGGTGTGTTATTCCACCTTAAAACCTTTTATGTATGGATAGATAGGTGGTATGTCTGTTTGTTTCCCCTGAATTTCGGTGTGACATATTGCTTACAACACATGTGTATATATATGCATGTCCGTTGGAGGGTGGAGTGAGCCACTTCATTAAGTGCTAAGTGCAGCATTTTCTTTAACAAACAGTATGTAAAGAGGAGAATAGATGAGTCAAAAGCCTTGTACTCAAGTGACTCATTTCTCCTCTTTGAGACTTTGTTTCTTTTATATACACAACTGAATTTGATGTCCCATTGTATTTAGCTCACCTGAGCTACATGTACGAGGGTCAATAAAAAAATACGAAGACTTTTGTCATAGCTATGTTACTTAACGTCATATCATTACTAAATTTTGAAGACATAATTTAGCAATAGTTTCAAACAATTTGCAAGAAAAAAAGTTAATTAATTCCTTTATTTCTAATAATTATTTAGAATCAAATCCTGCAAAAATGAGGTCACGGCGCACGGTCAACATTTGTGTTATGTCAACAATAAACCATATAATGTTGAAAGTAATATCTCTATAAATTGGGCTTAAAACCAAATAACATTGAAACCTCACATTAAGTATAGACATGGAATTCCATGTTCCAAATAATGACGGGTTATATTGTTTTTTCGAACAGATATTTGTAACTAAAGACAGGTAGTCCTCTTTAGAATTGACTAAAAACATCGACGTCACCGGACGTCACGGCGCAACGAGAAGTACAAACCAAATAGATTTAACCCAGGAAAAAGCCGATACAAGTTGTGAAAATGCTCAATGGTGCAAAAATAAGTCAACAATTATTTGCAAGTTTGTGTTTAACTGTAATAAATTTTTTGGGGGTGGTGGTAATTGTATTTTGAATATAAAACAGTCCAAGAGAGAGTAGAATATCTGTAAATATTTTGTCAAAAAATAAGTAACGTCAACCGACGTTTAGGTTATCCTTACTGTAAACTAATAGATACACGGTTAGAAAATGAAAACTTTGAAGAACTAACTTATGATTCTCGAACAAATGTGTGAAAATGAGATGTTAAGTGGTTCAGTGCCATTTTAAATTGTAAGGAGAAAGGCTCAAGAGACTAAGCATGATATAAAGATGGGGTATATCAATAAACTGTGCGTGTTTAATCTTGACGTCATGTTTTGAACGTAACAGTGCGCCGTGGTGACAAAACATGTTGTTTTTAAAAAGGGGTAACAAAAATACCGTTTCATCAAATGGACTTAAACTTCGCATATCAATGACATAAGTGTTGATGCACAGATTAATCTGTTAAGTATGACTTTCATGAAAAAAATATGATAGACAGCCACATTGTCTTCGTATTTTTTGATTGACCCTCGTATTAGCTAAATTGAACATTTCTGGTCTGGCTGCTATCCATTTATCTGTTCCCCCATCAGTAAACGTTTTATATTTAGTTACTAACTTCTTCGAACTAGAGGTCCATGCATATAATACTTGATAATGTTAACAATTATCATAGAATAGAAAATCTTTTTTTTTTTTAAAATGTATTAATTTTTCAGGAATTCCTGTTTTTCACCCTCCCACTGGTGAATTTTCAACGAGTGAAAAACTTTGTGAGGCGACACATTTTAAATCACCATGAGGACCCTGCTCTCGACGGCCTGAGGGTGATGGAGTGTGCAGTGTGTGAGGATGTCCCAACCAATCCCCAGGAGATTGGCTGCCCCCATTTATTTTGTTACTACTGTATACAGGTAACTACTGATGTCCAGTAAAGTACCTGGCAGTATTTTAGATACTTTGGAATCATGAATATTCATGATGACTCTATTGCCATGGATTTCATGGAAAACTTTCTCTAACCAATTTTCATCCTCACTGGATAATTAATTTGATTTATATTTATTAGGCATAAAATTTTGTCTAATATAAAAATTGGCCCCTTTGAATTCTGATGATTCCACAGTAATGTTCTCATTTTTTTTTTATGTTTAATCATCTGACATCAGATAGCCAAGACCTTTGAATGGCTTTAAGTTGTGCTTCAAACCATTTGTTTTGACATAGTGGTTATCTTATATTTGCTTTATGCACAGCTTGGCTATCTTACCTGATAACAGATTACATAATCTATTTAAAACATGATAAAATGTCACCAAAGAACTATTTTATGTTTAGCTCTGTACTTCAAAAGAGAGTGTAAATGAAATACCCAAAATCAAAAGTGAAGTTAATTTACTGGATGGATATTAATAAAAAGCTAACAAATATATGGATGATAGATATATTTTTGAATTAATGATTATGAATGATTTTTAAATGTTAATTATTAAACAATCCTGCTTGAGAACTTTTCATTCAAATGGAGACATGGTCACAGTTCTTGGAGTTTAACCCATACATGCCTTGCACTTACAAGCTAAGATATGTTAAGGTCCTTTGTCATGCAACAGTTACTGGAACATTAAACCATGGTACCTTACCTTAGAGTAATAAGGGATCTTCAACATACAACAGTTACTGTATTATGAAACCTGGGACCTTTGAATCAGTTTCTTAAAGTAAAGAGTGCTCTTCGTCATGCATCAACTACTGTATCATGGCTCCTTTGTAACTTAGCTCAGGAGAAGAAAGGTTTTTTCATCATGAAACAGTTACTGTTATTTGAGACCTAGGTACCTAAAATTTCCTTAAGCAGTAAGAGTTCTTTAATTATCATGCATAGTTATTGTTATAATGGGACATGGACACTACTGCTTTTAGCAGTGAAGTTTCTTTGTCATGCAACAGATGTATTAGGTACTCAGAACCTACAGCATGAGACCAGTAAGAGCTAGTGACAATACATTGTAACTTGGGAACTGAGTCTCGTCTGATTCAATGACTCTTCTAATTTTTTGCCTCTTTAGACACACATTCAGTGCCAGGAATCATTTATCTTAAATCCCAATATAACATTATCTTTAGAGCCACTATGAACCCAGTTGAGCAATGTGGCTCATAGATTTCTTATCTGAAAAAATATTTTTTTATAATATATTCTCTCTCTTTTTTTGTTGATAATAAGATACCAATCATTCAGTTTTCAAAATACTTTAAATTAAAATGGTGTTCAGTAGGTGTATATTAAGAATAATATTAAGATAGTATATTCAATTTACTTATCAAAAGATTTTTTTTATGTTTTTCAGAGTAACTACAAAGCTGATCCTGGTTTCTCATGTCCCAGATGTCGGACAAGTATTCCAAGTGTTGACAGTATCCGCCCATACAGAACTGTTATTTCATAGCCTCTTTTGCATTATCACCAACATTCAACATATAAGCCTTACGTCTTTCAAAAGAGAGAGAGAGAGAGAGAGAGAGAGAGAGAGAGAGAAAAGAAAAACGAGAAAGAGAGTTTGTTTTTGCTGAAAAATAAAATTTTGAAAATTTGAAAAAAGCTGTTCACTTATGTTCAAACTTGAGAGGGAGCATTGGAGATATAAAATAAAAAAAAGTGTATGAAGTGAAGAATTTTTATGTTTTCTGACCTTAAGTAATTGCATTTAAGTGAAAAGTTACAAGTGTCATAATTCATAATACTAGTAAAGCATGGGTAATCACAGATTACAAAGCTCACCGAGACGATGCATCACCTTTATGAAGTATCACCCTTATGAGACCACCTTTATCATATTATATAAAAACCATAGTTAATGATTTTTGATGTTGATTATGACACTAGCATTATATCATTTTGCATTCCTATCTATACATAGGTATGGGGGGGGGGGGCTAGAGGGGCCTTAGCCCCCCCCCCCCCCCCCCCCCCCCAATTTTTTTTGCAAATTAAAGTTAGACTTAACCATTAGGCACATACCATCATGGAGGATTCAGTCCTCCCACTTTTTCTCGCATCAAAAATTATAGTTCCTCACTTAACCTTAAAATGATTGAAATACTAAGAAGTAGGTACACTAGCCCCCACCCTCCCCCCGGGATTAAGAAAGTAATGATTGAGGAAAATTTTTGGTAGGTAAGATTTTTTTCGATCAATAGATTCCACCCCCTCCAAAGATTAGGATTTCGATGATTTTGGTAATTAGTTTTTTTTTTTTTTTTTGGCTTGTCAAGATTTTGGATTAGTCTAGGCCCCCCCCCCCCCCACTTTCAATTTGCTTCCGACGCCACTGCTATATGTTTAATAAAATAATGCACGGTTTGCCCCGGCCTTCAGTTCACTGCATGAGTTGAAAGCATATCGAGGTTATCATTACCAAAGAGAGCACGTTTCTGCTCCAGAATACTGTGTGTGTAACATTTAGTTTTCTGACCGTACGCATCTCATCTTAAGGTGAACATATTCAAACTCTATATCGCGTACCTTTATTTTCCACGAAAAAGATAAATGCATGTAAATTGATTAAATTATTTGATATTTGATAACAAGGATCTCAGTTACAAGTAGACTTGACAGATTACAGGGGAACACCAAGACTAAGACATGTCCAGTGGCAAAGTGACCAACAACAGTCGTTCGGAAATTCATGACTGGAACTATCAAATGAACGGACTGAATGATCAGAACGCGGAGAGGAGATTCAGAAGGGATGGGGGATTTTATGGCGCTGAAGGTTCGAGCCCACAAAGAGTCAATTATGGGTCTAGAAACTTTGGATACGACGATAGGGAGGAACTTGAGGTCAATAACAGAAGAGATTTCACGATGTCTGATGACATGGAACAAAAGTATCAAAGAAATGGGGAAAGTCGTGACGCAGAATATCGAGGACAGTCTGTTGAAAGATCTCGGATGTATCAAATACCGGATGATGAGGATAGAAGTATTGGCCACAATTCTAATCAAGAAATAGAAGGCAAGAATTACAAGGAAACAGAATCCTGCAAAGAAATGAGAGATGATCGCCAGCAGTATCAGGAAATGGATGGAACGGGTCACAAAGAAACAGTATTTTGCAAAGATAAAAGCAATGACCCAAATTATTATCAGGAAATAGATGAAACAGTTTACAGAGACTCAGAATTCCGCCAAAAAACGAGAGATAGTCCCAACCATTATCAGGAAATGGATGAAACAGGTTACAGAGAAACAGAATTCTGTAATGGTAAAGCAATTGAACGAAATGGAAGAGCATATCCAGAAAATATTGAAATGGGATACATGGATCGCGGGCTTCCTCATCCAGAAACCACTCTATATTATCCAGCACCAAATGCCCAGTACATTGATCGTGGATCCGGAATTCAACAATCAAATATGCAGTACCAGCCCGGTTCAGCGGCTTGGAATACCCAGGTACCATTTACCGTACAGTATACACCAGTGGGGCAACAAGGAAGTCAGGAGGAAAAAGAAGAGAAGAAGCCGCGGAAAAGGTGGTGGTACACAACAAGTCGGGTATTCTCTGCCGTGTTGATAATAAGTAGTCTGGTGTCAGACTGGCTGCAGTACTCGGACATGGACGACCCAATAACTTATGTAAAAGATAAACTATCAGGCAAACGTGTAAAGATAGCCTGCTCTGGTGAGCTAAGAGAGGACATAAAAAAACAATTTCTGTATTTTACAATCACTGGAACGGTTCTGGCAGCATTGCAATTGGCCAACATCATTTACCAGATCGTTCAGAACCACCGAGTACCCATCGATACGGATATTACAGATTATATTGATGAACGAACCGAAGTTTTTCTCGTCAACGCGTTCGTCAAGTTTCCGCAAACTTTTCTGATATATCGATATGAAGAAAACATATGTCTAAGTGTTACATGCGGACTAGACCGTAAAAAGATCAAAGGCATATTGAATGGACTTTCCGCGTTGGCTAGTACTGTCTGGCGATATCTAACTCATGTCAAAGTCTCGGCTGGAAACTCCTGTAGCTGCTCCAACATATGTGAAAGATGCGCTGCACGATGTGGTAACTGCATAAAAAGCTGTCTTTTGGGTTGCATCAAGTGCCTTTGTCCATGTTGCTGTTGTTGCATTGAGTAAGTTTTGCAATCTCTTACCCGCTACTGATGTTGAGTTGATATCGTATATGTACATGAAAAAAAAGCTAATAACACTCAGCATTTATGTTGAAGGTAATATTAACATTACCTAAAATATTTTGAACATGTAATACCGGTATTTAAATATCTGGATTATTTTTTTCTCTGCAATGCTCGTAACCCTCATACCCACACAAAACATTAACAAAAGCATTTTGTTGTTTAAATTATAATAATTCTATGTTTCGTTGGCTTATTCACGTTTTCATAATACAATGTTTAAGTGCATTTTTAATTGCTACTAGAGTTTGACCCGTGCGTGCACGTTGCATGATATGATATCGGACATTTACAAAATAGATACATCGAAACACCGTTTATTGTTGACATTTGCATAACCAAACTTCAAGCCTACAATAATGCTATTAATTTCACTACTTTATGCTGAGTTGGAATAATCTAACTGTGTCTCGGGAAATGCCTTCATCACAGTTAAAATGCCTCCCATATACCCGTAATGTAGCAGAAAATTGCAGAATTGCTCCAAAACGATTTTCGATTTAAAGTTATCGAGAAAATTGATAAAGTTGCAAAAAAAAAATTTCCAATGAAAATTAGCACACATTTGTTTTATCGTTTCCAAGTTAATCCACGCAAATGTGATATTGTGGAAACATAAAATAAAGAGCCTCCCGTGATTTAGTGTGAATGTAATGCGCACGCGCAAGATTGTAAAATCCAAAAAATTCAGATGATTTCCGGAATTTTTTGAGAAATTTTCGTTGATTATTAATAAACGAAGCTTGATTTAGAAAAAATAAAATTAAATTGGTAATCTTCAAGTACCAATTATGTTTAAAATGTATAAAACAAAAGACAGTACTCTTCCGATTTATCGGATTTAAAGCTAAAAAATTCGAGTCTATTATTTTAATATAGTAGTATAGATTATAATGCAATCTCGGCTTATCAATTGTTACTTCATTTTATGATTTTTCTTAATTATTCTTTATTTCAATTCCCCATATTTTTATGTTTTGAGTTCTTTCTTATTACTTGTTACACTGATGTCTCAACCAATCATTACCTTCATAAATAATATAAGTGTATCATTTGATTTAATACGTTGTATTTTGATTTTGTATTTCAAATTATCAATGCCCTTCTGCTTGATTATATAATTTACGCTTCTGATATGATTCAAAGCTCAATACCTCATTTAATGCTTTTATAATATTGATTCTCTTTTATCGCTGTTATGACTCTTAGGGCATTCATTTCATTGCTTTCAAAACTATATTTTAAAGTGCCATTATCTTATTTACCATTTTCATAATTTTATGTTTCAATATCTTGATCATGCATTGTCGTTCTACATGTAATTCTATGACCAGTGTCTTGTTTATTGTATTATTGTTATAGTTCAACATTTTTTAAATCGCTAAGACTATTATAACGTTCAACGCTTCATTCATATAAATTGCAATCTTTTGTTTTAGTTGCAAGACCTTTATTCCATGCTGCTGTATGCATGTCATCTGTAAAAATTCCCATATGTCTACCAAGTGTGTCTGCCAGGGCGGAAGTAAGACGTGTGACCCAAAGTCTTCATCTATATTGGCGGAATTAGCTGGTTTCCCAACAACCCTTGTGGCTTTTCTGTATGGGCTGAGGGTTTGGAAATACACCTGCACAATCTCTATATCATCAGACGTCACTACTTTCGTCTTTGAGACTGTTATTGGCTACGTTTGGGACAAGATTTTTAAATAATAAGTAAACCTTCTTGTTCAACAATATTTACGTGTGCGGATCCTATGTTATGAAATTGGAAACATTCTTATTAGGTGTGATATGTATATATGTTTACCAACCGCATATAGTATAAAGAAATATAACTTACCCTTTCTTATATTCAAATTTTAATTGGACATGTGTAAACATTGACTTCCAAAGTTCTTGGGAAAAAATGATATACACAACGACGCAATGACTCAGTGTTATTTAATTTACATTCAGATATGTGTAAACATTGAGCCTCACCAAAACTTGGTTTCACATGACGCAATAAACTGATGTGTTGTTGAATTTGTAAATACAGCATTTTATTTAGATGAGAAAATCTAGTTTTTGGTAAATCATAAAGTTATAATCTGTATTTTGAAATTCTGCGTTCATTTGATTTTTCAGTTTAACAACTAAGAGAGAATAATAAAAAGGCTGGTTGGTCGTGGCCATCTTTAGATAAAATTCATCTCATTTAAAATAAGAGCTGGTTTTGAAATTCAATTTTAAGAGCTTGAATGTTAGGAATGTTAAAAAAAAGGTTGTTTTCTTTAAATAGATATTTTCAAAATTTTAATACTGATCTGATGGTAATATGTTATACAATTCTAGAACATAATACTTGCCAAAAATCATTATAATTTTTAATATTTAAAGCTTGTTAACATTTTAATGGAAATGACTTTTTTTAACGATTCTATCTTTCTGAAGATGTATAAATGAAGTTATTCGTCACAAATCTGTAAAATGCATAAAAAAGTAATTCCCGAAAAACAATGTAATTGCAAACTGAACAACCTTATATATTATTGGCCTTATTTAAGTAAAGTATCGTCCCAACCCAACCAAACTTAGTAACACGCCTTCGCATGTTTTCATCCATTTCAGGCAAAAAAGTTTGTTTTTAAGATAAAATTTTGATACACAAATGTACCTTTAGTTGTTTTAAATGAATAACATCATGTTTTGTCTAATTTTTATTTGGAAGAACTTTTTTTCGGGATAGGACTCATTGGTTTTTATGCGTCCATAGGTCCATAAGCATCCCCTTCCTTCTCATCCCCCAATTAACGTTTGTGTCTTTGAGACACGAGGCACCTTTTTGGATTTTCAAAATTATATATTTCACTTCTATAAAGATACTAGTTAACTTTTTCAAAATATAAGACCTTGACATTTGACTCTTCTGAGTTTATACTCAGTAGAGCCAAATATCAAGGTCTTATATTTTAAATAAGTTTAATATTATCCTCATAGTAGGGAAATCCAATGACACTTAATAACCTTTAATGTTTACCCCACGTCTCATTTTCTTCAGTCTAGAGTAAATCCTCCTGTTGCCAAGGTACCAAACAAATCAATTTGCTCTAAGCATACATTTTTATCCGGTTATGGTAAATTTTCTTATTTCGTTTTACAAATTTATACACAAAACAAAATTAGTACTTTTAGACAAAATACTAAACAATACATTTATATATATATTTGTGTGTGTGTGTGTGTGTGTGTGTGTGTGTGTCCTGTTTAGCTGAATGTGACCGCAAAACTAAGGCACTTAAATATTTTTTTCCATGCCAACTTATTTATTACCCAATAAAACTTTATAACTAGAACTCGGTAAATTTCCGTTCATGGTTTTGAGACGTATTTTACAGACTTGTCACATTCTTCTATCGCTAAGACTAGAGCACTTGCATTATATTTATTATCACTTTGCATATAAATCTTGTCATTTTTAATACTTGATATCAAAGATCTCAGTCACAAAAGTAAGATGGCAGACCTAGAACATAATTACCGAGGGTTGCCTATAGCAGAAAATGTCTACAGCTTGGAAATGCATGATAGGAACCATCGACTTAGTGAGATCACTGAGAGGAGATTCGGGGAAGATAAGATATCTCAACATGTAAAAGGTTCAGGTCTGCAACTAACAAGGGAGTTACTTTGGCACGGATTCTCGAAAAGTTTAAAATTCCTACGGTACCATACTTTTTATCTATACTGATGTTTTTACCAACAATTTTAGTCCAATTTTGTAAAATTAGAAACAGTAAAACCTTTTTTGTGAGCAAATGTATATTATAGTTTTATTGTTTCCCATGAATTTTGGTGTTACATGTTAGCAAAACGTTTATATGCATGTCTGTTTAATAGTCCTTTGTGCCACTTCATTAGGTGCTAAATGCAGCATTTTCTTTCTCAAACAGTATGTAAAAAGGAGAGTAGATATGAGTTAAAAGCCTTGTACTCCAGTGACTCATTTCTCCCTCCCCCCTTGAGACTTGTAAAATGCATTTGTTGTCCTTTAGTGTTTAGCTTACCCGAGCTACATGTACATATATTAGCTAAACTGAACATTTCTGGTCTGGCTGCGATCAATTTGTCTGTCCCCCCCCCCCCCCCCCCCCATCTTTAAACATTTTACATTTACTTACTATCTTCAAGAGGTCCATGCCTATAATACATGATATTGTCAACCATTTTCATAGAAAACAAGGGTTTTTTTTCACACAAAGTCTTTTTAAAATCAAATGTGGTACATGTATTTCTTTTTCAGTAATTCTCGCTTTTCACCCCTCTGCTGGTGAATTCTCAACGAGTGAAGAATTTTTTGAGGCGACACGTTTATATCGCCATGAGGACACTGATATCGATGGCCTGAGGGTGATGGAGTGTGCAGTGTATGAGGATGTTCCAACCAACCCCCAGGAGAAAGGCTGCTCCCATCTGTTTTGTTACTACTGTGTACAGGTAACTACCAATAACCAGTACAATACCTGGCAGTATTTTAAATACTTTGGAATCATGAATATTCATGATGACTCTATTGTCATGGATTTCATGGGAAACTTTCTCCAACCAATTTTCATCCGCACTGGATAATGAATTTGATTTACATGTATATTTATTATACACAAAAATTTGGCTCCAATTGAATTTTATTGATTTCACATTAATGTTTTCTTTCTTTTTAATTTTAAAAACATCTGAGGTGAGATAGTTAAGAACTTTGAATGACTTTAAGTTGTGCTTCAAACCATATTGGTTTGACATAGTGGTTATCTTTTATTTGCTTTAGCACAGCTTGGCAATCTTTCCTGATAACAGATTACATAATCCATGTAAAACATTATAAAATGGTCACCAAACAACTATTTTATGTTTAGCTATGTACTTTGATTTCAAACGGTGAATGAACCAAAAATCAAAACTGAGATCAATTTACTGGATAAATATAAATAAAAAGTTAATTTTTGAATGACAGATATTTTTAAAAGCATGATTGATTGTTATTTTTTAAATGATCCTGCTTGAGAACTTGCATGCCTCCTACAAGCTTAGAAATATTAAGGTTCTTTATCAAGCAACGGTTACTGTAACATTGAACAAGGGTACCTTACCTTAGAGTAATGAGGGTTTCTCAACATACAACGGTTTCTGTTTTATGAGACATGGTACCTTCTTATTAATGTATAAAAGTAAAGAGTGGTCTTTGCCATGCAACAATTACTGTATCATTACTCCTTTATGACTTTGTGAGAAGAAAGGTTTTCTCATCATGAAACAATTACTGTAATTTGAGACCTAGGTACCTCAAATTGCCTTAAGCAGTAAGGGTTCTTAATCATGCATAAGTATTGCGATTCCATAGGTCGTTTTATGCATCAATTCTCTTTTATTCTATTGAAAACATTAACAGAATATCCTTTAAGAAATAAGGAATATGTTATTCTACTTCATTCCCGTACAGGATCATAATTACGATGATTAAATTTTCACATATACCGTGTCCACTTGACGTTTAAATCAGGTTTTTATTTTCCTTATATCTCATTCAATATTCTAAACTTATGAAACAGATCCGTATCAACAAGAACACATTCATTTGCTTCAATCAGAAGCAATGTTTCAACAAGATTTTTTTGATTTAACTTATTTATTTCACAACGATTTACAAGAAAGATCTTAAAGTAATGTCTCTCGTTAGTACGGATGTTTTACGCTATGTGGTCCTTAATGAGGGAAGATAACGCAAACTTTGCGATTGTTTTCAAAACCTGCATAATATTTTCGGAAGTAAATGTAACCATGGCGGAAAAGAAGTTTCTAATCCCGTTGGTGTTTATACGTTGTTTTTACAATTGCAGTATTTCTCCCACAGTTGTACCATTTCCTATAGATGTTCTAGAAAGGCAAACGCCTTTTCTAGCATGAGACTGGTAAGAGTTGGTGACAATACATTGTAACATGGGAACTTAGACTAATTGTCTAATTCAATGACTGTCATATTTTGTTGCCACCTTATAAAGACACACATTTAGAGCCAAAAATAGTTTAGCATTAATTACTATAAACTTAAGGGACAACATTAGAGATATAACATTATATAAATAGTACCTGTTTTGGAGGGTAACAGTTGAAATTGACATCCCGAGAAAACCATTGTCAACCGACGCGGAGAAGAAAGGTTTTCTCATCATGAAACAATTACTGTAATTTGAGACCTAGGTACCTCAAATTGCCTTAAGCAGTAAGGGTTCTTAATCATGCATAAGTATTGCGATTCCATAGGTCGTTTTATGCATCAATTCTCTTTTATTCTATTGAAAACATTAACAGAATATCCTTTAAGAAATAAGGAATATGTTATTCTACTTCATTCCCGTACAGGATCATAATTACGATGATTAAATTTTCACATATACCGTGTCCACTTGACGTTTAAATCAGGTTTTTATTTTCCTTATATCTCATTCAATATTCTAAACTTATGAAACAGATCCGTATCAACAAGAACACATTCATTTGCTTCAATCAGAAGCAATGTTTCAACAAGATTTTTTTGATTTAACTTATTTATTTCACAACGATTTACAAGAAAGATCTTAAAGTAATGTCTCTCGTTAGTACGGATGTTTTACGCTATGTGGTCCTTAATGAGGGAAGATAACGCAAACTTTGCGATTGTTTTCAAAACCTGCATAATATTTTCGGAAGTAAATGTAACCATGGCGGAAAAGAAGTTTCTAATCCCGTTGGTGTTTATACGTTGTTTTTACAATTGCAGTATTTCTCCCACAGTTGTACCATTTCCTATAGATGTTCTAGAAAGGCAAACGCCTTTTCTAGCATGAGACTGGTAAGAGTTGGTGACAATACATTGTAACATGGGAACTTAGACTAATTGTCTAATTCAATGACTGTCATATTTTGTTGCCACCTTATAAAGACACACATTTAGAGCCAAAAATAGTTTAGCATTAATTACTATAAACTTAAGGGACAACATTAGAGATATAACATTATATAAATAGTACCTGTTTTGGAGGGTAACAGTTGAAATTGACATCCCGAGAAAACCATTGTCAACCGACGCGGAGCGGAGGTTGACAATGGTTTTCGAGGGGTGTCAATTTCAACTGTTATCCTCTTAAACAGGCACTTTTTATTTTATTATACTGAATGTCTTTATTCTATAGCTGTTTTGCTGCTTTTATATAAAAATGACGTTTGTTTTTTTTTTTGAAAGTTTCAATGTTTATTCATAAAGTTATTATTTTTTTTTATTATCATCATTATTCACAAGAGTAAACAAATATACAAAAACTTCAAAAATTTCAATTATTAGCGTACAGACATCTTGTATAATTCCTTAATTTTTCATATTAATGCTACAGATAATGTACAGGTTTTCATTGAGAAGACATTTAAAAGTATCTAACTATTTGTCTTAAAACATGTATATTAATACATGTTTACATATATAAATATTTATACCTAGAAATAATGTTTTTAATTTTGGTATTTAATTGTTTATGTAATATGTATGTAGGGATACAGGTACGTCGATAATCTATAGATATGCATAACTATGACTCAGAATATTTGCGTCTAATATACATGTGCACACACACACACACAAAATTGTGTACAAAAATATGAAAAAACTGGTATATAGTAAGCTATCTTAGTAAAAGTTAGAAATAAATTAAGTAAATGTACATGTAATACCCTGGCTAACCCGGAGGACAAACACATCTACATACAGTCCATCACATGGTCCCCGGGTATAGCACATATACACATAGGCAGACCCTAAGTGTCTAGGGTATACAATAGTAATCACAATATATTTATTAATATTTTAAGTTTTGGTGAATATTTCGATGATTTTAAGTACATTGTAATGTAATTCATATATCTAATTAAGTAATTATTTACATATTCGTTTAGACTTTGAGAGGTTTCATTTTCTTCTTCAAATCTACATAACATCTTAAATTTTTAAATTCTATGAGCAACATAAGATATAATATTATTCAAAAATTGTACCTTGAGTTAATTTACGCGCACGTAACAATTCGTTGTGTTACCCGTTGCTAAGTGTGTTGCTAACGCTGAGGGTTATAGAACGGATTATCAACTGCGTCTCAACCAATCAGATTTCAGAATCTAACATGAAAGTATATTGAAACAAATTATATTTCCGTAAATAATTATTGTGCATCATCTGGCAAAATATACATACAAATACAACTGTATTTTTCATCCACTAAGTATTCCAATGTATTCGTACTTCAAGTGACAAACAGGATAAACAATAGATTAACAAGTTGAAACCAATTTGTTCGTGGAAATCTATCTTTTCTTAATTTTTTTTTAATCTGCATTCAAATGTAATATTTAGCAGTGTTTAGTCTAACGAGTGACATGATTTTAGAAAAAAATTACGGTAATATCCTTAAATTGTATGATAGTTAATTGTTTTGTTAATTAATGTGCTTGGTTTTTTTCCTAGTGATCAAAATTATATGCTACATCAACTAGAGACCCTCAGGCCTTGACGGTCAGCTTACTACCAAAACCCTAAAATTGACACGCCATGTTTGCATTTATAGCTTAATTTTGAAGTCTAAATTCTAATTTGACTACCCTTCGTTTATTGTTGAAAAATATTTATTAATAAAAAGAGGGTTTGGGGTTCAAGAGTCAGAGGAATCTTGGTTATCTATACCTTAGTTCCAGGGACAAAATTTAAAAAACCTTTGGTAAGAAGAGACTTGCAGGCTTTTAATGGTCAGTCTTTATTATATTCACAGGCCACAAAATGCATGCAGCTTTTTTCTTCAAGTATGCAATGTACAGGATATTAAAGTAAATTTTCTAAGATAGATGAAAAGGATCAAATTCTGCCCCATGGCATGGGCAGTGAATTTAACATCAGGACATTATGAACAAATTTATAATGCATGCCTTTATCTCTGATGACTGTTATAGTACAGCAACATAATAATGTGGTTTATTAATTTTCGTGGGTATCAATTTTCCTGGATTTTCTGAAAACCACAGTTTCAAGGATACGTAATTTTGTGGCCAATGATCCAATCAACACAAAATGTTAGTTAAAATTGAACTTCAATGAACATTTAATTTTATTGATCAACTTAACAACGAAATCCACGAAAATTGGTATTCAACGAATATTGATGAAACCACAGTATTGAATCAATACATTTTCACTATTTGGCCTTATTGGCTCATCATAGGGCCTGAACCCATGACCCAGGGAGCATGAATTTCACAATTTAGATAGAGGACTTCATGGACATCATAGCCATGCAACTAGTTTTTGTTAAATATACATTGGAATAGAAGGGTTTTTTTTTTAAGATTTAATGTGTTTTACTAAATGACTATATTGGTCCTGCCCTAGGGTCTGAACTCCTGACCCACGGGGCATGAATTACACCAGTTAAATAGAGGCCTTCATGGACACCATAACCATGCATTAAGTTTTTGTCAAATATATATGGCAGTGTAGAAGATTTTAAAAATCTAATAATATTTACTATATGGCCATCTTTGGCCTGAGCCCCTGAACTTCAGGCCATGAATATCAACGGTTTTCCATCAAATTAAGAGAACACATCATCGCGAATGCCGAAATGTTCTTATAGTTTCATTTACTTTACAAATGTCTGAAAATTAAAAGCGAAATTTTAAAATTCGCAAGACAGGCTTCTCGCGATTTTACGCGGATATTAATTCCTCGCGTTTAATTAGGAATTTACAGTATAATCATGTGCTTAGTTTGTAAGTTGAATATGCACAATTAGAAAAGAAGTTTTTGAAAATTGCATACATCTTTGCAGTTTTTGTTCGAAAGTAATGACAACAGGTCATGTGAGTAACTTAGGTGACCTAAAAGAGTGCTATGATTGTTATATTTAGGAGAGGCTCTTGGTGAAATAAGTATACTGGAAGCCCTGTAATTGCTTATGTAATTTTTCTTTTATGATATATATATATATATATATATATATATATATATATATATATATATATATATATATATATATATATATATATATATTTATTTTTCATTCGTTTCATAATTATATTCATAGAAAAACATTAGAATAATTCTTTTTTTTGGGGGGGGGGGTTAAAATAATTTTACGATCGCAAACATTTTATCATCTTTCAATCATATCTGCATGTAGAATAAGACGTGCACGGTGTCCCCTGTCCTTTGGTTCATTGCTTGAGTCAACATTGACTGTTGGAGTCAGAAAATTGAGGCTATCATGCCACCCTATATCTTTCATTCCAGATAGCACATGACATGTACACATACACTATGTACTATGTTTTGACTCTTAAACTTTTTCAATCTTCATACCACATGCCTTTATTTTCCACGAAAAAGATAAATGCATGTGATGTGATGCGAATTGATAACAAGGATCTCAGTTACAAGTAGACTTGCCAGATAACTGAGGGACACCAAGACTTAGACATGTCCAGTGGCAAAGTGACTAACAACAGTCGTTCGGAAATTCATGACTGGAACTATCGAGTGAATAGACTTAATGATCAGATTGCAGAGAGGAGATTCAGAAAACATGAGGGATTTCATGGCGCTGAAGGTTCGAGCCCCCAAAGAGTTAATTCTGGGTCTAGAAACCTTGGATACAACGAAGATGAAGAACGTAAGGTCAGTAACAAAAGGAGTTTTGGGATGTCTGATGACATGGAACAAAGATATCATAGGAATAAGGAAAGTCGTAACGCTGGATATCGAGGTCATTTTGTAGAAAGATCTCGGATGTATCGTATGCCGGATGATGAAGATAACAACGATGGCCACAATTATTATCGAGAAATGGATGAAAAGGGTTACAGTAAGACAGACTTCCGCAAAGATAGGAGAGATAACTGCCATGAATATAAGGAAATGAATGACATGGGTCACAGAGAAACAAAATTTGGCAAAGATACAAGCAATGACCCGAATTATTATCAGGAAATATATGAAACAGGTTACAGAGAAACAGAATTCCGCAAAGAAAGAAGAGGTAATCGCAGTAAATATCAGGGAATGAATGATGAAACAGGTTACATAGAAACAGAATTCTGCGACGGCAAAGCAAGTGATCGAAATGGAAGAGATTATCCTCAGAATATTAGATACATGGATCGCCGGCTTCATCATCCAAGAACAACTCTAAATTATCAACCACCAAATGCCCAGTACATTGATCGTGGATCGGATTTCCCACAATCGAATATGCAATGCCAACCCGACACATCGGCCTGGAATACTCAGGCACCGTCCACTGTACCATACCCACTAGAGGGGGAGCCAATTGCAAAAGGTCAAGAGGAAGTGGAAGAGAAGAAGCCGCGGAAAAGGTGGTGGTACACAACAAGTCGGGTATTCTCTGTCTTGTTGATATTCTGTAGTGTTGTGTTAGACTGGCTACAGTTCTTTGAAATGCAAGATCTAATTATAAATGAACTGCATCATGCACTTAAAGACCCCTTAGGTCATACATTTTTCGACACTTTCACTTCTAAAAACTGTACTGTAAAACCCAAAAGAGATGAAGCAAATTATTTTTGGTATTTAACAGTGGCTGGTACGGTTCTGGCTGGATTGCAGTTTGCTAACATCATTTACCAGATCATTCAGAACCACCGATTACCCATCGATACGGATATTACAAACTGTTTTGAAGAACGAACTGAGGTTTTTCTAGTGAATATGTTTATCAAATTTCCACAGCTTATTTTGATAGATCGTTTTGAAGTAAACTTATGTCTTGTTTGCGACATTGGACCCTCTATAAAACTGAAAGGTTTATTGAATGGTCTATCTTCATTGGCTAGTACAGTCTGGCGTCATTTAACTCACTTCAAAACCTGTAGCTGTTCCAAGATGTGTGAAAAATGTGCTGCAGGCTGTGGGAATTGCGTAAAGAACTGCCTCTTCGGATGCATCAAGAGTCTTTGTCCAACTCGTTTTTGCTGCATTGAGTAAGTCTTGCACTTTTTAACCGCTGCATATCTTGCATTAATCTGGTATACATTGCACATAATACACAGACCTAATAGAGTAATAAGTCCACAGTTATATGTACATGGTGGTTTTAAAGTTACCTGATATATTTTTTAACAAGTTGTATATCAGCTTTACCCCAGAGTAGCACCCTCTCCAAGAAAACTGACTACAGAGTAGTCTCTTCGGCCCCGGCGAAATTTAATATGAATTAGACTTTTTCCCATAGTAGGATTTCTCTCTCGTTTTAGTTTCAGATTTCAGTAAGCCTATCGGGATCAAACATTTGTTCATCCTAAGGTTGAATACATAATACGGTCGACGTGTATTGTTTAATACAGTCATGTATATAGACAATGTTTTAATGCAGTATATGAAGAAGAAACATTGCAGAAAAAAAAACAAAATTTGCGTTAGCACGCACAGACACTTACCGTTACATATTTTTCTCATAATAAAAAATATATATACCCTCTACATAAAAATACACAGGGTACACGTCGCCGCCATCTTGGATTTATTGAACACTTCACACCAGCGTTTAAGTCATCGGTAAAATTACGTTGCGATTTTTCTTGTTTGATAAAGAAAAAAAATCTTTATACATGTACATGTATTTTACCTTTTAAGTTGAATATCTTTATATACCGTATTTTGCTAGAGCTCTTTAAGTTTTATTAAGGAAATCAATACAGTATAAAATGACCACAACCATCTTGCCCTCTTAACAGTTCAAAGAATTTTGTCATAGCGGTATCGACTCTGTGGGCGTACATTATGCATTGCGATGAAATTATCAAATTTTAATTCACCTTTTTCCAAGCCAGGAGATAAATTAAATTGTCAAAGCCTTATATAATTTGAAAATTCGAGTTTTAGAGCCAGTGATTACTTAAAGTGTGTTGTGACTTATCGTTTGATACCCTATTCAAATTCATATACTATTAAAATATTTTTTCTGATTATCTTTCATATTTTAAAACTTTGTTGTTCAAATGCTTATTTTTCATTTATCAGTGCGTTATGCATTGACATTTTTTATTCTTTTACCAGTGTCTTATTTGAAGTAAGGTTTTAACTTTTTAGCTAACCTGAACCGAAGATTCGAATAAGCTTTTCTGATCACCCGTTGTCCGTCCGTCCGTCTGTCTATCCGTCCGCGGTAAACTTTTCACATTTTTGACTTCCACTTTGGAACCACTTGGCCAAATTTAACCAAACTTGGTACAAAGCATTCTTATGGTAAGGAAATTTTAAATCATTAAAATAAAGAGCGAAACCTTTTTTTATAAGGGAGATAATTACGAAACATTGAAAATAACCGGTTTTACATAGGAAAAATCCGGTTATTGAATTGGTGAAAATGGCGGGCGGGAGGAGGGGCGGCGGCGGCTAAAAGGGTGCCATTACTGTATGGACATCTCCTCCTACAGTTTTCAAAATGAGAACTTGTTTTGCAGATCAATTGAACATATATCAGCTTTTCACTTGTACAACATTGTTATCTTGCTTTAAATACGTTGAGGCCAAGGATAATAAGGCTAGTCAGTTGATGCATCTTAAATCTTAGGAAATGATGTCAAAAAAGAAAGCTTCTTTTTATGTATCATTTAATGTGTTGTAAGGTCTTGGAATATATGAAAATTTAAGAGTATTTTAAAAAGTTTCATATTTAAATATATCGAAATAGAATGGTACAAGAACTGTTTTTCAGCTGAGCGATGTTGCCGATAGGCCTCTTGTTAGAACTGTTATTATTTGACCTTCATTTTATTGTGACCTTTGTTTCAGTGTTTCATCTAAACATTAAAATACATTATTTGGGGATTCATACGGAAAATGAAGGTGAACATATTGCAGAAAATATGCATGTTTTTTTTTTATTGTTCATATTTACATTTTTTTCTTGGTATATGTAAATATTAGTGTATATTTACATTCATAAAGTTTGTTTCTCTTTATTTCTTACGAAAACATCTGTAGAAACTGACATGACTGAAATCTATATGCCCCGTTTATCGATTGGCTGAAACGTATTGCGACCAACACGGACTGCACGAAATAACTATGATGATGTCAGATACTAGACTCAATTACACAGGAAACAATTTGGCTGTTTCTTTTAGCTAACACACTGATGTACTTTAACAGCAAATTTGTTATTTTTACTTACATTCGACAATCAATTTATCAATCTATTAAATGAAAGATGTAAATATAAACAATACAATGCTTTCTTTGATGATTCATGCGGGTTATGAAGGTAGCGATCAATGCAGGAAAAGATTTCATAACCCTCTAAAGGGGTTATGTATTTTTTCTACGATGTCGCAACCTTCATATACTGCATAAATCACAAAGAAAGCAATTTACTGTTTAAATTTTGTATTTTTTTTTGTTCTAGATTTAAGGATTTATTTCCATTTTGTTTTATGCACCTCATCTGTAAAAAGTTCTGGATGTGTATAACAAAACTCTGCCGATGTAGATGCAGATCCAAGTCGCCATCAATAATAGCAAGACTAGCCTTTATTCCAACGAGCTTTGTGGCATTTCTGATTGGACTTAAGATTGCGAAATTCTTCTGCTGGCCTCCGCTATCGAATATCATCACCGCAGTCTTTGATGATGCCATTGGCTTCCTTTGGAACAGGATGTTTTATAATGAATAAACCTTCTTTTTCAACAATGTTTAAGTGTGCAGATAACATGTTATTTAATAAGTATCATTTTATACGGTGTTATGTAGATATGTTTACATATACATACTACATGTTATAACCAAATATAACTTTATATTCTATTTCTTATATTCAAATCTATATTACAGTAACTATATTAAAATAATAGACTCGAATTTTTGGGCTTTAATACCGAGAAATCGGAAGTGTACTGGGTTTTTTTGTTTTGTATATTTTAAACATCATTGGTTCTTGAAGATTACCAATTTGTTTTTATATTTTCTCAATCAAGCTTCGCTTATTAATAATCAACGAAAATTCCTTTAAAAAATTCGGAAATCATCTGGAATTTTTGGATTTTACAATTTGCGCATGTGCATTACATTCACGCTAAATTACGGGAGGCTCTTTAGTTTATGTTTCCACAATATCATACTTGCATGAATGAACTCAGAAACGATATTACAAATGCGTGTAAATTTTCATTGAAAATTTGTCATATATTCTTTTCATTAAAGGAAATACGGGAGATAACTTTAATTCTGTGCATTTAATATGAAAAATCCCGAGAGTTTCGAATGTCAACATGGTGGGTAAATAAGAAGCGGGTAAAAACGTTAGTGAAAAAGTGTTACATGTAAATTCTTCATAGATATGAATTACATTTTAAATAAAAGGTATTTGCAGCCTCAAAATGGGTTATGAATAATTTTACTTTTCAATGCAGCTTCATTAATTTTCTTCAAAATCGTTTCGGAGCGATTCTGAAATTTTAAGCAACATTACGGGAATATGGGAAGCATTTCAACTGGTAGAAGGCCTGTCCCGAGACTCAGTTAGATTGTTCTAACCAAGCAGGGTGTAGTGAAATTAATAGCTTTATTGTTGGCTTAAAGCTTGGTTATGTAAATGTCAACTATACGGTGTGTCGATGTATCTATTTCGTAAATGTCCGATATCATATGCAATGTTAACCTGTGCACGGACGGGTCAAAGTCTAGTTTTAATCAAACATGTGTAAACATTATCATCAGGAGTTCGTGAAAAATTTGATACGCATGCTGCAATAAACTCAATGTTACGAAATTTCTATTCATATTTAAATTCAGTTAATTCATATTCAAATTCAGACATGTACATGTATAAATATTGAGCATTCGAACTTGGTATGACTTGACTCAATAAATTCAAAATCAAATCTTGATGTTGTTGCATTTGTAAACACAGCGGTCTATTTAGATAAAACAATTTTGTTTTCATAGAGCCTTGTGTTGACGTCTTTGCTGCGTTTATCTATTAGTTTGACAAATATTAAAAGGACTGGAGGATGGTCCTAGCCATATTTTGACATTATGTATCTCCTTTAGAAGAAGAGCTTTGTACAAAATAGAATTATTTGGAGTATTATAGGCCTATTACTAGTTTTAGTGGTTGGCTGCTTTAATTTTCAACATTTCAAGACAGATCTGATTGTTAATTGTAATAAAATTCTAGAACAAAATACTTGCACAAAATGATTATAATTAAGAAATTAACGCTGATTGGTAATTTGGTGCAGACTTGTCAAAAACTGAATAAAATGTTCTTTTACAAACAGAAATATTGACCTTATTAAAGTAAACTGTTACCCCTACCCTTTTATTTTAGTAACACCCCCCCCCCCCAAACACACACATTTGATTTTTCTTCATTATAGGTAAACTTTTGTTTTTAGAATATGATTGGGATACCTAATTTACTTTTAATGAAAAACGTTGAGTATCGTCTCATTTCTTTGAAAAGCGTTTTTACGTAAGTTCTAAATGTTGAAAAAGTAAAATAATATCCTCATTGTAAGAAATTCAATGACATGTCATTACCTTTAATGTTTACTCTACGTCTCATTTTTTCAGTGTACAGTAAACCTTTTCTGTTGCCAAGGTACCAAATCAGTTTGCAATAATCCGGCGATGGTATTTTTTTACACCATTTTATGACAGTTATTTGAAATAATGCAGTACTTGGACACAGAGACTAAACAATACTTGCATTGCTTGTACTTATATATGTCGTGGGTCTTGTAAAAATAAATAACGCTGAATCCCTGGTACTGATTTCAGCTATACACTGGCTCTTTATTTCAAGGATTGTATATTAATAAATAAAACCTATAAGTACAAACATACTCACACTCATAAACAGTTGCAAAATTCATACGCAACATCGCACGGTAATTTAGAATATCTGAATAAAAAGAATTAAAAGTAATTTACAATTAATATATTTCAGTGAGAAGGTAAAGCTTACCAGGTATCCAGAACTATGAGTTTACAAAATATATGAACGATATTGTACAGGTAAGGTAAAGGTACACTTCACTGTTTTTTACCCTGAATATAAAAGTCGTGGGGTTGGTGAATTGGCGGGATTTACGCTATTTATAGTGAGTTAGTAAAGTCAGGCATATTAATGAATTCAGTCGTAAATTTCTATTGATTAGCTATAATATAGTAGTAAAGAATAAAGACGTAGTCAACATTCACCCGTAAACAAAATCCTCACGTGACTAACCAAAACTCATTCATACGAAAGCCGAGAAGGATCATTCGAGATTCGAGATTCGAAATACGAGATTCGAAATACGAGATTCGAGATTCGAAATTCGAGATTCAATATCTAAATTAACCAATCAAATCAAGGATATGAAAATATGTATCCCAGCGACATCAAACTGTTCTAAATAAAAATCATACGTACATGCTTTTATATACAAATAAATGCTATGTTCACTTCTCCCTACCTAACTAAATAAGTATTTGTATTTACTTTTACACAGAATATCTAAATAGACTAGTAATAATGCAGTGTGCTTCGCGGATCTAAGTGATTTTGTTTGCCCTGGTGCATTTCCACCTGATGCGTTTGAACCCTAAGGTATTTCACCACCAGTAATAGTTTAAAACCCGGGTTTATTCACCCCTTTTGTGTAAAAATGCGGTTATGGTAGAGAACTTCATAAGCGTAGCTAATTTTTTCTGTAGGGGGTCCTAGGCCAATTTTAAAAAAATTTACTATGTAAATTACATAAGCTCCAATTTTCCCGAGGAGGGGGTCCAGATCCCCTGACCCCCTCCTTTCTAGATCCCCGCATGAAGATTAGTACATGTATCTAAATAATCTAAATATAAATAATCTGTCCTGTTTCACTAATAAATATAAGCATTACTTATCGTTTTTATGTATGCATACAGTGATACACTAGTACTATGATTATAAACAAATCATTGAGATATTATCACATCATACGGAATTATTAATAAATACATTTTTTTTCCTTTTCCTCAGTAAACAACTTATTATGAGTCTTACTTTTGGAATTGTTTTCAATATAGAAGGATACCTACTCTCTACAATTAAAGGTAGGGATGATAGGGTGCCAATTTGTTCACACTGCCGATTTCTTGTGCAGAGAACAGTAAAACCCTTTATTTGATTGTGCATGAATATTTCAAAATTAATTGTTGTACATATATTTTGTTATAATTCATTCATTGATATATCAACAAGAAAGAATAAAAGCATATGTTTCACAGCCAAGTTAAGTTTCTCTGTAGTTTCCTACACCCCCCCCCCCCCCCCGCACCAAAATTGACAATAATTACATATTAGTCATACAAATGTTTACTTTTTTTGTAAGTAAATCTCTAAAGATGTAAATAAGCACTGCAAACAAAGATGTGTGCATTTAATATACTACTACATTACACTTAGCCAGATAAAATGTAATCAGGATGAAGCTACAAGGGGTGCGTGGTGCAAATTTACCAATTTGTCGCCATACACACAGAACACCAAATAAAGAAACTGTGAGTGGGGTGTGGAATGCATAAAGATGGCGGCAAATTATCTCAAATAATCAGTGCAAAAACCCACAAATAGGCTGTTATTTGTTACATATCCTGCAAAAACATTGATAAAAAATGTTATCGCCGATTAAGTTAATGTGTACATATGGTCAACGTACATGTAATTCTAATATACAAGAAGGCGGACGTATCAGGCGGGGATCCAGAAAATTAAATTTCAAAAATGATCGGTTGAATTACATTAAATGCTTTGAAAATTGTTTTAAACTATCGCACGGGTCAAAATGCGTGATAGAAGCTATGTACAGTGTAATTGGAAACTTTAATTTTATATCAATATGTAGTATTACCTATTATAACAAATAAGAGTATAGCACAACTGCCACAAGCAATACATGTCCTTTACCGGCACCACCTCCCTCCCCATAAAAAAATGAAACAATTGTCGTTTTAATTGCTAAAATGTGTGTGGTTCAAGATTTTTCTAAAGGACATACCCGATTAGAATTGAAAAAAAGAGTCGTACGTTTAAAACTAATTTTGTCAAAACTTTTAGATTCATTTGGTTATATTTTGGTCCATTTGGGTAAATATATGCACCAGCGCAGCTCTAATTTATATATAATCAGGCCAGAGTAACTGACAAATTAATTAGGACTATATAGCCACCCCCCCCCCCCTCTTGAAATGTATATACTGAAAACAGATTATTGGCGTACAACATCCGCACACAATTTAAAGAAAATTTCATTTTTTTTTTATCATTTTCGCTAGCTAATGTAAGACATCACAAATACCCCAAGCCCCCTCACGGAAAAGGAAATGCTAGGAGATGAGAGAGAGAGAGAGAGAGAGAGAGAGAGAGAGAGAGTCGATGTAAATCACAGGTGCGCTAACACCGTTAAAATTAAAGCTTGCTAGTTGGTCTGCCCTACCCTAGCTACATCCTCTCTTTTCTCGTTTTAGAGGCTTAATTATTGTCTATATATTCTTGTAACAAATCAAATCAATTTCAAATTCTAAATCAAACTGAATTTGACACTACAAAACTCTCTCTGTGTCTGTTTGTCTGTCTGTCTGTCTCTCTGTCTCTCTCTCTCTCTCTCTCTCTCATATCGACATTGGCATTGCCATACCCTACAATACACTATTCTTATCTGGATTTTTGTCTTTGAGGTTGTAAATCATTATATTTTCTATGGTTTAAAACTTTATCATAACCTATATTTTGACATGTCGATTATTTTTTTTAGTTTCGTTTCATAGCTAAAACATTTAGATTAAACAGATCTTTCTTCGCGAGCCGATTTTTACACAGTTGGGGCGAATACACTTCGGGTTAAAATTGTTCGGAGGGAAATACATACAGGGCAAACAAAACCACTTAGATTCGCAAAGCCAACAGTGTTATTTCTAATTTAATTGTTTATACTGTGAGGGGTTAATTCATCAATGTTAATTTAACCATTTTATAACCACTATATAAGAGCTATTAAGACATTTATTTGTAGGAAAGAGCATGTACGAATGATCTTTATTTAGAACAGTTTGATGTTGCTAGGATACAGGTTTCAGATCCATGATTTGATTGGTTAATTTAGATATTGAATCTCGAATTTCGAATCTCGAATCTCGTATTTCGAATCTCGTATTTCGAATCTCGAATCTCGAATGATCCTTCTCGGCTTTCGTACATTCATACATTCACCCATTCACCTCTCATAGACGCTCTATTGGCAATGCGCGCCAAATATAAATACATGTACGCAAAATATAAAACTATAACAACTGCGACATCCTCCCCTGCTTGGAAAAATGGCTCCTGACATCTATACTTATAAATTAAGGCATTTTGCAAATAAACTACAAAACGCCTGCACCAGTGTAACTGCTTACACCTTTGGTATTTCAACACTTGTGAGATTATGTCCGTAAGGTATAATTGAATTTTATCTGATAAGTAATTATTGTAAAATTAATCAAAAACCTACTTTCATTTTCGATAAACAAGCCCAAAATAGCAAAAATGAGAGTAAGGTGGTGGACACGCTTTGGCAGATCCAAATCAGGGATAGTCTCAATCAAAATATATACTTGCAATGAAATAATATTGAATGATTACGTAAAGAGTGAAAATATTTACTGTGAGCCTATTTAAAGAAAACATAGAAGTTAAGATTTGACAAATGTCAAATAAATAAAATTAGTCAAGGAATTTCTCCCCGGAAATGCCCAGTCTTTCCACGTCTGAAAAACTGACTTGCCTTTTGGCAGGGTTGGCATCTAGGGAAACAAATCGTCGGGATCCCAAGCTGGACCAAATCGAGGACTTCCTTTAGGGTCTTCTAAAGATGCTGCACTCGGCTTTTCAACTCCCGTATCTGACTCTCGGCTTTCCCATCTCTTATCCGACTCCTCACCTACAACCAAACTCCTCACAGCATGGTAGCTAGCGCATGGGGTCTGCTCCGTCGGGAATGCCGGTAGAACTGCATCCGGTCTACAGCCTCATCGACGGTCTTGGGCTGGCCATCCGGGGCATACAAGTCTGCCTCCCGGTCCTCTGCCCCGTGACACAGACGGAGTACAGCCTGAGTGTGAACATCCGGTAACTGGGGGAAGGCGCGAGTAGCCAACGTCAGTACTCGGTCTGACCACTGCCTCAGGGACCCACCGCTGTTTTGGACTGCGGACTGGAAGTTGAGCTGGTGGGCCAAATCAGGCGCTGCTGAGTCAAAGCGCTTGTCGAACTTCCTCAGGATGTCGGCGAAGCATAGGCCAGGGCTGGTCGATCTCCAGTAACAGAGTGTAGTACTGGCACTGGTAGAACTGGTCATGTTGCTCAGTCTCTGTCCAGTGCTGGCTTCGTGACAGTCTAACAAACTTGTGCAAGAATGACTTCCAGCTGGATCTCCCATCAAAATGCAGATCCTTATACCTCGGCCTGCTCCAGGCTGTCGGATTGTGGTAGCTAGTGGGCGGTGCAACAAACTGTTGGAGGTTGTAGCGCGCTGCAGGGGTCTGCACATCTCTAGGTGAACCATAGGCTGCTGCTGGTCTCAACGAGTATTACGAGGGATGAATATATGCTGCAGGTATCCGCGCGTAATCTGAGAGACATTGAGATGCTGCGGGAATCCGCGCATGATTTACATTGAAAGGTCTTTCAGTGGTTGGGTGCTCATATGTATGTGCCATTCTCATCCCTCCTTCACCCCCAAAATGACAAGGGAGGGTAGGGACCTCAGGTACTGGTACAGGATAACTACTAGGCTGATGATCCAAACACCCGCCCATAACAAACGGGCCTGGTTAATACCTATTATCTCGAAGGCCACCACCGAGCTGAGACTGGATAAGCATCTGGGACAGTGGGGTTCTGGGTGGGTGGAACCTGGGACTTTAAGTCAACTACCTGAACTGGTCTATCATACTGCTGCCCCTGACCTACATCCATAGACTCGGGTGTAGCCCCTTGTGAATAAACAGGTTGGCTATCTGAGGACTGGCATCCGGGCCGTGCAGGCCCGGTGGGCATTGAATTACTGGGGGTGAATCCTGGGTATTTAGGGGTCAAAATCCAACAAATTTGGGGTTTGCCCCTGAGGATCAGGTGGGCTTAATGTGGTAGCCTCAGTAAAACCCATTGACTGTTTAACGATATTATAAATGCGCTAGCGTTGTCACTTTGCACTAGCCCGTTCTTCCTAACGCACTCTGTACATTTTCGCAAAACTTAAATGGCCCTATCAGGACACCATATGATAGGGACCTGAGTTTGATTATTGCTCGAGTTCCCTTCCAAATTGAAACGAGATCAGGACAATTTTTTGTATCGCATGTTTTAAACCCCTGTCGAACTGTTACAATTTATACTACGATTACCCATGAACTACTAAAAGTTAAAAAAAAATATACCATTTGTCAGACAAGACTCTACAGGCGGTGCTTTTTTAAAATCAAGTATATTGCGGTTACAATGTGTGTTCGACACTGTATAATGTTTGTTCAATAACCGGACGATTTGTGGCGATTTATGTACGAATTTAAGCGATTTTACGGATTTTTATCTGCCGAGTAGTTTGTTGATTGAAAAAATGAATGTATGGTACAGGTATTTATACATTAATCACTTAAGGTATTTAAACCTTTAAAATTTATTTTATTCAATATTTTTTATAAGTAGAACATTAGATAAATGATGTTAATATCGGGATAATATTTATTCCCAGAGATTATTACATAATACTAGATACACATGAAAACTCGTACATAGATATGTTAATTAGTGAGTTTAGGTGACCAACAAAATCCATTTTCTCCTTAAATCCATTCATTACTTTCCAAATGAAAGCTGAATACTATGATACTAGTAAATAACAACACATTGTGTGGAATTAGCAACCTTTCCGCTGTACGTGTCGTCCTAAACTGATATTTAACACCTGAGCAATTCTTTATATAGCCTTGCTAATAAACCGGTTCTTAAGAACCAGGTGACACAAACAGGTATTCGAATGAAAACCTTACATATCCGGATAATTAATTCATTATTATACCAAGTAGAAATTGATTTCTGTCTAATTCGTCCCTCAAACGAAAGAAATCATATTTGTTACAATGTTTAGAACTGTGACGAAAAGTTTTAATAATTGTATGGCGGACGATTATTATTTTAATAATAAATGAACAAAAAAAAAATCATTCTATTGTTTTAGTTCATGAATTATTTTAATTAAGAAGGCTGGACGATCAACAAATTAACAGTAAGATTTTTCTACAATTACGAATTGATAAGCTATAGAAACTACATGTACCATGTCTATAAATTCCATTTGATTTTACGTCTTGAATTTGTATTTGTGTATTTTCCTATGTTTTTATATGGAGCTCTTTTTTAAAAGAAGACAAATACAATATAAAATGGCCATGACATCGAGCCCTTTTAGCATGAAACCAGCAGCAGTCATGTTTAATTTATTTGCTGAATAATACTATCAAAAGAGAACAAAATATTCATTTTTTTTTAAAGGAAGGAGAAATTACAAATATATGTAAAATTTAGAAGACAAAGTTTTGTGAAAGTAACCTACAAAATTACCAAATGATGTACATGGTACTCATAAGTAACATAAAACTTTTATTGCTTATTACGAAACACCTATTTCGTATTTTCGCACAAACTCAGTTCTCGTCTTGCACTCGCCTCCAATCGCCTGTTTTCGTTTTGTTTTCGTATTGTATTTGCATTAATTTGAATCACATTCCTACTCATTCGGAGGACACTCAAGGAAGACTCGAGAAACAATCGCAGGAACTCGTTAGTTTTCTATGAATGTTAAAGATTTACTGCGCATGTATGCAGTGCGAGTGTCACACGAAAGTCTAAAAATACCTAAAAATCCTACTGTGGGCACAATTATTTTTATTATATACCATCGTCCATGTTTCTATCGATCATATAACCTATATATTAATTTTTTCAACCAGAGTCTACACTGCTCTGTTTTTTGCCAATTTGAAAGACAATATAAACAACATGTTGAATTGAAAAGAGCATTTAATTACAAATGCCAATGTAAATGTAGTGGTATTGTCCGCTATCAATGTACATACACAATAAAAAACACATGACTAAGGAATGGCAAAAAAGGTGGGACTACTATATCTCTATGAAAACATGCCAAAACTTGTCGAGAACCAGCAGGTTATAGACAAGTGCCCCATCCAGTGGAGACGAATGGGAGAAAAAAAATGTTTATAACCTTAACAGGGTAACATATACATGTTGATTATGAATTATTGACTACAGTAAAGTTGAACAGCAGCATAATAAAGATTATGTTAACTGCAGGGGAATAGCAAAACACAGTTATTTACATCATGAACAAACCTGCATAACTTGATTTAGCAAAATCGACATTTTTCTATTAGCAAAATCAGTAAAATAAAACACATGAACAAGTCAGTAGACTTATGAAATCACATGTTACGTGAAACATAACCAATGCACCAAAATACTGAGTATTGGAGAATGGCCACAATCCAACACAAATATATATGACATTTATTTAGCTGCCTCAGACAGTCTAAATTTAATACATCTACCGGTAGCTAACAAAACATGTAGAAAAATAGCTGCTATTTGAACAGAAACAAAAATATATACACAATCCAAGCTGCCTCAGTCTTAATACAGTACATGTATTCTGAACACTACTTTTGCATAGCTGTCTCCATCAACAACATTACTTGATGTTAAGTCCATACAAATGACCTTAATTCGTCAAATATCTTGCACTAGTCTAAAGAACGGGAATGGAGACTGAACTAAGGTCACAATGTTCAGAAAATATTAACAATATAAACTATTTACATTCAGCTGCCTCATACATTCCAAATATAATAAAACAATAAGAGTTCGATTGAAACAGACAATAATATTGGCACTGGAAATGAAGTCAGCTGCCTCAGTCAGTCTGACTTTTGTTCTGAGGAAAAAACCTCAATGGAATCAAACACAGGAATACGAAAATAACGTTTTACTGCACTAGAGTTCCAACGGCCCATTAGGCGTATTTTTTTTTATAGAGATTTTTGAATGGAAAGCATATGAAGCTGCACCTATGCGAAAACTATGTGATTTATAAAGCTTGGAATCAAGACCACAATACATCAGTGCATTCTTAAGCTCTGATGTATAATATGACTGTGAAATGGGATTACACTCATCAAAAGTAAACAAAGGTCCGCAAGCGAAATTACGCGCTTTTATATATTTCACCATAGCTTGGACAGGACAAATAGATTTACACTTCTGAGTTGCTATTTGTAAAGACACTGGTCTGCAGGAATCATTATGCTTGAAATGTCTTTAAGTTAATGTCATACACTTTGCATTTTTCGAAGGTACGCTTGTGGTCAAGTTATTCATTTGGATTACATTTTTCATGTTACCGAGTGATTTTGCACTTATTTCTCCAACACGCCAAAAAGCGAAGAAACTGAGAATAAACATTGCCCTTAGAATGAGCCTATTGTATTTACCACAGACTGTGTATTTAACTGCCTGGACACGTTTTTGCAATATATGTGGTGTTATGGGAAGCTTAATATCAGGTGTTACATAAGTGTTGATGGTATTGTCACCGTGTGAGAAACACTTATTTAGAGTGACATTTTGTTTCTGTATTCAGTGCTAATTAGTGCTAATTAGACCTTGGTCGCCGGACATTTAGGTGCCACCTGTTATTGAACTAATTATATATCTTGAGTAATCCTTTAGATTAATTATTGTATGTGTCAAGAGTAACTCTATTTATTTACACCTGTATGAATCTTTTACCTATAAATTAGTCGTTATCCACAATGATCGTCAGTTGGAGACTGGACCTTGTATTGTCCATGCCGACTGCATAGATCGTGTAGAAACGACAAGTTTGGATCGTTAATAAATTATTGTTCGATACACCGACTTGTGTATTTATACCGGTCATATTTGGTGGAGAATTCCTAAGGGTAAAGATACCCGGGGCTGCTACATATACTTTGTAGTAGTCAGATCCCAGTACCTACTCACAGCAACGAACAATCCCCAATCCATGAATTTCTGTACCCTGAGCCCTGCGTGGATGCATCCAGTCCGGCCGCGCTTCCCTCTACAACCGTGTGGACGCTGCGGATTAAGGCATGGATGGAACATCTGCAGCGCCGTTTCATCTCAATGTTTCAAGTGCGGTAGAAAAGGACATTATGCGCGGATGTGCAGAACTAGGAACTCCGGAGCTGCCATCAACGCCGTCTCTTCTATTACAACTCGCACAATTGGAACACAAACAGAAGACGTCGGGAAAAGAAAATCGGACAGAAAACGAACTAGGGATAAAGACCGTATTAAAAGATTCAACAAAGATCGAAGTGAAAGAAATACTTTACGCGAAATGCCATTAGCAACCGTAAATGTAAATGAAATTCACTGTGAAATGATTGAAACAGAAATCGAAAAATACAGAGAGCAGGCGGCATCCAGGAAAGCAGAAGCGGACTTTTTCAGAAACAAATGGAAACGTGACCGAAAAACCCTCGAACGTCAAATGTTGGAAAAAGACAATACCATCAAGAAACAGAGTGAAGAACTCGGTGCCCAAAAAGAAGATCTGGCGGGAGCGAGGATTAAACAAGCATAGCTCCAAGTCGCATTGCAGGCTTTACAAGACAAACTCGAATCAATGAAATCGAGAGAAGATCAAAAAGCATCAATCGAGAGACCAAGAGCGTCACACCGCGCTCAATCCGGACCAACACGTCATTCGGGACAACATTTCCAAACACGAAATCCTCGCCATGCTTATCCGATTGCCCATTCATGTACCGGAAGTGCTACCGGGAGAGCAAAGAACTATCGGAAACACGAGGACGTGTTTCGGGGGGCGAGAGAGTATTATCACCGTGTGAGAAACACTTATTTAGAGTGACATTTTGTTTCTGTATTCAGTGCTAATTAGTGCTAATTAGACCTTGGTCGCCGGACATTTAGGTGCCACCTGTTATTGAACTAATTATATATCTTGAGTAATCCTTTAGATTAATTATTGTATGTGTCAAGAGTAACTCTATTTATTTACACCTGTATGAATCTTTTACCTATAAATTAGTCGTTATCCACAATGATCGTCAGTTGGAGACTGGACCTTGTATTGTCCATGCCGACTGCATAGATCGTGTAGAAACGACAAGTTTGGATCGTTAATAAATTATTGTTCGTTACACCGACTTGTGTATTTATACCGGTCATAGTATTGTGTGATTTTCCCTCCGTATGTAGCCATGACACAAAATATATAACCTGTGCTTCATTGATGGGAAATTCAGGACTTGTCTTATATATTTTCTTATGAAATTTCTAAAAAACAGACATAGCAGTCTTGTAAGATGGATGAGTGTTATGAGTTACCGAGGCTTCCAACGATGAAGAAAGATGGCCTACGAGTGTCAACGATGAACTTAAAATAAGAGAACTTTTTATATTCGTGCGTTATGGTAGATCAAAATCGTGAAACAGCGACAGGGGCCTTACATCTGTACGATGTGTGTACGACATTTTTTCAAGAGTTGAGAATGTATAAGAATGAAGGATCTCAGGCGACTGTAGTCAACACTTGCACGATTTGTGACATTCGTTCTACGAAACACTTACAAGTGTAGACGACCTGTAACAACTCAGATATATAGATACAACATTATCACTATTGCCCATCAAAGGCTAAGAAGCTAAGACTGTTTTAAAGTAATGTAGGAAGATACTGCTTGAGGTGATCTTATGTTAATGTATGTAATCAAGTAAAGAGTAAATAGAAAAAAAACTTCCAACAGAATGCTTTCAAATTCGCTGCATATCGGGCGCATGTTGAGCAGAAATTGTATTAATGTCCTCAGAACACGATCAAACTATTTTGCTTGAATCCTACAGGGCTCCTGTAAAGTTGTGGAGAGTTATAACTCGCAACAACTCGTAGCTCTAATTGTGACAGTGTTACCGGAGCTTAAGACTTGTACATGAGATATTGGGTTATAAATTTCTTCCGCAAAATTCGTAACCCTTAATTCCGCATAAAACGCCAAAAGAAATATTTTATTTTATTATATCAGGTTGTTTTGCTTTCTTCAACACTTTTATTTTCCAAGGCTTCTGTACTCTTTTTATTGTTGTAATAATTCAATGCTTTGGTGGTTTATTTAATGATACTTCATTTTATATAATTCAGTGCTTCATTCACTAATTGTTATAATTATTTTTAAATCAAATATTTTGTCTCTTTAAGCATCATATTTTCGGTCCTGTTTTGTCACCTTTGAGGTAGATCAGTGGTCAACTAATAAACCATCAGATTGTTTAGCTATAAACTTTTTTGAAACGTGGATTTTTGTCTATAACTTTATATAGAGCTCTTCTTTTAAAGGAGATTTATAAGTCTTAAAATGGCCACGACCATCTAGCCGTCTTAAATACTTGTGATGCTTCTCATCGCCTTGCTTTTCAAAATATCATACTTAAGGAGAGGGCTCAAATAGGCAGATTGCCTACTGCCCAATCATTATTATGTTATGTTTGCATAATAAAATATTGTTTTAATAAAAATATCATACAACTTCTGCAACACATATTATACTAGTTTGATTTTGTTACTCAAATTGTCAATGCATTATCTTATGCTTTTATAACTCATGTTTCAGGTCTAGTAATTGCTTTATGTATTTGAGGAATTAATGTTTGATACCTTGTTAAAACGTCCCTCCCCCTTTATTTTCTTTCATTATTCTTATAATAATTTTGTGTTCAAGTACTTTTGTCAATTTCATATTTCAGAGTATCATGCATTGCCTTTTTCATTCTAGTGTGTCAGTGTCATTTGTTGTTTTATGAAGATGTCTCAACTTCGTTAAAATTGCTTTACACTTAATGTGTTTAACTATCTTATTATAATGTATTTTTTGTTCTAGTTGCGAGACCTTTTTTCCATGCTGCTGTATGTATGTCATCTGTAAAAATTCCCGGATGTCTACCAAGTGTGTCCGCCTAGGCAATGTCTGCCAATGTGAATGTAAGATGTGTGACCCAAAGGCACCATCTTTATTGGCGGAACTAGCTAGTATACCAATAGCTCTCGTGACATTTCTATATGGACTTAGGGTTGTGAAATACTTCTGCATTATCGATATTTCGGATGTCCTTGTTTTTGTGTTTGATACTGTTGTAGGTTTCTTTTGGTTCAAGGTATTTAATTAAACCATTTGTTAAAAATAACGTTTTGTCTGCAAATAACACATTGTGAATTAAAAAAAAAACTTTTATTAAATATTTGTATGTATATTTGTCTTCCCACCACTTGCATGGTATAACCAAAGTTAACTTATCGTATTTCATATATTCATATTTTTGTAGAACATTGAAAAAATTGGTACACGTGACTCAATGACTCAGTATTACTTATTCTTTATTTATATTTTAATTCAGTTATGTGTAAACATTGAGCCTCAAAATTTGGTGTCACGTGACTCAATAAACTCAAAATGAAAGTGTAATGTTGTTTTTATAAATATATCAGTTTATTTAGATAAAACAATTTCGTTTTGGCGGTTCCTAAATTTGAAGTCTTTGCTGCGTGTATCTAATCTATCAGTTTGACAAAAGGATTTAAAAGGACTTCATGGTTGTGTCCTTAAGACAACATTTATCTTCTTAAGAAGAAGGGTTTTGCATAAAATGCAATTTTTAGAGCAAAAATATTACGAGGATTTTATTGCTAAAAACAGTTAATGGTTGAAAAAATAGTTTTCAAAATTTTAAGACAAACTTGATGGTAATTTGTTATACAATTCTAGAACATATTACACAAAAAATGTTATGGCTACATGTAAGAAATTAAACGCTTATTGGTATGTTTTTAGAAACGTTATTTAGCGATTCCATCTTCTATAAGATGTTAAAATGGGGATATCTTTTACAAATATGTATGTTGAATTTACTGAAATTCCAGAAAAAACAATGTCGTTGCAGATTGTCAGATGTCAGACTACTAAATGAAATGTTCTTATACAAACAGAAATATTGGCCTTAATCAAGTAAACTGTCGCTGCAACCCATCTGATTAAGTAACAAGCTCGCCTTATCATATTCTATTTTTATTCAATTCAGACAAAATTTTGTTTTAAAAAAAAATATTTGAATAGAAATTTACTTTTAATGAAAAACATTCAGTGTCGTCTCATTTCTTCAAGGAACTTTTTTTTTTACGTGATAGGACTCTTTAGTCCATAAGCACTTCCTCTCGATTCAACGTTTGTGTCTTTGACACACGAAGTACCTATTTAAATTCGTTTAAAACAGGCTTTCAATCTTCTTAATATACCCATATCAAGGCCATAAATGTTGAAAAAGTGGAATAATATCCTCATTGTAGGGAAATCCGATGACATTTAATAACCTTTAATGTTTACCCCACGTCTCATTTTTTTCAGTCTACAGTAAACCTTTCCTGCTGCCAAGGTACCAAACAAAAATATTTGCTATAATCCTAAATTTTTATCAGGTAATGGTAAATTTTATGACATTATTTTATAACAGTTATACGAAAATAATATAATGCTAAGATACAGGTACATGTACCAAACAATACTTGTTATGTTTGTACTTACATAACAGCGGTCACGTGGAGACCAGGTATATGTCGTACACAGTCAGTACAAATTATTACTCCCTTTGAGCATTATAATATTATATTAAGTCTGATATGTTGTTGGGTTTCGTACCTAAATTGAAATTATAATTCTATTATAAAACGTTATTTTTTTGCATTGGTATATTCATTCTCTGCCATTTATTCAGAACGGTAAGATATAATCGTTATATGGTATGTAGTTAACCCGAAATGGTTTATATGTGGTCAGTAAATTCTACATAGAACTCGAGCTCAGCGCTCGCCCCGTATTGAATTTACTGACCACTAATAAACCATATTTGGGCAACTACAAACCACACATATATATATATATATATATATATATATATATATATATATATATATATATATATATATATATATATATATATATATATATCACAGGGAATTCACTATATTGAAGCTCCACCTCCGCCCAGGACGGGGCTTGAATTCACGACCTTTGGAACCCACTCGAACGGAAACTAGGGCGTTTGGAGCTCCGGTATAGTGGACTTCCCTGTGCTTTATGTATATCTATAGCAGTCAGTATAAACAGAATTATAGAGAATATCTATATTGTGTGAGTTTGTATTTTTTATATCCAACGAGTTGAAATGATGTATATATTTGCGAGGCTTGCCGAGCGAATATAACCATTTCAACGAGTTGGATAAAGCAAATATAGTATCACACAATTATAGATGTTCTATTTATCTCATACAATTTGATTTTCTATTATAAAGCTTTTGAGAGAGTCCCTTATATGACCCGAATAAAATTTTTTTTAACGATAAAAAAATAGATGATGCAACGTTTTGTTAAGCGGTTATTGTGATCTTGCGCAATACAAATTAGTATGTCATTTCGGAGATAAATCTAACTGTTCTGACACATATGCTACAATGTTATGTGTTTTTCTTCATAATTGTAATTTAAATCTCTGACAAAATCTTATCAAAATTTTATGTCATGTTTGGTAGTAGATATAGTTATGTTGAAAGTACTTGCTAATCTTTGAAAATAGGTCACTGAAGCGTTAAAGCGAATAGTTCGGACCGGACGTATTTGATAAAGCATCAACCGTTTGATATAGCAAAGGTTTATCACACGGGTAATACACACCACACGTATGAGATAGATGTCAATTTGAGAGTTAATGCAATGCTTGTGCTCAATATATGTATATTTACATCTCCCAAGTATTATTCTTTTTATTTCTTACGGAAACTTATAGTTAATTCATAGCTCTATAGAAACAGCCAGACTGAAATCTACACGCCCATTTATCGATTGGTCGAAATCTACAGCGGCTGAACTGACAAGAAAATGACAGGACAGATATCGACACGACCTGTTTATCGATTGGTCCAAACCTATAGCGACCTAGGAAAAGTCACGGACTGCACGAGATAATCATGACGATGTCAGACTAAAAGTCTCACAGGAGACGATTTGGCTGTTTCTTTTTGTTAACTTACTTACGTACATCAACAGTAATTTAGTGAATTTTACTTACTTTTCCTAATCAATTTATCGATTAACTTAAAGAAAGATGTTAATATAAACAATAAAATGCTTTCTTTCATGATTCATTCGGGTTATGAAGGTAGTGATCATTGTAGAAAAATTTCCATAACGCGCTAACGCGGGTTATGTATTTTTTCTGCAATGTCACCACCTTCATATCCCGAATGAATCACCAAAGAAAGCATTTTATTGTTTAAATAAATCTTACCTCCTGCTAAATTGTAAGGAAACAATTAGTGAACAGCAGTCACGTGGAGACCGTGTATATTCCATACACAGTTAGTACGAATTATATCTCCCCTTGAGTATTATAACGTCATTCTTAGAGTATTGTGACGTCCCGACCGGGCCGGAGGTGGAGCTTTTTGTATATCTATGTCATTCATTATAGGAAGGTATATGTCAGTTTGAGAGTTATTGCAATGTGTATCGTCTCGATCCGCTCAAATCGTCGTTTAACTGTATTCCACCTGTATCTAAAACGACGTGTAGTGAGCGAACGGATTGCTAGGTTTCGTTCGTCATCGAAAGCGGCCTAGATGGCCGAGTGGTTAGCGGGCATGCGTGTTTTGTATTTTGCTGAATGTGACAGCAATAATCTTGCATTTAAATTTATTTTTTTTAATGTAAATTTATTACCTCTTGAAACTTTAAAATCGGGTCTCGGCAAATTTCCGTTAACGGTTTTTAAGCGTATTTATTGACTATCTCTTGTCACATTCTTCCATTGCTAGGAACCAAGAATTTGCATTATATTTTTTTTCACCTTGCATATGAAACTCGTTTGCAATATTACAGGTATTTGATACTTGATATCAAAGATCTCAGTCACACAGTCACAAGAGAAATGGCAGACCTAGAACATAATTGCCGAGGTTTGTCTATAGGAGAAAATGGCTACAGTTTGGAAATGCATAAAGGAAACCATCGACTTAATGAGATCCCTGAGAGGGGATTCGAGGAAAATGAGATGTCTCAACATGCAAAAGCTTCAGGTCTGCAAGGGTCTAGAAATTGAGGTTACCAAACCGAGGAAAAATATAAAGAAAGCGGTAAATGGAATTCTACAATACATGACAACCCCATACAAGAACACATGGAACAACTTGGCGAAAACCATCAGGGACGTTTTGGAGAAAGATCTCGGATGTATGAAATACCGGAAACTGGAGCTAGAAAAAATGACCATTCATCTAAATTCGAAGCAACGGATTATATCAAAACTGGAATCCGCAATGATGGAGGGCATGGTTGGAATGGAGGATACCAGGAAAGCACGTTACATCATCAAGAAAGCGTTCTTTGCTATCCTGCACCAAATGCCCAGTTTATTGAACGTGGATACGGATTTCCACCAAATGCCCAGTATATTGATCGCGGCGACGGATTTCCACAATTAAATATTCATTTGCAACCCGGTTCAACGGCTTGGAATACTCAGGTACCATTAAACGTACAGTATCAAACAGTAGGGCAACCAGAAGGTCAGGAGGGGAAGAAGGAGAAGAAGCCGCGAAAGGTATGGTGGTACACAACAAGTCGGGTATTCTCTGCCGCTTTGATTATAACAAGTCTAGTGTCAGACTGGCTGGAATACTCGGATATGAATGATGCAATTGGTGACGTAAAAGACAAAGTTGGAGACTCTTTTAAACAGGAGTTTTGCAGTAAAGAGCCAAACGAAGATGAAACAAAACAGTTTTTGTATTTCACAATAGCTGGTACGGTTTTGGCTGCATTGCAGTTGGCTAACATAATTTACCAGATCGTTCAGAATCACAGATTACCCCCTGATACAGATATAAGAGACTGGCTAGACGAACGAACCGAAGTTTTTCTCGTCAACGCATTTGTTAAATTTCCCCAATCGTTCCTGATACATCGATATGAAAGTAACATATGTCTTAAATGTGGCACTGAAATAAACCCTAAAAAGATAAAAGGATTGTTCAATGGAATTTCTTCAATGGCAAGTTCTATCTGGCGTTATCTTACTTATGTCAAAGTCTCAGCTGGATCTGGGGGTTCTTGTAGCTGCTCAAGCTTGTTTGAAAAGTGCGCTGCACGCTGCGGGAAATGCATAAAAGGTTGCCTTTTGGGTTGCATCAAGTGCCTTTGTCCATGTTGCTGTTGTTGTATTGAGTAAGTCATGTACATTTAAACTATATCTTTTCAGTTTTACAATCTTTATAAAAAAAATTCCGGAGCAATAAGCTCTTCATTCTTTGCTCTCATTATTCAATTTTAATTCCTTGTTTATGTTTTATGATTTAGTTGTAAAACATTTCTTCCCTGCTGCTGTGTCTACGTCATTTGTAAAAATTCCAAGATGTCTACTGAAAGTGCCTGCAAAGGTGGATGTAAGCTGTGTGAACCAGATTCGTCCTCCTTGTTAGCGGATCTAGCTAGTTTTCCAACATCACTCGTCGCTTTTCTGAACGTGCTAAGGTTTATCAAATACGCCTGCACAATTGACATATCGTTGGTCAGTGATTTTGTTTACGACACTGTACTAGGCTGCCTGTGGGACTGGGTGTTTAAATGAAGATGTTCAAGTACTCGATAAACATAATATTTCAAACATCAGTGAATAAAACGGTTCCAGCTTCATATGAGATCAATCGTTACATATAAACGTACAATAAATAATACTTTCGATAATGTTAGGGTATAGATGTTATGCTTGATAGAATTGACAAAATTACATGTATAAAGACAAAAGTACTTTTTCGCTACTGCAGTAAACGTGTTTGCATTAAATAATATTTTTTTATTATAAATTTATATATTTTATTTTTTAATTTATATATTTTTATATATAATCCATTTATAAATTCATGTTATTTTTGTATTATTTCCTAACGCTGACGAACGCTGATTTAGTCTTGCATATACATGTATATTTGATTAATATGTAAAAAAAAAAAAAGAAAAAAAAGAACAACCCCACATTTTTTAAAATTTTAATTACGGACCATTGTGGCGATACACTGTAGACTCATTAATATTCATGGAGATTCATTCATTACTTGTACCCCATATCCACGAGTTCACATTCACATTTAATAATTGAACATATGTCTGTAAACATAGTAACAAATCCATGTAATTAAAATCTTAACGAACTTTTATTAATTATAAATCCACAAAAAAATGTTTCCATGAATAAAATGATTTTACAGTTAAGATTATGTAAATGATAAAGATGCTTGCTTAACACTTTAATCAATAAATCGAGAAAGATAAAAACCCTTTATTTTAATGAATTCAATTTCCCCCTGAAAATAACATTTTTATCACGCTTTTTGCAAACTATGGTTTTCAATGCCATTTTATTATTGTACTATTATTTAATCTTAGCGTATTGTATAGTTAAAACAAAACCGTATTTAAAGATTCTTTGTGAATTTTTTGTACACCGTACTTTCATTTATTGAGTTTTGTTTCTAACCATATTTAATCAAGGAATTTTGTAGTTTTATCCCTGAGACATTCATTAAAGTGACAGTGAAATTGTTTAGCATTTTTATTGCTACCACTGTTACGACAATAAATACAGATGTATATAAAAAATTACAAAAACATCCACTTAAAAAAGTGATAGGAAAATTTTATAAAATGTTTGGTGATTATAATTTAGGTTTGCTGTAATGCAGATACGATGTCTCCATTATACGAATTTTATTACAGAATATCCTTGTAAATGAATGATATTCAAGGCGAGTGGTTGCAATTGAACTGCAATTTAGTTTGAACGTCCCTGCTCTTTATGCTATTGCAGAGATTTGTATTCTTGAATTGCGACGTTGTCTTATCGCAGTGCAACGTTCCAACCTATATTTAAGTAGAATTTGGTTTAAATGCCTAGCAGGTAAGATAACTTTGTATGCTGACATTGAAAAATCTATTTTGAGTCAGGTTTACCTTTGTGGACTTTCCAGATATTTACAACAAAACAAAGCCTCAACAACAACAACAACACAATTTCTTTCAAAATTTCTACTGATCAACAGAGAAAATTAATGTTTGAACAGATGTTGTTAATCTGTATTTAAGGTGCTGATCATATACAATTGTCTGCAACTTTTCAATTACTTTTGTGTCTTCGACCTTCAGTGAGTAATCCGGGATGGGGGTGTGACTTTACTCAGTAATTAAAGTATTTTTCAATCCGAGAATTGTACATTGTATTTAAAAAATTCCAAAAGATTTTGATTCTATGACATTACGGAATTTCTTATTCTATTCTTAGTAATTTCATCGTGTACGACTCACTTGGCGAGCTGTATTAATCGTATTATGGGTGTTGGTTTGGCCATTGCGATGTTCGTTACAAGTCTGTCAGTTGATAGTTTCCCTCCTCTAACCCGCCCTATACACTGTATAAATTACATGTATGTAATTGTTTTTATGTTAACGTTATGTAAAATTTGTTTCTTGACTTAAGGTATTGTAATTTAATATATGTATTAAATAAGAAATGAAAAGATTCATTTTTGAGGTGAAACGTAGGGAAAAATAAAACTAACCACTTTGGTCGCTGGAAGGACTCATCGTTTCCTCTTAAACGAAAAATTTTATCCGTAATTCTTTTCGTTGGTTATTTTATAAGAATTATGATCAAATGTCAATTTATCGAAATTATTTTTTAACATAAGTATATATACCTATCTAGGGTGAGGTGAGTGAATATTATTTTTTTCTTTAAAGCTGACATGAATTAATAATTATACGCATTATTTTCCTTTTATCTCCGACTACCGCCATATTAGTTGTCGATTTCTACTGTTCTGTTCATTGCTACACACACACTATATAAGGCCGAGAATAATTATTCATGCTCCACCGCATTCAGGAATTTCATACACCCAAACACGTTCTTGGACGAAAAGACGCACAGAAAAGTGTTTTGAAGAAAAATAATATGCCAACCACTGCACTGGCAAGATATGTCCAATACGACGAAACAAGACAGGCTGAAATCCAGGCGCACATACTTCAAACATTCCTCGATAATTGTAGACCGTTTTCCTGTGTATGTTATGACATCGCATATGCGCAAACCACACACGGTGGCAGATCGAGCAATGTCAATTATCGCATGGATTTTATAAACGGGGCGTTTTTTGTAAGAACGGATGGAAACGTTGTTACCTTCTTGGATTTACTATCATTTAGCTGCTGAGTTGGATGTAGTGTCATCGGGGTTTTCAAGAAGATGCAGATGTTATGCACGCTGTATGAACGACATCGTGTTCGATGTGCATGCGAAGTAAGGCAACACAGTCTGTGCAAAATAATACGGATACCTTGGACATCCTTTCAAAGAATAGATATGTTTTGTATTTCATTGATTGTTGTTTTCTTTATTCTTTATTACTACATTTTACCACAAAGTGTATTTCATGCATTAAGAAGTCCGGGCAACGTGAATGCCTCGATCGGAAAGCAACCGATCGTAACTTTCGCAACCGGTATATTTACCCCAGTGGCAGTAGAGGAGAGATAAAAAATAATATGGCGACCAATTGCTTTTATGAATTCATGTCAGCTTTAAAGAAACTCCTTCTGTTTAGATATTTCATATCCTCAATACTTATAAGTTTTTTGTACAAGTATGTTGAATGTTGGAAAGTTTGAAGTTGGATATAGGGTGAAAATGTTAGTAATGGAGATAAGCTTAAGAATGTAAGTTATCTTTGTATCTATACCTGTAATTTCAACAATAACATAACCATGAATTTATACCAAAAGGCAAACCATTTACATAATAATTGCTGTCCCACGTTTCTAAACTCCAAAGCTCAAATATTGAGGTATAAGCAAGATACAGAGTTTAAAATTTTTTGTTTTGTAAACAAATCGTGAGCTTTGTTATGGTTTACATATATGTTTTATTGGTATAAGTCTCAATCAAATGTTCCTTTTTCGGTTTATCATATTATCTATAAACACATTGAATCAGGTTACCTTGTTTGCCACGAGTCATTTGGTCAAAGAAATGGTAATCCCATACTTTACATTATTTGTAAACAAATATAAGACTCGAGCTTTGTATACATAATAATGATTTTTTACCTCTGTATCTCTCTTATAGCTTGACTTTCAACATTCAAGATTTGGTCAATCATTCAAAATGAGCAAGTAAATCATTTTATACATAAAAAAAGAAAAAGAAAATTTTGATCTAAAATCGTGTCCCAAGTCCCTATAAACCGGTTTAGGATTCTAACATTATGTGCTTTGAAGTCCTGACAATAGGAGTTTTTTGCTTCTTTTAATTTGTAACTATTACCCATTTATTTGTCGTCTTATGGATAGAAGTAGCAGAGTACGTAGACATATTTTCAAAATGGTAGCAATTTTCATTTCATTTCTGCCTCTTTTTTCCATGCCCTTAATATTAATATTAATGCTAATACTAATTTGACTTTGCTTTTTATGTTTAAGTTGAAAAAAAATCGTAAAAGAAATTTAACAAGAAGAACTTCGCTATACAGAAAGACGTATCAACTTAAGAACACGAAATATTTCGAGATTAAGAAAAGTCCATAACAAAAAAGAAGTAGTAAAGGGACCGACTAAATGACGAGATTTATGGGAGGATATCTGAGAAAAATGAAAAGTTTTCAGATGTTACAGATTTGCAAAATTTTTAGAAAGGGATCTGGAAAACTTGGATACCTAAAAGACGAAGAACATTAGTACATTCGTAGATTGCTTCAACACGTCAGTTCCATGTTGATACTTAGAGCTGACATTCATAAATACGTATATTTCATTATATATCCGACTACTGCCATATTAATTGTCGATTTCTATTGTTCTGCTCAAAGAATCAATTTCTTTTGTGTTATTTTGATTATGGTTTTTTTTTAAACAAATGATTTACTACAATGTGTAATACATGCATTTAGAAGTCCGTGAAACCAGAGTACCTGCATCAGAAAGCAACCGATCGTAACTTTCCAGACTGGTATATATATCCCGTTGAGGAGCCGATCAAAAACTAATATGGCGACCAAATGATGTTATGAATTCATGTCAGCATAAAAGCGTTTGGTCGCCATATTAGTTTCGATCGCTCCTCTACTGCCACTGGGGTATATGTACCTACATGTGCCCAACACCTTTCTTAGAATGTCCTTGATTGTTTGATCATCGCTGTACTTTTATATTGTTGTTGATTTCACATCTTGTGTGGCCAGTGTAATTTCTCCACAAACTGATGAAATGTATCAAGCTCCTCCTCATCTTATTGACGGTTATCTAGAGTTTAGACCATTTCAGAAACACAGACGCTTTTTGTGTCCAGAAATCTGAGTTTTGTCTTAGTACTGTATTTACTGAGCTAGTTTCTGCAGGTTGTTCAGGGGTGAAAAGGCACTCCCGGCTTATCCATATCTTTTATTTACATCTGCTTTCCATCCTCCCGGCCTTGTCCGTTGTGGCTCCAAGGTAAATGAATGTTTGCACCTCCTCTACTTCCTAGTTGTTTAGGTTTATGGCATTGTTCTTTTGTCTATTCATCCTCATGATTTAAGAAGTTTTTAATGATAATATTAAATCCTGGGTATATCTTGTGATATCGTTCGGCTTAATTTAGTGGAATAAATCCGAGAGCAATAGAGATCTTTTTTTACATTATTTAGTCCATCTGGTTACTAGCCTGAAAATAAGAATGATAAGAATATGAAATCACAATTTTGGTGTTGTTTCAAAAGGAAAAAACTGTTAAAAATATTATATTTCTTTTACACTTATGGCAGAAATTACAACAGTTGAAGCGCCCGGAAAAATTGCAAACTGTGCGACTTTGAGTTTATAAATAAATTCACATACACTAATTAATTAATTAGTGTATGTGAATTTATTTATAAACTCAAAGTCGCACAGTTTGGATCCATTTATGATTATGTGCAATGCAAAGGCTGTGAACTATGATGACAAATTATGCGTGTCCTTCTAGTCAAAATCCGGCTAAAAGAATCTTGTTACTGTCTGCAAGTGTTATTATTGCAATAATTATTTGAATTCATAAAGTATTTTTGATATGCATAAACTGAAAGTGTTAAAATGCTAACATTTTTTGCATTGATTATATACTTATGTATTCATTATGTATTCATATTTTTGTGCCTCCTTCCTTCCTTGTTTAAGTAAGTTTTTATCCATTTAAATATGCCAGTATATGTATGTGCTAAGTTCCCGGAGGAATAGATATGGCAATTAAACGACATTTTAAAATGCATTAATCGGACAGAATTTTGCATGATCTTGTAAAGATCATGCAAATATATATATATATATATATATATATATATATATATATATATATATATATATATATATATATATATATATATATTGAAACACAATAAAATCCACAGTGGTCGGCGAGTTATAGATAAAAATTAAATAAGAAAACACGAAAAACGTTCAATATAGCTTAAGCGCTTTCATTTTAAAATCTTCAGAAGCTATATAATGAATTATATAGCTTCTGAAGATTTTAAAATGAAAGCGCTTAAGCTATATTGAACGTTTTTCGTGTTTTCTTATTTAATATATATATATATATATATATATATATATATATATATATATATATATATATATATATATATATATATATATGGGTGTGTGTCTGTGTGTGTATTTGTGGTTGTGCATTAAAGTGTTTTGTTTGTAACAAGAGTCAAATGCAAGATATTGTATATTGAAAGTAATTCTGTTTTTTCCATTTTTAAATTACATGTATTTTATTTCAATAAATGGTGCTTTTTCTCAGCTTCTGTAAAGACTTCATTCATATAAATAAGCATTGCTCTGGTATATCTTTTCTAATCAAATTATCTTATCATAATTTCTATTAAAAATTTCATTGTTCTAGAATTTTACATTTTTATTTCCCATTTTTAATTGATTGTAATCAGAACGTTTCAGTATTCATTGGTTTAATTTTTATCTATCTATCTCTTCCTTTCCCTAACATTATTTGGGAATCTGTACCTCTGCTTTCGCAAGTTCGATGCGTACAACCAGCTGCAAAACACTGCACTATTAAGCACGAATGTTACTATGAACGCTTATGTACCCGGAATAGGGAAATAAAAATGAAAACAAATGAATCATGAAAGAAATTAATTTCTTGTTAAAAGTATCTGCTAAGCGAAATTCTTAGGAAAACAGAGAAAGCCTAAAACAGTCATGTATTAGATGACACGTTTATTGAACAAATTTAAAATTGTTCACCAATGTTGAATTGACTGATATGATCCGCCAATTGATTTGTCATACCCTATAAACATAGATGAGTTATCGATCTTTTTCTAACACACCAAGTCAACAGTAGGCGTTAATAAGACGTTTAAAAAGTAAGTACAACTTGTATTTATCTGCAAACGTATATAAGTATACATTTATTTGCACTTCTATGAAACTTTAGTTTGTATTTTGCCTGTAATAAACGAACTTAAGATGTTGTGATTGATGTATTTTACTGTTTCCGGTGGCACGAAATGAGGTCTTATTCAAATAATAAAATGGTATCGATAAACGTTTATGGGCAATTCTGCATTATATTTTGTTAGCAGAACCTTGTGTAGAAAAAAAATCGTTTAAAAATGGGTACTTTGAAAGAATAACAAGAGAGCGCGCCATCTTAGATGCCGTCTCTCTTCATCACCAATTTATCCTTTAAAATGTTAAACAGGACACTTGCGCCAATTCACCTTCCTTTATAAATGATTCTGATTTAAGATCACTTCTTCAGTTTAATTCTTTTGAAGTCTATACCAAAAGAATTAATTGTTTTTTTTTTTGGGGGGGGGGGGGGGTATACATCCGAAATCGAAAAATCATTGTCTTTTCCAATAACCAATCGCATGACAGGGATCTCATGTGCCGTACTTTTGCTTTGTATGGAAGCCAGGGAGTTGTCAGTTTTCAAATATTTACGCAAGAAATCAGCGGGTTTGTTAATGTTCATTTAAAAAAGAAGTATACCGGATGTGATAACTCAAAGAAGAATCATTTATAAAGGAATACAAATCGGTCACACATGTAGTTTAACAATTTAAATGATAAACTAGCTGATAAGGCGAGGCGGTATCCAAGATGGCGTCCTCCCTTGTTCCTTTTTCTCCGAGGTACCCACTTTTTCAACGACGCTTTTTTCTACACAAGTCCCTTTAGTATGTTTTTAAGAATACTACACCTTATCAAGGTCTCAGGTATAATAGGTTGTTTTTCAGTTGAAAAAAAATATCGGACAAATTCTTAAAACCGTCATAAATGCTTACTGGTATTCCAAGAGGCAGTTACTCATTTCCATGCATCTGTTTCCATTTATGACATAATCACAGATACCATTTCAATCAATTTGACTAAAACTGTACTTGAAATTGTTGAAGTATTTAAATTTCCTTGTGTTAGTTTCAAATACATGTATGATGATAAATTTTAACACCATCCAAAAAAATATACTTACTTTGAAAATATTTACCATTCACAGAGATGGATTTACTGGGTGGATGTGTAAAACAAAATTTACAATACGATAGTATCGTACTTTCTTACTTACATACCCTAATCATTACAATAGTGTTTTTAGTACTATGTTACAAGACATGTCAGTTTTATTTTTATTTTTTGTTTTTGGAAATGATTTTTGTGTGACGTAACTGTTACAGAATTTACAATCATTTCATTTTGACTTTTTAAAATTAAAATGACATAGACAAGAAATTCACTTTTATCTGGAAGACAATTATTCATCACCGTACGCCCCAGTGTTTGGTAACATAAAAAAGTGGAATACATGTATTGCATTTTGTTTTCCTTTTAACCTTTAGGCTGACATCACCAGATTTCTATTTTTAAATTTAAAAATATATCTTTGTCACCAAAAGACTTAATTCCAGAAATAAGGGTAGGGGTGTCATTTCTATTGTAAAAACTCCGTTGAATGCCAAAGAAGTAGCAATGAAATTTTATAAAGCAATGAAATTATATAAAGCATAGGTTGATATATGATGTTTTTGTGGGGTTTTTTTTGTATAGAAAACTCCATTGAGGTTTTTTTATGTTCTGTCACTTTCTGTTCAAAAGGGAAAAAATCAACATTTAAATGGGTGATTTTATCAATATTTTTGTAAAATTATGATACTGTTATGTAAAAAGGTTTATTTCTAAATCATTATTTCAGAAAATTGAAATTGCCAAAAAAAAAATCATTATGCCAGAAAAGGGGGGTTATCCATATCTCAATTTCAAGGTAAGAAAGTGGCCTAAAAAATAATGTATATATAAAAACATCTTAATGTTGAAGTGTTTAAAAGACCCCAAAACATTCATTGACAAATAAAGTTAGACTGGAACGTCCAGGTCCTCTTAAACATAGATTGTATGACTACGGAATAGTAAAATCAACTTTTTGTATACATGAACATGTTAATTGGATTGTGTTTTAGTAGAGACATTCCAAAGGTCAAAATTAAAATTAAAGGTGGCATATTTTCTTAATTAGCCCCTTTAAAGATAGTGGTCTTGCTTACTTCCTTATTAACTTGCTTACTTGCTTTTTTAACTTACTTACTTATTTATTTACTTACTTATCCTTTCCTGTCCCGGAGGACGCATGAGACCGTGTAACAAAAGACGCCACTAACGACACTCGCTTGCAACAACCTACACCTCTCTCTAACAGTAACCCCCCCCCCCCCCCCCCCCCAAGTTTTTTTTTCTCACTTTCTCCAGTGTGCATCTCCAGCTGGTAGCCTTGGTCTTCTTCGCATTCTCTTTCCATAGGGAACCCAAGTGGACGAAGTTCAGTTCTAATGTTAAGTTCGAACTGTTGCCTATTCGGAGAACATGGATTTCCCATTTCAAACGTCTTCTTTTGATTGTTCGCGAAAGCTTGATCGTTGTTGTACTTTCATTTAGTTGCTGATTTGATATCCTGTGTGGCCAGTGTATCTTCAAAATTCTCTGAAGACATTTCTGATGGAATGCATCAAGCTTCTTCTCAGCTTTCTCGGTGGTTCACCATAGTTAAGCTGACATTTGCGTCGAATATTCTCAGCTTGGTCTTTGTGCTGTATTGAGTTGCTTTTCATACGTTGTTAAGAAATGAAAAGGCACTCCTGGCTAATTCTTGTCTTTTCTTTATATTTGTTTTTGTCACTTTGGTCATGTCCATTGTGTCTACAAGGTAAAAAAATGTTCAAACCTCGTCTACTTTCTTGTTGTTTAGGTTGTTGGCATCTTTCTTTTTTTATTACTTATCCTCATGGTTTTTTTTAATTGACATTACTATCTAATCTTGTATATTTTTGGGACATCGTTCAGCCTTGTTGTCTTCTCTTGCTAGATACACAGTGCTAGGTAAAAGTAGCCAAGGAACAATAAATTTTCTATCGGAAGTGCTGAAACATAAATAAATAATTAAGATTTCAACTGCTTCATTTTGTCATTCAGGTTACTAATCTTAAAATAAGAACGATAATAAGAAAATGACAGGCGTAATTTTTGTGCTGTTTTTTTTTAAATAGTTGTAAATTTGGTATTTGTTTTTTAGATTTATGTCAGGCGTTGAACTAGCTGAAGACACCGGAAAAAGCATTTTCAACTGTAGATTTAGAGTACGTGAATTTAATAATAAAATTAAAGACGCACAGTTAGGACACATATATAATGATGTGCCTTGTAAAGACTGTGAAAAATCGATACTTAAAGAAGCATGTGAGCTAAATAAGGAATGTGGTCGTTTGATAGAACACTATTCTAAGGATGAAATTTCTCCATCCCAGATCTCAAAGGTTTGCTGCGATACCTCTTCAAAAGGTAAAATCAGTAGAATTTGGATTTGGAAATTAAACAACTGTATCAAAGAAAACACTTTTTAATACATAGCGTATACATTCTAAGGAAAACATTTTAATATTTTTTTAATTAACTGCTTAAACGTATCATAGAACAACTGTATTTCTATTAGACATTACAAAACGAAACAGAATACAATACACATCAATACCACATACGCATAAACACTAAATTACATATATAATAAAAATGTCATTTTGTTTATAAAAGCAAGATTAAAATAATTGTCTTTTACAGAGGACTTTGACAATGCTTCCCAAGACAACACATGTATTAAAATGGTCATGTCAAAGACAAGAAAACGCATACGTCAATACAACGACCACCTTGATGATCTAAATTACAAGAATGGAGATGGAAGACCTTTTAAGAAGTGTAAAGAGAGAATTCTACGAGAATGTCAGGGTCTTGTTGAAGAGTTACAGAGAGCAAAAAACCAGTTTCAGGAAAGCAACATGAAGAACAAATGCCCATGCGATTGTAAGCACATTTTTTGAAAATATCAAGATCAGAATAAAACATTTCATTTCAGAACTATCATTCAACATGCACTCAGACATATGATAATAAAAATAGTATGTTTATATTTTTAGTAATACTGTTAGGGTAATTATATGAACGAATTTCTATTGTTTCACTTTACTTTGCATTTAAACATACAATGAGTATATCCACTAAATATCTCTTTTCCTCTTGTAATAAACAGATGGTATCGAATGTGAAGACATGCATGTGGAACTGAGGGGTGGGAAAAAAGGAAGTGAGTTGATAAAGAAAAAGTTATCAATATTTTTTTTACTTTCATTTTTTTTTTTTCATAGACGGAAAAATGTTTGTTACGTTTCGGAATCAAGATTGACAACCAATTTGTAATCTTTCTAGTTTTTCCTATTTCTTTGTAAATAACCACAAACAACATGTGCTTCCTAAGCTTGCTTGCTGTCACAGTACATTTGACACAATTGCAGTTTTTTGTGGTACAGTGTTGTATCGAATGATTCTCTTTGTATTGACGACCCCTTTAACTGTGCCCATATAGTAAACCAAACACATGAAAATAATGTTTAAATATTTAAATCCCAATCATTCAAGCGAATTAGCAAATGCTTTTGTTTGTTTGAAATAAATGTATGTATGATTTAAAAGAAAATTTTTAAAAAATATTTTCTAAAATTATAATAATTTCTTCAGGGTCAAATGTGAAGCAGCATCAACACGATTGCGGCTATCACAGCGTTAGTTCAGATAAACGTAGGTATCATAACTCTTCTGAAAAGGGAGAGAAAGAGAGAGAAAAAGGCAGATTGGATAAATAAAAAAAATATTAGTACTAGTATACCAAGAAAATAACTTCGTTCAAGAACGGGTTTTTTTTTCATTGTGATCATAGATTATATAGATTAAAAATCATAAATATAGATGTATGGAAAGAATAATTACCAACAACTTTACCACTCTACACATATATTATATTTGCTTCGAAGATATCATTTAAAAGTGTAAAACGAGAGAATTACAAAATAACAAAAATGTCAACGTCTTTATTACAGAAGCTTTAAATATTATTTGTATATAAAATTAAATGAAATTTTTCTTTCTAAACAGTGAGAAGGGAGCCAACAGAATCCTTGGATGATAATCAACGTGCTTATGCAGGTAAATTTAGACTTAAATATTGCTTTAGCTGCACAGACACGAGGTTCAGGCTTCATAGCCATAAAGCTTAATTCAAAATCATCATTATGATAAAAGATTTCAATATTACTTTTAAATAAATTACTCTCTTGAAAGCAAGAGTATGATTACAAATTGCGTTTGTCCTAAGTGCATTTTGAATTATCGTAGTAAGAAACGATAACTCATTCTCAGAAACTACTCGACCGAAACATCTGAATACAGATACTCACACCGTGGCGCCTAGCAGCTCATTTGACATAGCAGATCTCAAAGGGCAATGCGTAACGTTGGAGGTTAGCATGGATGACAGCAACGCCACCGATGCATAGAACATTTCCATTTATTCACTGCAATAATTATTAACACATTTTTTTGCTTACATATTTTTATTTAAATTCTTCATCGTTATACTGCTGGAATTGAACATATCTTTTGTATAATTACATACCAGTATAATTGTTTTATACTTATCATATTTTTAGATTTTCGTCTGTTGTAATTTTTGAATTTTGAATCAGATTATAATAAAAGATATAATGAATATTTTTTAATGTTTTTCATTTAGGATTGCCTGTGATTCATTCATTAGTCATATTTTTGTTTTGTAAATGCCTTATTAGTCCCTACCGGTTTTCACCGGAGGGGACAATAGCTTTCCTCAGCGTCCGTCAGTCTGTCCGTCTGTCTGTCTATCTGTCTGTCCGTCCGTCCGTCTGTCTGTCCCACTTCAGTTTTCCACACTTTTGTTCCTCTATGCGTTGGAGGAATAATATGAAATTTGCTGAACAGCTTCAAAATGTCAAACTACAGATCAAATTTACACTTTTTTAACGTCTTGTTGACATATTTTCGAGAAAATTGATTTTTTATATTCCAATTTTTTAATGATCGGGTTCGGTGTGTATTGAATAAAGGAGGAAAGTATGTAGTCGGTAATAATAATATCGTGCATTACTTGGACCATTCCTTTTATTTTTTCTAACAAACAAATAAGTTCTGTAAAATAGTGTCAAGCATTGTGTTGTAAATTTAATTGACAGGGTTTTTTGTATAATTACAATTGGGTTCGTTATCGGGTTGGTCTGTTAGGACGGTAAGGAATAATATTCTGCATAACTAGTGCATTGTTTTCACAATTTTCTACAATCCGGTAGGGGACGTGTATTGCTTATGCAATACTCTCAAAATACTTGTTATATTTGTTTTAGACTGTAAATAGAAATTGTGGTTCTAAAGGTAGACTGGGACACCTGTCGATTTTTCGGTTATAAATTTTATTTATTTAATTTTCACAGTAACCAGATGGGTCCGATCCAAGGTATCTCCCCGCGATGCATGTTAAACTCATCATACACTTTCGTTTATAAGTCAACCCGCGTTCTTTGTTACTTCTGACCCGCTCTCTTACTAGAGTTTGTGCTTTGCAAGTGAAAGAGTTCCATCCATCAAAACTAAAATTGCAAATTCAAGAAACAAATGGCCTTATTCTATTCATTCAACAGTTGTCAACGTTTTACTTCTATGTGTAATCTAAGTAAGTTCCCAATAAATTCTCTCGTTACGTACACAGGTACTTGGGGACGGGACCTCCCCCCCCCCCCCCTCCACCAGTATTCCAATCTGTTCCAACCCAAGTTGCCAACCTTCTTCTCCTTTTATACCAGTGGTATATATATATATTATACATAGCTATTGATAGCTTATTTCGCTTTGATTGTGAATTCTTTTAGTGTAGCATACATCAACATATGATTAAAAAAAGAGCTTAATTGTTTGCGTGATTGAATTCACGTTTGTAACAGATATAGAAGTGAGAATTTACACGAATAAGAAGAGAATGTTTAAACATAGAATTAAGCAAACCATAAAGAATAAAAGAGAAACAAAGTGAAAGTGGATGAATATGAAAAAACCCCCAATAAAGTGACATACAATTGTAATTGCGTAAAAAATTACAAAAACAAAAACAAAACCAAAAGGTGACGTTACAAAGACGCAGGTGGACGTGATGCTCTGTATTTTTTTGACGATTTTTCCCAGAATCAAAGTTTGTTTGTTGAAGTGTTGCATTTTGGATCTTTACACTGTTGTGTGCATACATCACCTCACGTTTTGGGACCTTATCTTTTGTGTAAATAAGTTTGGTTCTTTGTAATATATGTTTTGATTTCTTCTGTGATTTCTGTTCACTCGTTTACCTGTGGATTAATTTACCTGGAGATGGCGGACTTCGACTCAGCTACAGTTGATAAAAATCCAAGCCGTTTTTGGTAAAAGAGCAATGATCTCCGCGGCTCTATTGATAAACAGATCACTGATTTTGATCAAACAGGTAATCGGTAACGATTTTTTGTGTGTTCAACTGGACAGAAATATATGATGAATTTATCTGAAAAGTCAAAAGAGTAGGCTTCAGCTATTCTCACAGGGTATTGATATCAATAATGTGTCTCACCAGTTCTATGGCATACCCTTAAACTTTTAGCGCTACATCAGCATCTCAGAAAACCCTCAAATTACGGATATGTCGTCTTCCCCTTTCCGTGGCTGATTGAATTAAAGTGACATGAATTATTTATCAAACTAGACGTTAAATTAACAAGCACAATTCTATTCGAAAAAATCCGCCACCCCGTTTCAAAGCATACATGCATCACCAGCTTCCTGAACGGGATTAGGTTTATGTACGTAGAAACACTTTTTACAGGAAAGCATCTTCCCAGAATTAGTTACTGCGGCGGTATTCAGTGCAAACTGTTTCACTATGGCAAACAAAACAAAATATCAATTTGATATGCACAAACTGTTGGAAAACCGATCATAATCGGTCTGCGTGTGCAAATGATGCTTGTTTTAAGTTGTGCAAGACATCTGTCCATTCTCCAGGAAATAAGGCACGCCCTCATTATCAACCACAGAAACATCTTACGACGTTTTGCGGTGCCCAAGATGTGAACTATGTGAACTAAAATTTTTTGGAGTAAAACATAAATCGACAGAACACGTGTTTCAGTATTTCAAAGCAGTTCGCAATTTAGATTCTGCTAACGCGATTGCAAAACGCGATGATGCGCTTGCCACCCTTCGCCTGGGTAGGAAGGTCAAATCCAATGACCAGTGGGTGTCCACAAAGGTTTCCGTTATGGAGGAAATATTGAAAATCAAGTTTGTCAAGTACCAGTTTTTCGAGATAAGATTTAACCTTTAAGCATTTGTCGATGCAACTTACAACAGAGAGGGGGGCTCTTGCCTCGACAGTGACGGTACCCGCAATACAAAATCGGAACGCTGGCCAGGAAAAAACGTATACTTGGCTTACTTACGAAAAAATCGCAAACAAATACGGAAAAGAAACAACGGAGACTCTGGTAAAATCGACCTCAAACAAACGCAAAAAAGTAGCATATTTGATTTCATTTGGAAGAGATAGAAAAAAAGAGATACTGTGACTGGAAGACAAGAAGATGGCGGTGTAGGAGTAATTGATATTGAATCGAAGTTTAAGGCCTTAGCAGCTGCATGTTGTGTAATCTTGATGGACAAAACAATCAAAATCAATAAAAGAGTTATATTTATTTAAGAGTTTTAAATGGAGATATGATATTATTTATGTATTAAACGTATCGGAGACTAATAGCTCTAATTTTATAATGATTTCCAAACTCCCATTTTTTATGATGAAGTATTCTGTAGTTTCACCGATTGTAAAAAAAACAACAACATTGGCATGACTAAATTATCTGATATAAACGCTATATAACCAATTTGGAATAATAATTTGTTTCAATTTGATAGTAAAACAATTTGTCATAAAAACTGGACTCCAAGCGGCATGTATGTAAAGGGTATTTTTAATGCTGATGACCGATTCAAAACACTTCAAGAATTGTCATCCACTCTAAAGCAAAAAGCTAACTGGATGTGTAAATATTAAATTGTTATTATTATATTGGAAATATATGAAATCACTAAGATATGATATGAAATGTTGTCAATATATACAAAAATTATTCACTTGCGATTTTCTTTTTATGAATAGATTACATTGTATTGAATAAGAAAAGTAAATGTTTCTATTAAAATCTGTTGTAAAAACAATCAAGTATCCCTGTCACCAGGCATTGTTTACAAGACTGTTTTTTGTGGAAAAAATATTGGAATGACAGATACAAAAACAAAGTAAAAGATATATTTGACCAACGAATAGGATAAATGTGAATTTAATTACAAATTGTTGAACAATACTGTGTGCTGTCATAGTTGCCTTTTGTGTAAAATGAAAAAAAAAATGATTTTTAAGGGTGAACATGTTAAGATTATATGGTCTACTTTATGCTTAGTTTTAGGAATGTATATACAGTGGAAACATGTTATCTTGGGTTTTTACTTTGAACGAAATGCAGAAATACGATTTTGAATACTATTATGTCTTTCATAGTTTACAAGATATTTGAATATGAAATGTGTTGCAAATCTCAAAACAAAACAGAGACATATAATACATATAATACATTAGCGTTATATTTGAAACACAATATGTGATGTCATGATGAAAGAGGAGAACTAAGTGATTTATGATTATGCATATTTATTGGCTTTGAAAATTTTGAACCTTATAGGTTTTGTGTTAATTGATCTCACCCAGTTTATATAAGTATAATTTAAGGTAGCTATTGAAATCATTCATCATAATCTAAATCATCTGCCATAAAATGTAGAAAGTGAGGCTATTTGACTACATTTACACACCACACCTTCATTATCATTTTTGGCGGGTAATTTTGTATATAATCTTAAATGAAATTTGTAGTTAAACTAGAAAACTGACCAGTCAGGAAGGGCCCCGCTATGACAATTGATATAGAGAAGTGAAAAAAACTTTGAATTCCATCCTCTTTGTATTAACAATGATGAAAAATAAATGCCCGGCATAAGATGTAAAGAACTGCAATATATAGGATCTCATGATTTGTAGCTGGATATGATTTTCATCCAACAAATAAAGTGTTTTTTTCTTGAGCCTTATTGAGGGGATAAAACACACAAGTTGGATATAAATCATATTATACTACAAATCATATGAGATTCTATTCATCCAATGTTTTATACACTACAATCAATTTGATAACATTTAAAAAAATATATGAAAATTATAAGTAACAACTGTATTTTTAAAATTTCAAGATAATTCCTGAATGTCCAAAAACTCTAAATAGTAACCTTGTTTCTGCATAAAACAGGGATGTCTTGTAAAAAAAACTAAATTAAATGTGCATTTAAAACATATTTAAACAGATGTTTTATAAAATGCAAGCCTTCAGTGAATGCAAATACATTGTATCACCCAGGGTTGACCTCAACTTCAAAACAGCATTCTAAGCAGCCTGAAGGTCAAAACGATAAGGAAGAGAAGAAGCCGCGGAAGGTATGGTGGTACACAACAAGTCAGGTATTCTCTGCCTTGTTGATAATTAGTAGTCTGGTGTCAGACTGGCTGAAGTACTCGGACATGCACGATCCAGTTAGTTCCCTTTAAGATTCTGTATCAGGTTACCCAACCAAGAAAGTCTGCACTACAGAGCTAAATGAGAACGTACCAGAGCAGTGTTTTTACTTTACAATCGTTGGTACGATTTTAGCAGTATTGCAATTGGATAACATCATTTACCAGATTGTTCAGAATCACAGGTTAAAGCTGACATAAATAGGCATTATTTACCTTTTATCTCCTTCTACCGCCATATTAGTTGTCGTTTTCTACTGTTCTGCTCATCGCTACACACCCCCTATATAAGGCCGAGAGCACTATTCATGCTTCACCGCATTCAGGTATTTCATTCACCCGAACAAGTTACATTGGACGATAAAACTTGTAGAAAAGCGTTTTGAACAAAAATAATACAACCACTGCACTGGTAGTGAATATCCAATGAACGACAAAACAAGACAGACTGAAATCCAGGCACACATCTTTCAAAAATCTTCGATAATTGCAGAACGTTTTCCTGTGTATGTGAAATCATCGCACATGCGCAATCCACTGTCATGGCACACTGATCGAGCAATGACAATGACCGCATGGATTCTAGAAACTGAGCGTTTCTTTTGTAAAAAAAAAAACCCGATGGAAATGATGTTACGTTGGATTTATTATCATTTATCTACTGTGTTGGATGTAGTGCCGCGGGGTTCTTAAAAAAAAGAAGCAGACCTAAGCACTCTGTATGAACGACACACGTGTTCGATTTGCATGTGAATTTAGACAGTCCTATTTGTGCAGAATAATCCGGATACCTTGAAAATTCTTTCAAAGAATTAATTTATCTATCATGTTTTATTGATTGTAGTTTCCTTTATTCTTTTTTTACAAACATTTTACTACAATGTGTAGTTCATGCATTTAGAAGTCCATGCAACCTGAATGCCTCGATCGGAAAGCAACGGACCGTAACTTTCTCGACCGGTATATATTTAAACAATAAAATGCTTTCTTTGGCGATTCATTCGGGATATGAAGGTAGCGACATTGCAGGAAAAATACATAACCTGCTAACGCGGGTTATGTTAATTTTTCCAGCAATGATCGCTACCTTCATAACCCGCATGAATCATCAAAGAAAGCATTTTATTGTTTATATTATCATCTTTCTTTAACTAATTAATAAATTGATTATGAAAAGTTCGTAAAATTCGCTAAATTACTGTTAATGTAAATAAGTACGTTGGCTAAAAGAAACAGCCAAATCGTCTCTTGTGAGACTTTGAGTCTGGCATCATCATGATTATTTCGTGCAGTCCGTGATTTTACTTTGGTCGCTGTAGATTCAGACCATTCGATAAACAGGGCGTGTCAATTTCAGTCCTGTCACTTTCAGCCGCTGTAGATTTCGACCAATCGATAAATGGGGCGTGTAAATTTCAGTTTGGCTGTTTCTGTAGAGCTATGAATTGACTATATTTTTCCGTAAGAAAAAGAGGAAATTATACATGGTAGATGTAAATACACCCCAGTGGCAGTTGAGGAATGATCAAAACTAATATGGCGACCGAATGCTTTTATGAATTAATGTCAGCTTTAAGCCACGACACCGAAATAAGAGATTATCTTGACAAATGAACGGATGTATTCTTTGTCAACGCATTCGTTAAATTTCCACAAACATTTCTGATACATCGTCTTCATAGATTTGTCTAAAATACGGCGCTGAAGTAAGCACTTAAAAAGTTAAAGGAATATTGAATGGACTTTCCTCATTGGCTAGTTCTGTCTGACGTTATCTAACTCACGTCAACGTCTCATCCGAAGGTTCATGTAGCTGCTCAAGTATGTTTGAGAAATGTGCTGCCCGCTTTGGTGGGTGCATGAAGGGCTTGTCTTTTGGATTGCATCATGTGTATTTGTCCATGCCGCTGCTGTTGCATTGAGTAAGTAATGTAAATACCGACGGTTTTACCATATTAAGTTTCGCAACTTTCAACATAACATAGCTTATAAGTTTAAATGTTATAGATTAATATAAAATACGTATAATCATCCAGTGCAGTTAGTTTTTCCTCCTCTGAGACAGCGCCTATCACATTACATCTTAGAGATTCGCATTTTGGACAAACATCAGTTCGTGGAGAGGCAATTTTGATGCGAGGAACACATTGTAGCCATATGCTCTTAAACGTTGATAGTTCTACAAACCTTTGCCACTCACGCAAATTTTAAAATGTTTTTTTTAAATGTTATACCTTTCATTGCTCTACTCACAAACACATTGATATCTAGTATAAGTATCAATTTTAGTTGAGGATGCTGGCAGACGGACTGGATTTTCGACAGCTGCATTTCCATGGGGCACTGCTGGAAGGGGAAACCCGTATTCCTCACTATAGCGTATGATGAAACTCACCACTCTTTTGATGTCAAGAAATGAAAGGGTATGCTTTGGCTTTCTTCCTTTGTTGCCATGGTTCTTAGGAATTGGTCCATTCATTTTCAGATGTTTCAAAAAATGTTTAGCTGCTTTTCGCTAAGATCATGTATGATAAGGAAAGCTACTTTACAGACCTCTCTATCAGCAAAAGTATATATGTATCGCTGGCGTTTTTTTGTCACCAGTATTTCTACATTTTAGCTTTCCCATAATGTACATGTCTTTTTCGTCTCTAGTAAGTGCTCGCATAGTAAGTATAGGATCTTTAATTTCTTCATATTGAATTTTGTCAAAACAATTAAAATGACAAGAACAACCACTTGAAATTTTTATCTCTAACACCATTCAAATCAGAATCTTCACTAAACCCGGCACATTCTTGTAACTCATCTTCATGATCTTGCGAAAAATTTGACGCAAGTCTGCTAATGAACTCTTCTTCAGATTCTATCAGTTCGGGGAAAATTGTTTCTTCATTGTCTGCTCTATTATCAGGATTAGAGTTTTGTTCTTGTTGCAGGAAGAATTCCCGAATCACTTCATCAAGATCCTAGAAATACATACATTTTTTATTTATCGTATTAAACTTGTTTATAATTATAAATTTCTGCAGAAAATAATAACATGATGATTCATATTGAACCATTTTCTCTGTAATTTTTTTTATCGATTGAACGATTGATAACGTGTATTTACGTTCAAAAACTTATTGATTGTCAGGCCATTAATAAACAGATTTATATATTTAAAAAAAAATCGATTAACTCGTCCTATTCTACTCAAACTGTAAATAAAAATTTGAATTTTAGGGCGATACAACCGGTACGAAAATGCAAGTTCTACGAGACCACCTTATACCTGCTATGGCAACATATAAACAATGTCTATAAATAGGCATACATTCTGGATTTTCTTGTTAATTTCACATTGGGGTTATTAGTACATTGTTTTTATAATCATGATCTCGTGTACAAATTTACACAGCGCATATAAATTTTCCTCAAAATAAAAATTCATATCTTTTGACTGTAATCTAACAAGGTAAGTAACCTATAGTGTAGAGTTCCGAGTAAATGTTTATACGGTTGTGTTAATCGATCTGTTTTGAAAGCATGGGGTAAACAGTCCAATCCACACTTTGCAAAAGTTGTTCCCCTTTGCAGGGTCAACCCAAAGGTCAAAAGGGAAAAAGCAACTTTTCCCTTCTTTAAGCAACCAAATATTTGGGCGTCCTCTGAAGGAATCTCTTGGGATATGATTTATTCCTTCGATGTGTGGGTTGCCCTAACTTGGGGCAATTGAAATTCACAGCGGAAACGGATTTTTAATGTCAAATGACGAAGTTACAACCCTCTAAACTACAAACGCTACTGTGAGAAATATATGGGTTTTTCCCCAAAGATGGCGGCCAAGGGACATAACTTTTGTAAAGTGTTTTATTTGATTAAGTGGGTCGTTTAAAGTAAGTCTTTCTTGAAAAGTTATTTGTTATGCAATGTATGTTTCATTATAAAAAGAAAAATTTCATTAAATTCGTCGTAAGGCTACTGAAAATATGAAAATAAACTTAATATAAAATTATTTTATTGCACTAAGTATAGTTAAGGAGTGTTTTTATTACCGAAACAAGTTTTAAAACAGCTAGATGTCTTCTTAAATATTTTTGTTTTAAAACAGTTGATTAAGATAAAAATATTTGTACATAATTTTCAACCTGGGATGTTCTAGTGAGCGTGTTTTAAAGTGTGCTGATCAATTTTAAATTAGCTTTCTCTCAGAAAATACAAAACGTTAGTTATTATATATTATGAAATCAAATATCGAAACAGGGTTGCGCGGATCTAGGGCTGGGGTTCAGAAAAATTCAAATTATGAAATTTACGGAAAAAAAGGTCTCGGACCTATCCCCCTCCCCCAGAAAAAAAATCCTGGACCAGGCATGACATGTAAACCTGAAATGCCACTTCCTCGGCACCATGCACAGCTATCTACATGTCTGTCACCGAATTCGTCATTTGAAGTGCAAAATATCTCTGCATCAATTGTCATAAGTTATCAATGAAATAATTTGACAGCTTTGTACTTTCAGTTCTTTGATGAATAATTACCACGGGCTTAACATGGCTGTAAATGGCTGCTACATGTAACTTCAGCATAGTTATGAAATGAATGCCGTAGTTATATTGCAAGTCAAAGGTTGCAATATTTGTTCTTCTTCATTTTATTTTAAAAGCATCTACACTTTCGATTTGAAAAGTTTTCCATGCGAGTTGTATACAGAAATACATTAATGTTTAACTGTATACGATGAAAATTAAAAATTCTATTTATACACAGAAATTACTCCACAAATGGCTTAGATCAAATAAAAAACCCCAATTTTTTATATACCATATTGTCGATGCATTCAATATTAAATTCAGGTTTTCCTGTTGATAATATTTAGGTCTTTCCAGTTGGCCTTTATTTACATTTGGTAGCCCACATATTTTTAGAGCATTAGTACGAAATCCGGTTGGTGCTAGATGAAAAAAAAATTTAAACACTGGCTTTTCAGTATAATTAAAACGTGTTGAAGAATCCAATACACTACATGAAGCAATTGAACCCGTGGGACAGTTACCGAAATTTTATCTGGTGAGCGCAATTTAGTGGTGACATCTGGCGGCTAGATATTTTTATTTTGTATTGTATTAACCGGCTTCCGTACAGTAGCGAATAAAATGAAAGTAGAGACGGTACGTGGAAAAATACAGAGTGTATCTAAAATAAAGCAAAACATGGCTTCAAATTTCCTGTGGAACATTTATAAATGTTTATTTTCAGTATCTTTTAAAAAAATTTTAAAATTTTTGTAAAAAAAAAAAGTATTCTTCAGCTAGATCACAAAATTTGTTTGATAACTCATTCTTTGAAGTATTATAATAATCTTATAAAAATGCATTCATTATATTTTGAAAATACCTGTAGATATATTTTCAGAAAACGGCAGCTGTTATTAAATTAGGTCAGGATTTCCCGTTTGACTCATTGCAACACCGACTAAAAAGGAGCCAATTTTAATTGTGTTAAACAGTTTCCAAGGACTCAATCTCAAGGTAGGTGTTGAGACATTACGAGTGAGGATTCTATATAATGAAGTTTTCAGATATTATACTGTATACGTCATTGCCAATTTGGTTTTTTTTATATACAGCACCGCCAGCACGTTTATTACCTGCAGTGCTGCTGATGATATAAATTATCCGGCTACGGACCACAAAATAAAGATCGAGAGCACATATTGACAAGATTTGTGAATCTAGTACATCAAAAATGGTAAGTGTTTTTTTTTTAAATATTTTTTTTTTTTTTTTTTTTGAAATAAATAATTTGCTATTTAATTGTTATATTTAATAACTGTCTCTTAATTTATATAATATGATTTACAGTTTACAAGTTTTCAAAGTATTTTACAAAAGATATTCTCTCTAACTCGATCTCTCTGATTATCTCTGCGTGGATCCATTTTCTTTTGTTAAAGCTGAACACCGCTCGTAAATAAGCACCGTCACAAAGATACCTGGTATATAAACCCTTCGATTTCGTTATACCCGATTGCACACCTGAACCTCGTGGCCGACATGTAGTATTCCTTTCGTGGTCTTTAGATTTTATGCATTTTTTTCTTATCTTATGTTCATTTTCTGTTCGTAAATAATGCATTGACCAATTTATTTGATGTAAGTATTCTCCTGGCTTCAAAAAGTGCGTAAAATTTGATAATTTCATCGCGACCGGGTAACACGGCGAGGCAAAATGTACGTCCACACAGGTGAGACCTCTACAGCGAAGTACTTTGAACTGTTTAGAGGTCTGTCCCTTATATAAGGGTTGTAGGGACAGCAGTGATTAAAGCTGAACACCGCTCGTAAATAGGCACCGTCACACAGATACCTGGTATATAAACCCTTTGATTTCGTTACACCCGATTGCACACCTGAACCTCGTGGCAGACATGTAGTATTCCTTTCGTGGTCTTTAGATTTTATGCATTTTTTCCTAACTTATGTTCATTTTCTGTTCGTAAATAATGCATTGACCAATTTATTTGATGTAAGTATTCTCCTGGCTTCAAAAAGGTGCGTAAAATTTGATAATTTCATCGCGACCGAGTAACACGACGAGGCAAAATGTACGTCCACACAGGTGAGACCTCTACAGCGAAGTACTTTGAACTGTTTAGAGGTCTGTCCCTTATATAAGGGTTGTAGGGACAGCAGTGATAAAAGAGAAATATGGCGGACAGTGGCTATTTACGAGCGGTGTTCAGCTTTAAAGAGAAATATGGCGGACAATGCCTATTTACGAGCGGTGTTCAGCTTTAAGTGGTTGGGGTGGGGTGGGGGGGGGGGGGGGGTGGGCAGATGAATTATTCGGAGAGGTGGGTCCTTTGCTTATTTTTGTCAATTTATGTGAATTTAATAAGGAATTTTTCATGAAGAATCAATTCCTCTACTAGATACACGTATGTTTGTGGCTGCTCAATAATGGTCCAGATCTATTTATTTTCGCTGAAAAGTAAATATTTGTTTTGATGAAGTGTTTTTCTTTAATATGTATAATGATAGATTAGATATTTACATGTAAAAACCCTAAAACAAAACCGGTTTTCCCGAGCTATTTTTCCATCGTTCTTTATCTGTAGGCAAATCGATAGTGCTCTGCAATAAGTTGTGTAGACAGCGGTTTTGGAAATTATCCAAGACTGAACAAAGATGTCTGCGAGATCTTATTGTTACATAAGTTTTTCAAGCTCTATAAACGATTCCTATAAATAAGAAATAATTCTGGGCTTATTATCAAAATGCTCTCCGGTTTAGTAGAACTTGTTATCAGTAAAATTATTGACAAGTATTCCTTTTAAAGGAATGATCGGCAATAATGATATATTGATAGCTAGAAGCAATCAACATGATCAGTTTGATGTAAAATAATTAAAAAAGTACGGTATTTTCACAAAATATAGAATATTTTGAATCTGTACACCATAATTTCATCATTATAAACCGTCAACAAATTTTTTTTCGAAATAAATTTGGGGAAAGCCGTTCGTAAATTCCTTGTCTAGTTTTATATTTTTTACGTAATTATTAAATGTTAATGTATCTTCTTCTTCAGAAAACTGAGTAGGGCTCTACAAAGAGCATTAACACGTATACAAAGAAAGAGTTGTATTAAAATAATTTAATGCGACTGAAAAACATCAAATGCCATCATAACTTGCTATTGAGGTCGCATTATAACGTAACATTGTTTATAAATCAAGCCGTCTTCCTAGCTACTATTATGCAACATCAATAGATCGAGGTCAGCTTCTCCATGCCCCGAAATAGATGTTCTTTTTTTAAAGACTTTGATATTAGGCCACGTTTGAATTTGCTTGTTTGCTCTTGTCCTAGTGACTGCTCATGGTAATTAGGGTTTTTCAACGGAAAACCCTTCTGTTATTCTACTGTTTCTTATTATTATTTTTTTTTTATCCGCAAATTTTGTGTAGGCCATTTCTCGTACATTTGTTGTCTGATTGTTATGAAACTTTCAGGGTATGTAGACAATGTTAATATCTCGAGACTTTTTTTTCAATTTTTTAAAATTCACTTCCGGTTATGAGTTATTGCCCTTTAAGGTCAGGATCTAGTAAATGATCCCATACAGTCTTTTTGGTGCTAGAACCATTATGACGTCATAATTGATTTGATGAATCTTTTCCCGTATTTTACTGCTTTAAAGGAATTATGTAGAAAATAAAACAATATTTTTACATTCTACATTTAATCATGGGAAAAGTAATCCCGGTACCTATATTTAATTTGACATCATTTTAAAGAGGAGGCCAAGAGCTTGTTAGATGCCGTTTTTGGAGAGACTGTAGGCATTCTAGATATATTTTATTAGTAAAAAATGGACAAAACTACAAGATTTGCTACTTTTATCCTTCATATTTCATAGAAAATGGTTGTTTAAACATGATTTTTCATTGTGTCTACCAAAAATTTAAGCCCCGGTACAGCCTATGAAACAAGATATTGTTATGAAGCATCATTAAAAGAATTTATATCTTGAATTTCATAAACATGTAGGCATCTTTCATTTACTAGATCTTGACCTTAATTGAAATTGGGGGGTCTTTTGTCCAGAGTTGATCTCGGGAACTACATAAGATAGTTGCATGAAATATAGCAGAATTGTTGGTAACATTTTATAGTTTTGCTGGCATGAAAAGTTTGGCAAAATGTTTTTTAGTTTTTAAGCTATTTGCCGGTAAAATATAAGGTTTTGGGGGGTCTGAAATTTTGTTGTTCTTTGTATAATAACCTTTAAACTAAAAATATTTTGTTAATACATATAGAGCAAAAGTTGTTTAGAATAACGAGAGCTTTCATTTAAAATTAAGAAAAAAGGGCTGGCCCCTATAATTAGGGGTCAGCAGCTCATACACGTATTTTTCTGATAGCAAAAATCATTATCATTTAATGAAAAAAACGAATTCAGTTATTGTTAATATATTGAATAATGTCATTTGGTATCAAATTAAACAAGTTCTGTGCTATATTTTTTTTCAAATTTCATAAAACAAATATGTGAGAATCGTACATGAACGAGTTAATATGTCTACATAGACACACAAGCGAACAAATGCCACTTTAAGGCCCAGGCATATACTGCATTACGTTGTGTTGCGTCTTAGATAAATTGTTGTGATTCAATTTCATTTTTTTCATCTATATCATTTATGAATTAAATGAACACACATTATTTAAACGTTCTATGTGCAACTATTTGTCGGGGCGCCCCTGTATGTAACCCCCGCGCGCGCGCCGAATGTAAACAGTAACGAACGGCATTGTAGAAAAGAGAGAGCCGTAATGCAGAAGAGAAGTTGTGTATTCTTTCGGTGTATACATGCATTTTCAATTTACTGTGAAACATATGAACATGCACAGGGAACAATACTACATATTTGTTTAAGGAGGATATTTTCTCGTGTGAATCGTTTACGAGGAAATTCTGACAGTCACACTTCTGTCGACGATCGGCGGTTGATAAGCTACGAGTACTTAATAAAGGAGAAAAGATGGACATTAAAGTGTGTGATTTATGTGGATGTTACTGAAGAAGGTGAGGCTTTTACTCCTTTTAAAGTTTCTTGTTAACTGGTTAAAATTTAGTATATAGTATAGATGTACATGTAAGTACGTGCATACTGTTAGATGTTTTTGTTATGATGTGGGTGTTTGTTTACTAACGTGTAATTTTTACATGTTTCATGGATGTTTAGACTCGCTCGAGGTTCATGGGGGACTGGAAAGGGTAACTGAATTTATCTATTTAAAAAAATAACAGATTGTGAATTTTCAACTCAAAATTCAAAGCAGGGTCTAATTAGAAACATATCATATATTCTTGTGCAGAAGACTCCAAATGTAGTCATGAATACCCTGTAGACATAACTTCAAGTAAATAAAATTGTATACTTCAGACTTCAGAGTTAAAACATGACTTTAATATCTTTATGATGCCGATCATTGTATCATTAGAAAGGTTTAGCAGACCAACGGGTACCCGGTACATGTACTTCTACATGTAGGTTACAAGTTAGAACTATGCGTACCATTCTACCAGTTCACATAATTTTTCTTGTTTAGCAGTTATGATGTGTACTTAAATTGTCTTTGTTAATGTTTTAAATGTTATAGTAATTTTTTATTCTCTTTTTTTAATCTGACTACTGGCAGTACTGGCGTGCGAGCAGTTCTCGCCGAGGACCATTTCTCGCTGGTGCACTGTTACATCATATTTTCGTATGTAATTTTATGTGTTGATAAAATGACGTAACAATGCACTGGTGAGAAATGGTACTCGGCGAGAACTGATCGCACGCCAATATTGATTAATTACAGACAAAAACTGAAGGTTGCGAGTGTTATTTTTTATTGAACAACATTGTTTAAAATAATTCTTTATATATGTGACGATCAGACCGGTTTGAATACCAGTGCCAGATAGCTCAGTTGGTAGAGAACCTGACTAGAGATTCAGGGGGCCCAGGTTCAAATCCCGATTTGGTCCTTCATTATTTCTACCATCCTGTTACAATATTGGTGTTGTGACCAACCCCTGGAACTAACAGGTTAACTCGATCCTGCCAGGGGTGATCTTCGAGGGTGAAGATCATTTAAGGGGGGAGGAATGTGACGGTCAGACTGGTTTGAATACCGGTGCCAGATACATGTAGCTCAGTTGGTAGAGCACTTGACTAGAGATTCAGAGGGCCAGGTTCGAATCCCAGTTTGTTCTATCGTTATTTCTCCCATCTTTTACATATACATGTATATCAGATATATGACAGATGATTAAGGGTATCACATGTTTTGCAAGATGCAATAAGTGTTAAAAACCTTTACTTTACAACACAATACATTTAAAGTAGATCCAGTGTTCTGTGACGTCACACTTTTTTGTAAAACTTTGAATTCTTTAAAAATTGTGCAAGATAGTTTTATTTATTTTATGTGAATATAATCACATGGATGTAATTAGAATTATTGGTAGGTTAAAGATATTTTCGCACTTAATTTTATACGAAATTTCCAAATTTTTATATATTTTATCTATGCAAAGGGGAAATAACTCTTTTTCTTACTTTTCTCTCAGTTGTATGTCTAAATGCCATAGTTTTTCTTATTCCAACGATTAATTTTAAAATATTTTTGTAATTTTAGTTTTCTGATAAAGTTGACTTTAAAATTAAACAAGAAAAACAAATTTCTGCCTACAAGATTTTACTTTTAACAGAAAAAAAAATACATTTCCTAATGCTAAAATATGCTTTAGTTTATGTTTATCTGGCATCTCAAAAAGTGTGATGACATGTATATTTTTTCTAACAATTGATGACATTTAAGTCTATTAAGTTGAAATCAGTTCGGTTTTTCAACTTTCCTCAGAGAATTTTATGAGTATGGAGCTACCTTAAGTGAATATTTATGTTTCTTGTTATTATTTGGTGTGGTTTTCTTGACAGTGTCGCATAAACAATTTACCCGCTCCTAAAACACAAACTTTCTTTTTGTGGATTCAGCTTACCACTGATAGGCTGCTGTTGCAGCAGACAAATAAGATATGCACGCACAAAACACAATGAACTTATCAGAGAATGAGTTGAGTTTATTTCAACTGTTGGAATTTGGGTATTTTTTTTTTAAATGTATACTTGTGACAAAACATATATGTGGTACATACAGCTGTAGCTTTATGAAGAAAAATTTTGGTTAGACCATATATACCTATCATGCAAGTAAATGATATTTACCAAAAACTTGCAATTTATGGCGCACGAAATATACGCTAGTTTTATAAAGATTGACATACATGTAATGTAACACATTTTGTGAAAAATAATCTATTAAAAATTCTTCATTAAGTTTACTCATACATGTTTTATGCTTATTACACATAGTATTGTTTTTAAAACATGTAATTTATAAGAAAATAAACAAAAACCCTCGCTAAATTTATTTGCCAAAAAAAACAAAACACAGTAGAATTGATAAAAAATGGTATACCAGAAGCTAATACCAGTACATGTACTTTGACGCTGTTCGGTGGGTAATATTCATTTGTAATTTACGAATTGAAATATTGACTGTTGCACTACAAGTACGGTACCGTAATAAACTCTCTCTCTCTCTCTCAAACTCTCTCTCTCTCTCAATTTGATAAGTGTTTATACCTATGAAAATTTCTTAATATTATATTATGACTTGATATGCAATTTTTTGATCTTGTACTGCCTAAATGTTATATCATGTATTGGGATATGTCATACTTATTACACTGCATGGTCAGTGTATTTTTTACAGAAATACTATGCATATGTTAATGTAAACACAGCTATTACTAGTACATGTATGTAAACACAGCTAATTATTTTTTTTTTTTATTTCAGCTCAAAACAGCCTCTTGTTACCACATGGCTTTTACCGGTACCTGTTGATTCTTGTGGGTCAGCTCCTGAGATTAACCTGTCACCTCTATCCACATGCATATTCCTTGTGTTCTACAGACTATTTACCGGTAATTCAAATTAAATCCAATAATGCATGAACAATAATGGAACTTGAAGAAAGCATCATACCATGTTGTGGTTTGTGTTTGATAAGAAATTATGAAAACAAAATTAAGGCTGTTTAAAGAAATTCATAATTGCTGTGAAAATTTGTTTTTCAATAAAAGTATGCAATTATGTTTCCTTTATTTTTTATTTCATAAAGATATTTAGATGTGTTTACATAATTGAAAAATCCCCCCCCCCCCCCTCTATTTAATTGTCTGCATTAAGATTACATGTAGGATATGTAAATGTACATTTGACTTTGAAATAGCATCTGCTATGATAATTACTTTTGAAATGAACAAGAAACAACCTACATGTATTTCTACCTTTCTAAGGTATATATGCAGAAAAAAAGTAGAAAAACATGTCAAATTTGAACATTTTTCATTGAAATCAACTCTGTCTTCAGCTACCTGGGTGTGTTTGAATTTAATTCTAATTTAAGGCAGATGTCTAACTTGTAGGTTGTAACTTACTGTTTTAGCATGGTTAGAAGGAGACTAGAAATCAGAATAGATTAGATATTCACTAAATATGATTGTTAGCTTACTTTTTTCATGAAAACAAGAAATCACAAGCAGGACAGCTGTCTATTTGTTAATTAAAATGGTACAAATCATACAATAAACAAATAAAGATCAAATTTTAGAATCATTGATGATTGTTTTCAAATATGTGTGAGAAATTACTCAAGGAAATTGCCACACGTTTCATAAAATTAGGTAAAACATTTCAAACCATGACTTTTTATGAAAATCAAAAGATTGGGGGGGGGGGGGGGTATACATGTAAGGGTATTTCTAAGTGATGTGAAGCTTTTATCATGATTATATCATGTAGGCATATGTTGTATTGTATAAGGTTTCTTTTTAAAGGTGGTTGAACAACAGTTGACCTCTAAAAGGTCAGGTAAAGATGTTTTACTATGGAGAACCCTGTAAAATCTGTGTTTACTAAAGGAAATTGGAAATGGGGGGTTCACTTAAATGGCCATATTTTTATTAAACCTCAATGGAATTGGCAATATGTAGTATTCTTTTTCTCAGAATTGCTTTAGCTTTCTTATTCTAAGACAAACCGTCTTTTCATAAAAATGTTAGTGTACTAAGTTAAAGGTACAAGGAACAGTTTCGGATATCGTCAATATTTTTGTAAAATTGAGAGTGACTGTACTTGAAGGTTTATCATTGTTGCGTAGATTCATGAAATGAATTTTAATGATTATCAATAGTTAGAGGGATGTCTCTTGTTGGAATTGGTAAGCAATATTAAGGCCCCTAATTTTAAGTACATGAGAAGCAGAAATAAATTGTGAAACTTGCGGCTATGACAGATGTGTTGACTTTACAGTGAAATTGAAGGTTACAAACGGGAGGTTATATAACATGAAATGTAGGTGGATGGGATATTATATGCCTATTTAGTATTTACTGGGTATGAGGACAATAGCAAGTTTATTGTCCCCCAAGACAGCAACTATTTAATGAGGCAAAGCCAAGGGAAATAGTTGCTGTGGAGTGGGACAATAAACTTGCTATTGTCCGAATAGTCAGTTAATTGGTATTTCATTATACAGAAGAAAACTTTATTTGTCAGCAATGCAGAATTTCTTGATGATAAACAAATTAGAGTTAAATCAAACTTTGTATTTAATGCTGCGATCTTATTAGGTCAGAGGTGTTCCGAGTTTAAGGTGATATGGGACACTTCCATGTTGTGACGTATTGTTTATCGAAATAAACAATAAAATAAAGTGTAATTATATAAGAACATGTAGTTTCTTTTCAAAAATGGTCACCTTACTCCTTAACGCAGTGGGTTAGAGGGTTTACTAGGAACCTGTAAGTCATGAGTTCGAATCCCGCTGGGGTTTTTACAATTTTTACCTTTTCAAATATTTTTAAAAGCTATTTTTTGGTTAAATATTGTAAAATTTGAAAATTCTAAACCGGTGAAAATTTTTCGATTATATACGGTAGTACTTTAATCCACATTAATATCGACAGATGTCCCATACCACCTTAAAAAGGAGGGAAATCAAATTCTGCTGATGAATGGTTTTGACGACTATTCACCAAGGGCAGATAGCATGGATACTATTTTAAATTAGATGAAAAGGCATGTTTATGCGGGCGCCTTCTAGTGATCAATTTGTCCGTCTGTCCATCCGAGATTGCTTGACTGGAGCATAGTTTCTCTCCCCTTGGCCCAATCTGGCTCATACCTCATCCACAGGGTTCCTTTGGTTGAAGGATGCGCAGTGACCTTGAACCATGTTTTTAGGTATAAGGTTAAGGTCATAGCAGAATTATATATATAAAATCCTTGTCCGGGGCATATCTTTTTTCCCTTTGGTCCAATCTGGCTAATACTCGCAGAGTGTCTCGATGGTTAAATGATGTGCAGTGACCTTGCATGAAATTTCTAGGTAACGGGTGAAGATCATATCGGATCATGCAAAAATCCTTTTTTGAGAGCATATATACTTTCTACTAACCCCTATTTGGCTCAGACTTCACATAAGCAGAGCTTTTGAGTAAAGGGTGTGTAGTGACCTTGAACCTATTTTCAGTGAAAAGAAACTGTGAAGGTCATAGCAGAATTATATTTTTATAAATCCTTGTCTGGAGTATATCTTCTCTCCCTTTGCTCCATTCAGCCTCATACTTCACCCACATGATGCCTTTGATCAAAATATATGCAATGACCTCGAATGATATTTGTAGATGAAGACTCAAGGTCATATCAGAACACACAAAAATCCATATTTTAAGAGCATAGATATACTCTCCTTTTAGCCCCTATTTGGCTAATATTTTACCTTTACAGAGTTTATTGGTTAATGGCGTGCAGTGACCTTGAACCAAGTCTGTCAATGTGAAGGTCATAGCAGATCTTTTCAAAATTAGTTTTAGACAGTAGATTATTTTCCAAATATGCTTAATCTTGGTCAGATTGAACAAAAATGCATGTATGTTAGGGGGAATGAAATTGAAATAAAAGTTCTATGCCAGCTGGAAAAATTTCAAGTTAAAGGTCAAGGTCAAAGCAAAATTCTCTGAAATAACATAAGCGGGGCCCTTTGAAATGTTCACCATTTCAATGTTGTCTGGTTCATAGTAATTTTACATATAAAATATTCACAGAGGTACAGTAAAGTAAACATTACATCGATAAGTTTCTGACAATTAATGACGCAACGAGCACACAGTACGAAAGGTCAACCCTTTGAAAAGCAGTGAAGAGGAAAAGTTGCTCAGAATTATGTTTTAAACAAAATTGATTTTTTACGTAAATTTTAATTTTGCATTCTGGGTTAAGAAAAAAGATGTTAGTTCAAGGTAAAGTTAACTTGTACCTAAAATGAAGTCAAATTTGTTAAATCGTACTTAAACACATTGTTTTTTTTTTGTTAAGTCGTTCTTGAAATGGTTAAGGGTTTTTGGTTAAGTCGTGCTTAAAACCATTCGGATTATGTTAAGTTGTACCAAAAATCATTCGTTTTTTTTATCTTTTTGTACCTAGGTTTCTTTGTTACTAGATTAAGAACTCTGCTTCTTAGACGTACTTCTAGCGTTGCTTTCGACATTAGCGGAAAACCCACTCGTTACTTTGCAACGAGCTTTGCTCTAGTTATAATTAAAATTCTATTCTGAGAATTTACTTTCTTCTCAACCCACTTGTTTGTAAATAAAGTCGTATTTTCTATGTAAATGTAGTTGTTTAAAAATAGGGTGCATGGGGTTTACACGCAACTTTGAACCCCCCCCCCCCTTAAAGTCATCAACAACCAATCCTCTTGAGTCATGCGATCTAAAATGCAAACAAGCGATTCTTTCAGAGAGTACAATGGTACGAGTATATCCGATACGTGCTGTCGTTAATATATATTGGAGATGCGCTGCACAATTTACTTTTGCAACTTTGCTAGTGTTACATTAAACCTTTAATGTAACAGGTTATCGATTTCAAATTTACAAGCTGCTTTGAGAACTGTCTTAAGTTTAATTTTTTTTCTCTCAGATTAATTACGCAATTTAGTTTGTAAAAAAGGAAATAATAAATAATCAAACAAACAAACGGAGATTCTTTCATGTGACAAAAATTTTAATCCTCTTGACACAAGTCTTTGATATCTTCTTTATTTAATCTCCAGGCAAATTAAATAATTTTTGGACAATAGAAGTGTGAAATTATCGCAACAACCATATGTGTGAATGTTTACTTTTCTGGCATGCCATTACTATCCCTTTGTCATAAAAAAAGAGATGCCTGTAAAAAAAAATGTAAGAGAGAATTGTTTAAGATCTGGAGGAGAACGGTTGGGCTAACCGTACTGGAACCCCGCACGTTAGCATAGAGTGTTATGTTGGGCTAACTGTGCTGAAACTCCGCACGCTAGTGGAGTGTGTGTGATATCGGGCTAGCTGTGCTGGATTTCCGCACGTTAGTATCGATTTTGTGCACAGAATTATATCGGACTGTCCGTGCTGGAATCTCCGCACGTTATTAAGCTGTTCTCTCGGAACTCCGAGAATCGGTTTTCATTGGAATACCATGTACCGTTTATTTCACGAACTTAAATACAACTTGTTGAACTTTTGTTTCGTTTTGGAGTTTTTTTTTATTCTGCTTAAACTTGAGCGAGTGTAACGAATTGAGCTTTCCCTGAGTTCACCATATGGATTTTAAGAATTTTTTACCTTACAATTTACATTTTACAACACAAATTAAATACAAGATACGTTCGTGTATGTTGGGTAGTATTTTAGTAGAAAGCCGAATGGCATGCTACCGGGCTAACCACAACTTCACGATCAACTTCACGGAAAATTCGCGATAGGAACTTTACACTTAAAATTCATTGATGAAACTAGCCAAGGGTGACAATTTTCGGCGTATTTCTATTCACGACGGCGTTCAAAAACACCAAGGATCTTCGACCTTGGCTATCGCGTCGCCACCCATGGCTTGCGAGAATGCATACTTTGGGACCCGCAGTATCTTTGATCATATAAGGAGAAAATGCATGTTTTTCAAAAAATAAATTTTGAACTCCTAAATATACAACAAGCAATCCAAGTGGACAATTTAATATGTTTAGTATGAACAAACAAAAAAACCCTTTAAGTTTACTACAGGGTTATTTTTGCCCCATGTAATTTTTACCCTTTTACACTTGCAAACAGTTTCGCCATATCTTAAATTCGCCCAGTCACAGTTGTGTTTAAAGGTATATGTCGGGTATTTTTAATAAATGACAATAATAGGATCTAATTATATGCTTCATTTCTTTACTTAAAGATAGGACTTGCACACAAATTACGCCTTAAAAGGGCCTCGCATAACAAAGATACAAGAATTAAAAAAAAATTATCTTTTACCGGCACGGTAAAAAAAAAATACAAAAGATTTGAATAACCCCGCCTTAAAAGGGTTACGTGACATCCATGTCGGTCTCTCAACAACGATGGCGACGACGAGAAAAGATAGGTATACCGTTAAGTTTGACATGTTTGGCAATGAAAGAAAAAAGAGACAGACTGACAAGGATAGGAACATAGGGAAGATTGTCATCGGAGACCATGTAGATTGATGGAGTAGGAATTAAAGCCGAATTAAACTTTAAAAGTTTCTATCATGAAGTTGTAGGGGTTTTGCAATTCGGTATTTTGTAAACAAACTGTTCTTCAATCTGTTTCAATGTTGTGTTTTCCCGTACTCATGCGCAGTGGCGTTATATATGGCGGACCACATTAATATTCATCAGACGTGTAGCAAAGTTTAGAGACAAATAACTAAAGACTAATGAAAGACGGAACATTTTTAAAGGGCCTAGAGTTTGTGAAACGTCAAATTATTAATAATATAACGCACAAAATCCTGCACAATAACAGTCAAATATAGTCATTTTAATATTTTTTGTCTGTTTGTTTTTCAGAAGATGCATACTACTCCAGTACTTCTAGTTGGCATATGCCTGTTGCAAGCTGGTGTTGCATGGGCAGATACATGTCCCGCGTATTGCTTTTGCAATAAATTACTCACGTCGGTGAATTGCGAAGGCAAAAGGTTGATGAAAATACCTACAGACCTGCCAAAAACGGTCGAAAAATTGTATCTGCAGCACAACGAAATTGCTGATCTAGAGCCGAACTCTCTCTGTGGGCTTTCCGAATTGCAGGAACTTTATCTACAGAATAACAAACTTTCCTTTATAAAGAGTTTGACATTTACCGGAACATGTGTACCGAATTTAAAAGTGATACGACTTGACAATAATCGCATCAGTTCGTTGGAAGAAAATGCATTTTTCAACATGACAAACCTCAATATTACATATTTCACTAATAACATGATCACACATATTAATCCGCTTTCATTTGTTGAATGTTTTAAGATGTCTTTCTTGCATTTAGGACAAAACTATTTAGATCACATTCCAGCGATATCATTTCTAACTGGACTACAGCAGCTCAGCATACAAGGAAACAAAGTAAAAAACGCAACATTTCCAACTAGCTATGAAAACTGCACACTGCTGTCAACAATTGGTCTTAGCACAAATTTCATAGAAAATCTCACTAAGGAAACTTTTCAGAGTCTGCAAAATTGTCCCGTCAGAAAGTTGGAGTTATCGAGAAATAAAATAACTGACATTTCCAAGGAAGCCTTTCTGCCTTTAACAAAACTGGTGTCTCTTACAATCAGCCAAAATCATTTAACGGCCCCTAAACTTAAAATTGGATTAGAAGGTCTCAAATCCTCCTCACTCAGCTCACTTAATATAGCAAGACTTCAACTTGGAGGACAATTGCCCTCTTCCACATTTGCACTTCTTAATGGAACAGTACTGAAGCAATTGCTTATGAGTAATAACAAAATCAATCAACTTCCTAGTCGTGCATTTGCCACTTTAAAAAGGCTAGAGCAGATCGACTTGAAGGGCTGCAAGATTCAGACAATTGCCAACGACACTTTTGCAGGACTCCACTTTCTCACCAATTTGAACCTTGCAGACAACTATTTGGACAAAGTTCCCACAAATCTTCCATCATCGCTGAATATACTATATCTCAATGGAAATCAAATCATTGCTCTTGGTGAAAATTCATTCGTGAATCTAGTATCGTTGAAAAACCTTTACCTGGGTGCCAACAAAATTTCTGAGGTAAACAAATTGGCTTTCAATGGTTTGGTCAGCCTACAAAAACTGCATTTGGTTTCCAATAGTATAAGTAGTCTAGCCGCAGAACTGTTTGCTCCATTCGGAAGGCTGATTTCCCTCGAACTAAATAAGAACAATTTGAAAACAGTTCAAAATTCACCAGACATTTTCTCATCAATGACGTCCTTGTTGTATCTTTCATTGGCTGATAACGGCTGCAGTATAATGCCATTGTCGTCATTCAAACACTTGCAATCACTGAAATACTTGTTACTTGATGGTAATAATCTTGGAGATCTAATTGGAAGTGACAATTCTGGGACTTTGTTTGCTGGATTACACAAACTAGAAACACTTAGTCTTTCAAAGAATTTCCTCCACAACCTACCAACATCGATGTTTAGAGATCTTAGCTCCTTAAAAACATTAACAATGCAGGGCAATAGAATTTCTGGGTGGAACAATGCTTTATTCAAACAAACTTCTGCGCTCAAAACCCTAGATCTTAGTGACAATTCTATATCGTTAGTGAATTCAACTTCCTTGGAAGATCTTTCACAAAACCAAAATTTTCAGATGCTGAACCTGAGCAACAATCCATTTGCATGCACTTGCGACCTTCGATGGTTTAGAGATTGGGTAAACCAAACCAAGGTGAATGTTGCAAATGTCGAAAATTACGTGTGCAATTCCCCAGATGCATGGAAGGGGAAACCTTTCTTGTCATTTGATCGGACTAAAATTAACTGTGTTTGGTTTAACCTGTATTTTGTGATCGGTGTTAGCGTGGCATCTTCTGTTGCTATGCTTATCTTCTGTGTCTTCATCTATAGAAAGCGATGGTGGATTCTCTATCGGTGTTACCGTCTGAAAAACTCCTGCATGGCTCCACAAAGCAGAGCTGATTATCAGCCAATTAATAGTGAACATAGATGGAAATATGACGCCTATCTATCGTATGCTGATGAAGATTACCAGTGGATCCTCGAAAACTTACTCCCAGGTATAGACTCCGGAGAGCTGTCACCGGAAGAAACATTTAATGGGGAGTTTAGGTTGTATTTTAACGACAGGGACTCTGTTCCTGGAAGCAGTATGATTTCCAACATCTCAGACAACATTGAAATGAGCAGAAAAGTCATCATCGTCTTGACGAAGAAATATCTTTCTAGTGCTCAGCACACATTTGAAATTGATCTTGCTGTTATGTTGAAATTAAAAGACATCATTGATGATATCATTGTGATTAATGTTCTTGGTGTTCCATATCAATCCATTCCAAAATCGCTGCAAAGGAAAGTTTCTCGAGACGAATTTCTACTATGGGAAGATGAAGTCAATGCCAGAAGAGTATTTAAACAGAGATTAATAGAAGCACTGACGAGTAAACGGAAAACGAGGGAGGTCATTGTTTAAAAAACTTATTCACTGGTTGTCAACTAAGGGCAATTATTTTTATATTTATGGCTTGAAATAGACTGTGATTTTGACATTTGGTGCCAATGAAATACAAAGTTGGAATATTCTTCTTTATTGTTTGTGTGCTTTTTTTCATATACTCATGCTGTTTATTATTATAAAAAGACAAACATGTACCTGCTTGCATTATAGAATAAAATAAAGTTGTTATGTCTGAAATTGAGATTTTGTAGAAAAATAATATAATGTTCTCCGATCCTCAGCTTCCAAGGTTCTTTTTACATCATAAAATGTTATTTTTCTTTCAAAATGTATAAATGAAATGAAGTGAGATTTTAAGATGGTACCGATGTATTTTACAAAGTTATTGCAAATATGCCTGCGATGAATATAATGAAAAGAGTTTAAAAAACGTACCGGTGCATCTGGTGCTCGATCTCTTTACCAATATGTACATTAGAAGTAGTTCTTCAAGGATCCACTATGGCAAACATGTAGTTGAAATGATACACAATCTCCGTGTTATACATTTCTTCTTCTTTGTGATTGGTAGAAAATACATGTGAAAATTTACATTTATTTCATTGGGTAAAATACCGTTCGGTGCAAGGGAGATAATTTTCTGATGATCTTTTTTACGTACGACTTAACAATATTCGTAGATTTCAAACTTTAAAAAGTGAGAAAACGAAAAACCATCAAAAATTGCTATGAATGAAATTTTGGCTTTAATTTTTCATTACAACTTGTTGGAAGCAATATTCCCTAATAATTTTTTGTTCTTTTCTTTTTGTATTGTTTATGCAAATACAAAAAATGTGAAACTTTGATACGGTATGGCTAATAGTTTGCACATTAGATACGGTAAAACTAATATCAGTAAAACAAGATTCTGAATGCTTTGGTATTAAAGTAGATCCAGTGTTCTGTGATGTCATACTTTATTATAAAACTTTGAATTCTTTAAAATTTGTGCAAGATAGTTTTATTTGTAATATAATCACATGGATGTAATAAGAATACTGTTAAGTTTAAGATATTTTTGCAGCTTAATTTTATCCTAAATTTCCAATTTTTTTATACATTTTATCTCTGTTAAGGGGAAATAACTCTTTTTCTGACTTTTCTCTCAGTTGTATGTCTAAATGCTATAATTTTTCTAATCCCAACAACTAATTTTAAAATGTGTTTGTAGTTTTTTTTTTTTTTTTTATTTAAATATTTTATTGTCCCAGACAACTTAAACATTTATTTGATGTCAGGGTTGGGAGGCCCTGAAGTCATCAAATTTACACAATATTATTGTGAAAAAAGCTGTACATAGGACATTTTTTGCATATACACACACATTCATCCAGTGTTTATGGTTGTGTACACAGAGTAACTATATATACTAAGATTGTTCAAATTTAAAAATAAGAAAAAAAGAAAGCGGAAGTTGGAAAAAATAGAGTATCCCAAGTGTAAATTAAAACAGAGGACACTTATTGAAGGGAAGAGAAAATATCCCATCGTTTATAAAAATTGTCTTCATTGTTATTTTTTTTTATACATATAATGTTCTAAATTTCTATAATACAGTATTTCTCTCTTTAAGCCTTCAAAAGAAGGTAACATTTTGTTATTTCTTTTCTTATAAATATGGCGTTTTACTAAGATGATCAAAAGATTGATTATATTATTGTGCTTTGACAGTTTACCAAACAAAATATCAACAATATTGGCATCAATCATCATATTAGTTTGATCATTAATCCACTCAAAAAAAGAATTCCATAGTTCTTCAACATAAGTACACTCCCAGAATATATGGGACAAGTTTTCAGGATAAAGGTCACAAAAAGAGCATAAATCAGATTGCACAATTCCAATTCTTTTCAAAAATACATTTGTAGTTAAAATTCTGTGAACAATTCTGTATTGAAACCATTGAATTTGTACATCTGTGGATATCTTAAAGATTGCACGGTTATGTAATTTCCACCAAAATCTGTCTACATCAAGATTAAGTTCATTTTCCCATTTAGTTTCATATTTTGGTTTTTCCCAGGATGTAGCTGTGATTATATCATATATCTCTTTTGAACCCTTTATGTTTTTGAGAATTGGCTTTAAGAAAACTGGATAATATGGATTGTTGAACATAATTGTATTTACATCGTAAGGCAGTTTTAACATTTTAATATTGTTGACAATGCCATAATAGGTTGTAAATTGAATCAGTACATCAAATTTATCACAAAAATCTTCATATTGCAGTATTTGACCATTAGTACTAAAAAAATCATATACATACAGAACACCTTTTTGAGCCAAGCATTCATAAAAAAAAAAATTGTTGTTAATTTTAAAGTTTTCATTATACCAGATTGGCTGAACAACAGATTCAGACACTTCGGTTTCAACAATTTTCCTAAATTTAAATAGAGCATCAAATACATCTCTCCAAAACAAGTTTGTACAGCAACTTGACAAAACTTTTGTAAACATATTTCCATACAGAAAAATGTTTTCAATTTTTGGCAACATACTGAGTAATAGTGATTTCCAAGAGGAAGTATAATTTAGAAATCTACGAATCCATGTGATCTTTAAGCTTGTACATAAATTGTTTAGATCTATCATTCTAAGTCCACCATCTTCATAGTTTTGTGTGATACATTTTTTTGCCACTCTTGGAGGTTTATTATTCCATATAAAATTGAAAAAAAGTTGTTCTAACTCCTTCATATAACATGACGGAGGATTTGGAAGAGCAATAATTAAGTGGATAATTTTTGGCAAAATAATAGATTTTATTACAGTTATTTTTCCAGCTGGGCTTAACAGACGTTTCGACCAAGAAGCAACAAGTTTTTTCATTTCACATAGTTTAGGTAAAAAATTCAATTCATGCATGGCTATAGGGTTTAGGTCTATGCAGTAGGTTATACCAAGAACTGTAAACGGCTCCTGGGACCATCTTATATTAACCTCTGGGAGTATATTTTGCTTACAATTTGATAGTGAACCTATTTTAACACATAATGTTTTATCATAATTGGGTTTTAAACCTGAGTATTTTGCAAACTGATCAATAAGAGATAAGGCATTTTTTATTGATTTTTTGAACCATCTAATAGTAAAACAGTATCATCTGCGTATTGTAGTAGTTTATATTCCTTCCCTGCTATAACTATACCTTTAATATTGAGATTATTTCGGATCAATATACCCATTATTTCGGCACATAGAATAAACAAGTATGGTGAAATTGGATCACCCTGCCTACATCCCCTTCCAATCTCAAAAAAGTCAGAAAAAAACCCATTTTGAATAACACAAAGGCTTGCTTTTGAAAATAATATTTTGACCCATTTTATAAAGATTTCCCCAAAATGAAAAAAATGAAGTACTTTAAACATAAAACTCCATGAAACTGAATCAAAAGCTTTTTCAAAATCTATAAGAAGGACAAGTCCTGGGACCTTATTCTCGTTGCAATAATGAATAACATCATATAGGAGTCTTGAGTTTTCACCAATGTATCTCCCTTTCAAAAAACCTTTTTGATTTTCATGTATAAGAGAAGAAAGGAGAGGTTTCATTCTATTAGCTAGAACAGCAGATAAAATTTTATATGTTGTATTTAGTAGTGAAATTGGTCGCCAATTTTTTAATTGTTCTCTTGGTTTATTTCCTTTTGGAATAATAGAAATAATTCCTCGGGTTTGACTTATTGATAAATACCCTTTCTTAAAACTACATTGATAGGATTTTAATATAAATTTATTCAAGTCTATCCAGAAAAATTTAAAAAATTCCGTCGTGAAACCATCAGTTCCAGGGGTTTTATCGTTTTTCATGTTCTTAAGAGAACACAATATTTCAGATAAGGTAATGTTATTATCAAGGAGTTGTTGTTCCATTTCATTAACTTTTGGTATATGTATTTTATATTGTGTGAAAAGGTCATTAAGATCTATGTCTTCTATGTGTTTGTAGTTTTAGTTTTCTAACACAGTTGATAATAAAATGGAAAAAGATAAACAAAAAAAGTACGGTTTTATGATGCTAAAAATATGCTCTAGTTCATGTTTATCTGACATCTCAAAAATTGTGATGACATGTATATTTTTTGTAATAATTGATGAAATTTAAGTCTATTAAGTTGAAATCAGTTCTGTTTTTCAACTTTCATCAGAGAATTTTAAGAGTATGGAGTTACCTTAACTTTGATTTTTTTGAAAAATAATACGACCTCTCCTGAGGTCTCTGTTTCCCTACTATAACCGACCTCAAATGAGAAGCACGTGGTATTTCTCAATTTCCGGCCCGCAAGTTATGGAATATAAAAACATGTTCCACATGAATAGGAGAGCGACATTATATTAAAAAAAAAATTTTCTTTGATAACATTGCCGTTAAGAAATTGCTCTAAAGACGGTAAGCTTTTTTAAAAAGCTATACTTGTCTGTTTAAAAGTCAGATTTATACATAATTCCAGTACGTAAGATTAACGCAGTTATCGCCCTTAGACGGAAGGTGGCGCTATCGTCGACCGCCATTACGGTGCTGACGGTCAACATTCGATTGATACGATGCCGTACGAAAAAGGAGGTGGAAGACATTGTGTTGTCTTCAACTGTACCAATAATCAGAGAAAGTTGTATAGATGGAAGATGGAGGAATGCTCTGAGCACGGGAAAAGACACGAAGATTGTCCTTGCCAAGCGCCTTTCAGGATGTTTTGCATTCCAGCGCAAGTGGATACCAGAATGAGATGGCTCAAAGCTATCAATAGAAAGGATTATCAACCTGGAAAAAAGGACCAAGTATATCTATTATGTCGCAATTTATCAGTTATCGTCTTTTAATTTTTAAATTGATCATATTAATTTCATATCGGAATTACATCGTCAATAATAACAGCTGAATATGCAATGTATGCTGACCATATATATCTACACATGTACATGTATACACATGTATAACTACCACATGTGTTCTTTTATATACTGGTATGTAGACGTATACAGTATTCATTAACATACATGTTTATGTATAAATATGATATATGACTGTGCATCTTCACAGTTTTCATCAGGGTTAATTATATTTTTATCTTTTAATGCTAACAGGTCTGTTCAATTCATTTCCTTGATGGGTGTCCAACCAAACTGAACCCTGACCCACAATTACATATGGGATATCACAAAGAGGTTAGGGTGCAAAAAATTACATGTTTGTCATAAATTTTAGTCTGAATTTTGTTTAATTCTACTTTCAGAATGAGATACTTGCAGTTAATGTGATTCACATATTACTATGACTATTATTAGAATAGTTTAGTATTTTCAAACTGTCAAATTAAATAGCAGTTTGAACTTACATGAAGCTATTTTGAGTGGTCATACTTTCACCAGTGATTGCCTGCTGGCGGGTACAATGACTGTGTGGGACATGATTGAAGTTAACTATGGATGCAGGATCATCCTCGGGTATGTAAAAACACAATATGTGTTCAGATATGTATGATATATTACTATGCATGATTTTTAAATAGATAAAGCAAGGTAGGAGAAAACTGGTAAGGAACATGTCTAATCAGGAGGATGAGCAGGAGCAGGATGAAGAAAGTGGCCTTATATGCATAGGAGGAGATGAAGCAGCAGCAGAAGCCACAGACATGGAAATCAATACTCCCTCAGCAGCAACAGCTTCTACCCAGACACCACCTGTTATTGTTCATCAGTGTGGGGTGTCTTGTGTTACCTATCGACCAAAATCAGATGCAACAACTCAGACAATTAATTCATTGCATGACCACTTATATTGTCTACAATTAACATCTAATACTGTAGGTACTCAAACAACACGTGAACTTTCATCTTTCAAAATTTTGACAGAGAAAGATTCAGTGTTTTATACAGGGTTGTCACTGACAGTATACTCTACTTTAGTAGATATAATGAGGGTACATGGCAACGATTTACCTTATTTATTGTCCATCGATGAACAAGTTTTGTTAACGTTAGTTAGATTACGTTTAGGGTTACAGTTCCAAGACTTGGGGAAAAGATTCGGAATTTCCCATCAGCTTGCTAGTAGAATTTTTAATTCATGGATAAATATCCTAGCTGTTCAGTTGAAAGATTTGATAATGTGGTTGCCAAAGGACACAATTCAAAGATCTCTACCAACTTCTTTTAGGAACACATATCCTAAAACTACATGTATCATAGATTGTACAGAAGTGTACCTTCAGAGGCCATTGTCCCTGAAAGCAAGGACTGCAACTTACAGCAGTTACAAGTCGCACAACACATTAAAATTTCTTGTTTGTATTGCACCAAATGGTTACATCATGTTTTTGTCAAAGTGTTATGGGGGCAGAGCAAGTGATAGGTTTATCACTAAAAAATCAGGGTTTTACAACTATTTGAATCCAAATGATGAAGTTATGGCTGACAGGGGATTCACAATAGGTGAAGAACTATTCAGTTTACATGTTGGGCTTAACATTCCTTCATTTTTACGAGGTAGAAAGCAGCTTAGTGAAAAAGAAGTTATCCAATCTCGTAGAATAGCATCAGTGCGCATTCATGTTGAAAGGGCAATTCGTAGAATGAAATCTTACAGAATTTTGAACAGCATTATTTCGATAAAGTCAGTCAAAAAAATGAACAAAGTAGTGAAGGTAGTGGGTGCTCTTTGTAATTTAAGACCTCAGCTTATTAAAGATTAGAGGTGCTCATGCATAGTGTAGAATTTTTACATTGTACTTTTTTGCTACTTCATTGCTCTTTTCTGAAGATAACAAGAAATTATGTACAAGTGTAAAGACTGTTTATTTTTGTTTTCATAAAGTTGAACACAATTTTTCATACTTCTCACTGAAAACAAATCTGCCTTGTGAAAAATCATCAACAATTCTAACAAGTAGATGATTGAAATAAAATGCTCTGATTCTTGGTAAAATATTGGAAACAAAAGTTTCGTTATATTGTACATCAATGCACACTGAATCCCCATTTTTTGCAAACCATGTAAAATATTTGCACGTCGATTTTCTTGTACAGAAAAGTTGCATTTGTATTTGTGTATAATATCCATTTCTGCCTGACTTATTAACAGTGATAGTATCATTTTCTTTACAAATGTCATAACTTTTGTTGTTTAAAAGTTCATCAATTGATTTTACTGGACATTTTATTTCTAAAAGCATATCATCATCAATTGTGCCATCAGGACTTGCAGACAGAAAAGGTTCATCTTTATTTATAACAGTACCACAATTTTTAACTTCTAAATCAAATTTCTTTTCAAAGATTTCTTTGGCTATTGGTTCTGATACTTTTCCATGTTGTGTTGCATTGTTGCCCTTGAATCTAGGATATAAATGGTTTGTAACAAAATTTTGTGGATTTGCTTTGCTTGTTTTTGGTACTTTGTTAGCCACAGATGCTGGAATTCTAACCTTGCGACTATCAAACCACAAGTCAGAATTTTGTTCCGTAGTATTGAGACAGACTTCATCAATTTTGTTTTCAGACAGATGAACATATTTTGTATAAAAATCTCTACAAGGCTGACACTGAATATCAGCAATATTGATTGGATTTGAATAATCAAGATCATGATTCCCATGATGCACATCTTTTGGGTTACTTGTTTTTCCTGCAGATGTGCTTAACTGACAGGGCTCAGATAACAAAATCTTATTTATAATTGTGCCCTTGCACTGAAAAATTTTTGAAAGGCATGATGAATGTGAAAACTCAACCAATTCATTGTGTGATTCTAATTTCTTAAATCTAAATTCTTTTTGAGGTTTACATCTCACAATAATGTTATCTGTATTTATCGGTTTGTTTTTATTTGGCCGTGAAAAATCAATTTCTTTGAGCTCCGCCTGATGGTCAACTGCAGAGGATGTTGCTCCCTTGCCCCAAGACACTGGGAAATCTGTAACAGATTTTCCTGCGAATCCTTGATTCCATGCCATGACAACAGCATACCCAATGGCTGAAATATGGCTGCATCCTCTTCCTAAACCTGCGGGGCATGTGCAACTAGCATTCTCAATCTTGTAGCTATCTTCTCCATCGGATGCAATTAAAATCCATGCATGATAATCTGCACGTCCGACTCCAGGCTGGGATGGAGATACTTTTGCTTTCAGGAAAACATTTTGTCCAACATTTATACTTTGAATATCTCCTAGCCACCTGGAGTTGACATAATTTTGTCCCCAAAGAGATCTAAATGACTTCATTTCTTTACCATCATAAGCATTTGAAAATATCAAGTAGTCTACTAAATCTTCATATAAAATATGAGGCCAGCTTTTCAGATCATTTGTTTTCCAACCTGGGTCAGATTCATTTGGTGGATCTGCAATTTTTAAATATTGTTATTTATTTCAATTTTGTTCATTATGCATAACTTTTTGGCGAAAGGAAAACTAACAATTAAAAGCAACTTATTATGAGGAGTTGCTGGTTGAAGAAATACAAAAACATTGATAACTAAATTTTTAATGCATGCAAAAATTTTGAACTGCATAAGAAATTGGAGATCCACCAGCATTCTCTTCAGATTATCACACTTCACATTACGGGATTTGATTGTTTGTATAAACCACCCAATTATATACTCAAATTCTCGACTCAATGTGTTACTTTCATTCAAGTCAGAGAATTGAGGGATGTAAATAAAACAAATTTACGTTAATTGTGCGAGGTGGGCGGGTACGGATCCAAGTTTTACTGTGAAATAAACAAAATTACAAACACAGAAAGACCAAAAACAAACAGAACGTGAATTAAATGAGGTTTAAATATATATTTACAATTCTTTTTATCCATCACAGTGATGTTCCACACTCAAAACGAGACAAAGTCGACGTAGTAAATATGACACTTGTTTACCGTTGTCAGCACCGTAATGGCGGTAAATCACGTGATCGTAATATGGCGCCGCCCATAAATTAGGTCAGAGAATTAAGTATAGTACGATTAAAAGAAATCTGGATACTTTAGAGTTATCGAACATTGCGGAGGATCGAAGTTGCCAATTTTGCCTGAAAATAAATACCATTAGAGTATATAATTATGCTAATCAACGAGCTCTGATATATATAAGTGAATGCATATCTATCGGCCTCAAAACAAATCATAATTGCACATATAGGTGATGATACTGATAAATTCATGTATCACACCGATTGTATGAGGGCTGAGAAAAACATATTCTTAAAAACAGGCCAGTACTCAAAATTGAGTGTGATGAAAATTGTACCTTCACTAGACCCTTTTTGTGACAGTAGAAAGAACCTTTAGACGCTTTGACATCAAAAGACTGACTGTGTATGGAATAAACAGTGTAACTACCGGGTAGTATTTTCGTAATTTGTGTTAGTAATCTTAGTATTCAATTTTTATCAATCGCATATTGACTTATTGACAATTTTCTATCGCAAACTCCTGGAAAGGAAAAAAATAACTCAAATTTAGGAGTTATTTTTTAATTGTAAAAGAAAAAAAAACACTTTATTTAATAAATGTATAAAGTCAAGAAGCGCCAATATTGGACCTGTTTTATTCTCTCTGGTGGAGATGTTTTCTTGATATTTATGAATTTTTGATTGGTGGAATCTTCAAAAAGGGTGTTTTGGAAAATCGTCTAATCAATGTTTAACACCCGACCTCTAAAGATAAAGTATCCACTTATGATGTAAAGTTGCATTAGTGGTCTCATTCAAAAGAAAAAACAGAAGTAAAACATTAATTTTAGTGTTATTGGGAAAACATCTCAAATAAACGCAAATACTACATTTTTTAAAATTCATTTTAAAAATTAAAATTTCAAGACAGCAATTTTAAAAATGTCTGTAAATGATCAGAGACGAAATATTTAGGGTTTTTTTTCTTTTTTTTAGATTTAACTTTGTCCACGGGGGAGTCCCCGATGGAGCACAATTTAATTCAGTACATAGACCGTGATATAAAATTTATACCAATTGCAAAGTCTTTACAATGGAACAATAATAGATAGAATTGACCAATTACTGTCACTTTTTCACCGTGGTATAAAATAAAACGCCAGTTTTTTCCATTGATACCATTTAATGTATATTTCAACCAGATTAAATATTCTGCACATCAACCAATGTATTGGACGAATCTTTTTGAGGGTGTATCCAACCATACATTATATAACTTTCACACAATAACAAGGAGTGGCAATTACCATTCAACATGCTGTACTGACCAACTGATATACGAGAACACCGTATGAATGTAATGTTGACCAAATTATTTTACGCTCTGACTCACTGCTTCATTTTTCTAACCGTTTAATATGAATACAGCACCAGTTATGTCATTATTACCACCATTCAACGTGCTTTTGCAATCATATAAAAATAGTTGTAAACAATTTATTGTATTACAGGCACTTTTAAATATGTGTTATTCACCATACGTTATATACTTTTCACCATATAACAAGGGCTGGTGACTATTTAACATACAGAAACGACCCTTTATTGTATGAATCTCACCATGTATTATGATGTAGGCCTACCATACCTTAGGCAGCTTTCACTAGGGTAAACCGGGGTAATTTCGGCCACCGGTCAATTTCGACCAAATTAGTAAAACTCAACAGTTATTCAAGGAAGTGTCTAAAAAAGTATCATGTTTTGCGAATTAGAGAAAGTCAGTCTCCCAATTGGTTAACTTTTTAACCAGAATAATGTTTTCTTGATTGAAATCACTGTTTTCAGAACGCTTGCTTTCACGTCGGTAAAAACAAGAGAGGCAACTCTTACCACATTGTTGACATTTTAATCAAAATTCAAAAGCACGTATCTTATTTTCTATTGGCATTGCTTCATGTTACAGTATGTTACTATTTTTTATTCGATTTTCCTTAGAAAACACAATATTTACCCGCAGAAGTTTGGTCGAAATTGACCCGTGTGGTATTAAATGACACGGGTCGATTTCGACCACATAGGGTCGATAGGGTGGTTACTACATGTATGCATTGGACACCCTTAGATTTTTCTTTTTTATATGCGTCAATTATGGTCTGAATAAAAATAAAACTTCTATTAAAAGTTACAGATTTTCCCTTGCTTAATTATTGAAAGACAATAAGTAAATTTGTTTAAAAATAGTAAATTATTAAGCACATTAATGCAGTATCAATGGGGTTACTTTTATCGTGCCAGAACCTACAGGAACTTTGGGTTTAATATGCTGTATCCACAAAAATCGGATTTTGTGTGGTTGGAAGAGAAAAGTCTTCTTCAATTATTTCTTTAAAATATATTTTGCTATGCACTTGGTTATATAACAAGGAATATGCACCTAACATGTTAATGATTAGGAAAAATCATCCATTGAAAAACTGTAATACATGGTTAGTTTGTGTCCGATCCACAGTGAAATGAAAATTTTGAGCTAAAATGACCTTTGAGTAAATGTAGATTAAATTTCCACACCTGATGTGAATAAAAAATTTGTTTCAAAACTTACTTCTTTCTTATCTTTTTTTTTTTTTGGGGGGGGGGGAGGGGGGTGTAGATGATTTTTATTTTTATTAATTCACATTCATGCATAGCCTTCAAATTATGAAATGGATCGGACAACTTTGGTTAAAAATTTATAGCCTTAATAATCTAAATGTGGTCGCGCTCGTGTTGTTTTGCATGTCCCTGAATTTGAACTAATGAACTTTATCATTATATTAAGAATATGATAATTGTTGAAACTTGTCATTACTGGTTATCAGTTAGTATTTACACAATCAAAATAATTGAAAGAAAGGTACAGAGGAGTTAAGCTATCTTTATTGAGCGACAATGGACGGGACAGACGTGGATATACAATGAATTTTAATTTTCTATTCTGCTGCACCAGTTCTTGGAAATTGATATCAGTAGCATCTCGTGCCAGCAACAACCTGGATGTAAAAATATTTACATATTTTAGTGTCTTTGTATGTTACATAACACTACGAATCGATTTTATACTGTACAGTCCAGTAAATTCAATCAAAGTATTGTTTGGGTGTAAGCAAGGTTTGAAGTAAAGTAAATCAAATGATTATGTCAATATTCTAATATTTAATCATATAATGGCTGGAATTTGGTGAATATAAGTAATATGGAATCATTGTTTCAATATTTAAGGTGATAATTTCATGAATTCGTTAATGATAAAATTATATATAATAAACGGTCAGAAGTCTGACCACTAATGCCACTTTATATCATTAGTTAATACTGTATCATTAGAGGTTGCCTCACATCCACATTACCAAAAAATCAGAATTGTTCATGTAAGTTAAGATTTTTCTTCATTTGTTTTTTTTACACTTCACTAATATTTGATCACAATCCTCATATTTCTTCTGTCAAACACAAAAACGTCGTCATTAAACCAGGGCCCTTTCACAGCAAATATTTCATAAGATGGAATACGCCGCCTATGTTATAACCTAAGAAGTTCCTAAGATTTGTTGAAGCTGTTTCACAAAACTTTCCAACCGTTGCCTTATTATAAGTTGTACCAATTAAGAGGCTGTCCAAGCAAACATCAGGCGAATATATAAGAAAACGTCGCACATCGATTTTCACGAATTTTTTGTTTTTCCTCTGAAATAGTTTCTTTGTATTCTCTTTTAACCCACAATAATGATGATTTGCTTGAAAAAATAATTTAAGTGGTTATTTGGACGGGAAGATATATATTTCATTCTCTTATATAAATCATTGAAACCATGTACCAAACTGTGATCTTTAAAATCCAATACATTGTTTTTGGTGAGGGTTTGTATTTTTTATAAATTAGAAAAATATTTTGACTTTTTATTGATAAAATAAAATAAGTGGGAAAAGCTTGCGTTGAAAAATTGTAGACAAGTATATTTTGGTAATGTTTGATAATTTCAGTTACCTCCCTTGCCAAATGAATATTTGGAGGCTTAAAAACTTAAGAAAATAATGAAAGCAATAAATTTTCAACTATAAATAATTCATATAAAATCAGCTTAATTGTTTATGATAGACATAATTTTTTTTAAACGCTGAAATATATTTTCAAAAAATATTCAGTGCGGGTATATTTTCAAAACCAGTGTAAACAAAGATGGCCGCCGACTTGGCAATCGGTCAGAGTACATATCTGACATGTGACAAGAAATGTAAATAAACAATTTCACACAACAGTATGATATTAGTTTTGCTAAATAATGATAATCAGAACATTAAATGGAATCTCTGTATGTGTTCCACAATATTTATTATCAATTTTAAGATCTTAACACTTGAAGGTACATGAATTTGTTTTATTATGTGTTTCTCTATTTTTTATTTTTTTTTAGAGAAGTGCAAATGAAATATTCTTCTGGAAAATACTATCCTTCTATGTTTAAACTTGGATAAAACATAGAAAAAAAACCTACAAGATTGCTGAAAGAAAAAAAACCCATCAAGTTGCTTAGCATGATGGATCTGGATGATTTTTACAGCATCTAATATGGGTAAAAATGATATTCCTGCATATGAAACAGTGAAAGTGTGCCGAATAAGAAAGAAGATCAAGAAGGGATTATGTGAAGCAGTAATTTCAAAGGATATATTTAGATGGCAGAGAAACTAACTAGATTTGCGAATCATTATATAAATGGCCACATTCATTCAAATTAACCAATGTTTTCCTAAGGAGTGGTTGAATTTCCAGAAGATGTCACTTGGAATTTGCTTTTCTCAATTTAATTATCTGCACATTTTTCTTCAATGAATAAAGGATGCAAACAAGACTAAAATAAGATGCTTTTAAGTTTGTCGGATTGACCACATGAGAGAGAGAGAGAGAGAGAGAGAGAGAGAGAGAGAGAGAGAGAGAGAGAGAGAAGTTGAATGAACTTGTCTTCATGCATCATGCACTGTATGTATATGTTATCATTTAGCATCTTAATGCTCAATAAATTGTTAAATTGTTATCTTGCATGAGTTTATTCTCTGTTTATTTATTCCAAATTGCTACTGCACACTTTCTTAGATAACTAAGTTAATTTTAATGTTATTATGATAAGTTCAATATCTTCATCTATTATGGTTGTTTGTCATACTATGAAAGTAACTCATACTAGCCTAGTTAGTTTGTATGTTTAGAGATTTCAATATCTTGAGTAAATAACTAAATACATGTATAATTAAATATATTAATTAGATGTCTGTGATGTCTGACGTTTCTGCTACATTCATTGTGGACTTAGTCTGACTAAATTATTGTTGTATGCCAGTCTGTTTATGTTAATTTTTACCCAAAAGTTAAACACCTGCCTAGAATTTCCAAAAGCTACCCGACTGAAAGTAGAGGTCACATTTCTTAGTTCTCATTCCAAAACAGTTGTATGCATTCATTTTGAAACTTTGGATTAAACAAGTTGCTAATGGCACTAATATAGAGATAATAACGAATTCAAATGTTACTACTAAGAAGAAATTATTTGATATATTTACCGGTATGTGTATTTGTACATTATGGAATTGCTATAATTGTTTTGTTTAAACAAACAACAACAAAAACCCCTCAAATTCAGTAGTACAAATGATAAATTGGATTTGACCTTTTTGCACAATTTGATAAAAAAAACAACTTCTTTATTTAAGATAATACCGCTTCAATATTATTATCCCACCAAGTTTATTACCAGTTTAAGAAGAAAAATTTAGTTAATACTTATTGAAAACACACAAATACATTGAATATAAAAAATACATTCAGTTTTACACTGCATTAATTATTATTCCTTAATCAGTGATTAACACATTTTGAATCCTTATTCTCAAATTTATGTACTTCATGAAATACTGAAAACCCTTAAAATAATTTTAATGTATATTAGACCATCCAAATAGTGAAATGTTCAGCTAATTTTCTTCAGTTGTGAATAGTTTTAGTAGACTTAAACTCAGTTTTTAACATTTTTGTCAAAATGACCTTTTTGCACTTAAAGTTATGAAAAATGTTGGTTTTTGACGAGTGATCATTATTTCTTTCGTCATAAAGCATTTCCTATTATAAAGATATAAGCATGTATTAAATTATAGTCAATATTTGTGACATGAACTCTGTCATTCACTGTCTTTTAACAATAATAATAACACATTATGCATGGAAAAACTTCATTTTCAATGTTAAAAATGGGTAATTTTGAGCAACTGCTTCTATGAGACTGATGCTGTTCCCACTGAATTTATTTTTGTTTCTCAAAATTTCATTTCTCAGGTTTATAAAGATGCCTCATTTTTTCCTTTAATGAAAATGTATTGGATTTTATTGAAATTTCAAATTAACATTAAAATACCAGAATTTTTGTTTACAAAATATGCATCAACTTTGATAAGGCATATTTTTTTGTTTGAAATATATTTATACTTTAAAAGCAGTCTAAGTTAAACAGTTAAGTGTGTTTAAACTAAATAATATAATTTTTAAAAAGGTTTAATGGAATTAAGTAGTTTTATTACTGATCAAACTTCACAATATTTTTACAACTTCTGTGACCTTTTTGCACTAAACATGTACAAAATTCAAAAATAGACATTTTTCTGCCTAGTTAGGCATACAATGAACTTTTTCTTTCACATGTATTACAATCATGTTAAAATGAAGTGATACACAAAAATTTATTGAAATCCAAGACATAGCATGTGCAAAGCACTGCCTGAATTTTGTTTGGACAGCCTCTTAAGTGAAACCTTTCAATATGACACAAATGTGCACTATTAAAGCGATTGTGAAAATTCATCATATTTTACATTCATATGCAAATATGAGTAGGAAAAAAATACTTATTATAATAATTCCATATATTTTTTAAATTAAGAGACAATGCATTACTCATATTGTAAACATTGGACACTTCTAGAATTTCTGTAATTTTTTAAAATTAATCTATTATGACCAAGAGCATTTTTTGTCTAGTTGGTCCTTACAAATCGACTGAGTGCTTTTATGTATACCAACGTTATGTATAATATTGTGCTTTTATGTATACCGACGTTATGTATAATATTTTATATTTAAATCTAGTCTTCTTTAATCGCTAATTTTTATCTGAATACATATTCATTTCTCAAAGTATGAACAGACAAACTTCGTGACGATTGTTTTGCCCTAGCTTTTATAGTGAATTTTGGGAAATCGGAACGAACGACAACCGTCGGTTTTTCAGGTCATGATTTCCTGCTTGACTCATGATAACGACAACAAAACAGGAGCCAAGTGTAAACAGGACTCTCATCAGTAAGTACTTTATGTCGGTTTTTATCGTATTGTCAATCATTTGAGAGACATATATAGTCTATTTTTCATTGCAACATTGTCATTCCTCTCTGATATTTGCACACAGATGTAGCGTGGATCTATTGTTTTAAAAATAGATGATATAGCGGTTTGAAAAAAACAAGTGCAACTGCCAGGGGAAAACAACAAAAAGGTAAATGTGCTACCAAAGTAAAATCAATAAACCATCGACAATGGTAGGTTGTTTATTTGTTTCTATATATATGATTAGCGGCACTCCTTGCATTAGCCAATGTTATAATATTTTTTCTATGCTTACGCCAACCGAAATGAATGTGAACTCCTAAATGATTCCATTGTTTAAAACAATAATGTATGTTTTATTTAAAGCTGTATGTTTCGATTTAGATGGGAAAACTGTTTCGCTATGTTAAATGAATAATTGTAGCTTTCTATCTACAAATCTACATGACAAAAAAAGCAATGGATAACATTCTAAAGCTATTACAAAATTAATGTTTGTAGCGCAAACAATCTCAGTTTTATGAGCGTTTTTTTTTCACCTTAATTCGCTCTAATAGAGTTCAGAATTATCTTTTATTTGCATTTGCTTTGAATTGTGTCTTCAAGCAAAATAATTTATTCGTAAGATAGAAATGAACTAAAACTTAAAGCTAAATCTGAGTAAAAAGTTACCATTGCTAAAGTGTTTTAGGATTATATAGGACTAACACAAACGATTCGTAGAAATGAAAGAAACAGAAGAAGACAGAATATCTTATTTATGATTGTAAAACAAGTACTAAGTGTGTTTAACTTATCCTTTGTCATCTGATCCAGTCCCTTGCTTCCCCTGGCACTATTTCAATGGTACTTTTAAAATGTTAACCAAAATACTATTTATCGTACTTAAAGTGCTAAAGATGTGTAAGCTTATTTCCGTTTGTCTAGCGACACCAGAAACTATTTTCCCACTGGCGCCATGTACTCATTGAAGTTAATTGCTTTTATCTAGTTTTGTTGGTTTAATTAGTAAGTACAGTATATATTTAAATTATTCAGACCTTGAGGTTTGCTGTAAGAGGTTTTTCCTGTTTTATAATGCCCACAAAAAATATGTTATTTGTCAATAATAAATGCAATTTTGTCTTTCAGAAGATGACTTTGGCAATGTTATTAAGCTTGTTGCTGTTGCTAGTAGATGTTGCATGGACAAACACTTGTCCCGCCAAGTGTTTTTGCAACAGGGTACTTACTTCAGTCAACTGTGACGGTAAAAGGTTAATGGAAATACCAACTGGTCTACCAAAATCAGTTCAAAAACTTTATCTGCGCTTCAACGAAATTGCGAACTTGGAGCCAAATTCACTATGTGGTCTTCCTGAATTGCAGGAACTTTACCTACAGAATAATAAACTGTCTATACTAAAGAGTTGGACATTCAATGGCACCAGTTTACCGAATCTAAAAGTGATACGACTTGACAACAATCGCATCAGTTCTTTGGAAGAAAATGCATTTTTCAATTTGACAAGTCTAAATTTGACCTATTTTACTAATAACTATATCACATTCATTCATCCACGGTCATTTGTTGAATGTTTAAAGATGTCATTTTTGCATTTAGGACAAAACTATTTAGATCACATTCCAGCAATATCATTACTACCTGGACTACAACAATTTAGCATACAGGGAAATAAAGTCAAGAACGCAACATTTCCTGATACTTACGAGAATTCAAAAGAGCTTGCAACAATTGGTCTAAGTTCAAATCTGATAGAAAATCTCACTAAAGAAACTTTTCAAAACCTGCAAAATTGTCCCGTCAGAAAATTGGAACTATCCAGAAATAAAATAACTTACATTTCCAAGGAAGCATTTCTGCCGTTGACAAAACTTGTGTCTCTCACAATAAGCTCAAACCCTTTAACGGCATCAAAACTACAAATTGGATTAGAAGGTCTCAAGTCCTCATCGCTGAGCTCACTTAATATAGCAAGACTGCAGCTTGGAGGTCAATTGCCCTCGTCCACATTTGCACTTCTAAATGGAACATTACTGAAGCAATTGCTTATGAGTGATAACATAATCAACCAACTACCTAGTCGTGCCTTTGCTAGTTTAAGGAGGCTAGAACAGATCGATCTGAAGGGTTGCAAGATTCAGACTATCGCCAACGACACCTTCGCCGGTCTTGATACTCTCACCAATTTGAACCTGGAAAACAACCTTTTAAACAAAGTTCCAACAAATCTTCCATCAACGCTTAATATACTGTATCTGAATAGGAATCAAATCATTGCTCTTGGTGAAAATGCATTTGTTAATCTAGTGTCGTTGAAAAACCTCTATTTGGATTCCAACAAAATTTCTGAGGTTAACAAATTAGCATTCAACGGTTTAGTCCGCCTACAAAAGCTACATCTCGTTTCCAATAGCATAAGTAGTCTAGCCGCAGAACTGTTTGCTCCATTCGGACAACTAATATCCCTGGACTTGAGCAATAACAATTTAAAAGCTATTCAAAATTCGCCAGACATTTTCTCATCCATGACGTCCTTAACGTCTCTCTCGCTTGCTGAAAACGGGTGTAGTTCTCTGCCGTTACAGTCATTTAACCATTTGCAGTCATTAAAACATTTAAAATTTGATGACAACAATCTTGAAGGTCTAATTGGAAGTGACAATATTGGAACTTTGTTTGCTGGATTACACAAACTAGAAACACTTAGTCTTTCAAAAAATTTTCTACATAACCTACCGACTTCGATTTTTAGGGATCTTAGTTCTTTACAGACGTTAACAATGAAGAGCAATAGAATTTCTGGTTGGAACAATGGTTTATTCAAACAAACGTCTGCGCTTAGAAGTCTTGATCTTAGCGATAATTCCATATCGTTGGTGAATTCATCTTCCCTGGCAGATCTCTCCCAAAACAGTAATTTTCAAATGCTGAATCTGAGTAACAATCCCTTAGCATGCACTTGCGACCTTCGATGGTTTAGGGATTGGGTAAACCAAACTAGAGTAAACATTGCAAATGTCGATAATTACGTGTGCAATTCTCCGAATGTATGGAAAGGAAAACCTTTCCTGTCATTTGATAGAACCAAAATTAACTGCGTTTGGTTTAACCTGTATTTTGTGGTCGGGGTTAGCGTAGCGTCTGGTCTTACAGTACTTGTCTTCTGCGTCATTATCTACAAGAAGCGATGGTGGATTCTTTACCGATGTTACCGTCTGAAAAACTGTTGTGTGGTCAGTGAAGCTCGCTATCAGCCAATAAATTATCAGGATGGACATGAATTAGTATTTGACGCGTACATATCGTATGCAGATGACGATTACAAATGGGTCCTTGAACAGCTACTGCCCGATATAGACTCTGGAGAATTGTCACCGGGAGAACCATTCAAAGGGGAATTCAAGTTATATTTTCACGATAGGGACTCTGTCCCTGGAAGCAGTATGATTTCCAGTATCTCCGACAACATTGAAATGAGCAGAAAAGTCATCATCGTTTTGACAGAAAAATATCTCTCCAGTGCTCGGCACAAATTCGAAATTGATCTTGCTGTAATGTTAAAATCACAAGGTGTCATCGACGATATTATTGTCATTAATGTTTGTGGTGTTTCGTTTGCATGCATTCCAAAATCGCTGCAAAGAAAAGTGTCTAAAGATGAGTTTTTGCTCTGGAAAGATGATGTGGATGCCATTTGGTTATTTAAACAAAGACTAAAAGCAGAACTTAAACATATGAAAGACGTGACTGAGGTCATAGCTTAACTGTCTGTTTAATGAGAGCATTTACCTTATCTAGGTGTTTGTCAAAGATATGCCTTTATGTGTACCTACTGTGTGTTTTAAATATCATGTTGTTAAAAATAATTGCTGTATGAAGGGTTATTTTTTTCCCATGTAATTTCGCCCATCTACACTTGCAAACAGTTTCGCCCCTCCTTAAATTCGCCACATGCAGTTGTGTTTTAAGAGAGATAATTTGATACATTCACATTCGCCCAGCCCTAAATTCGCCCGATGACAACGAGGGCGAAAGGGGAGAGGAAAAACCAGAAACCCTGTATACAGCACTATTTCTTTTATAGCTGGTTTTCCATTTTTTATCATTATCCATTATTAAATAGAAAATACAATAAAATTTAGGGTTTTTTTTGTTTATGTCAGAGAGTATTAATGATTTAAACATATAAATCATCATGCATAACCAGGAGCACCTGCTCACAGTAGATTTATCTATGGAAATGATGTAATTCACATCTAACTCAAGAAAAGCTTGTTATTTTAAAAAAAAAAAAAGCCTTTTAAGCTTTTTTTCTCGAAAGATTATGTATGATACTTTGACGTGTTTTAAGTCTAGGTCATGAACTTGTCAAATGGACATCAGCAATGTTTTACAATGCAAAAGCATGAATCATTCAGAGAAAAAATTAACTGGTATATGACATTTGACAACAAACTAAATCTTGTGCGGAAATGCAAAAAAACTAATTTGCAACACAACCAGGTGCAATTTTATAGACAGTATCTTGTCAAGTTATCAAAAATCGTTTTAAAATACCGGTATATCTACTTTCATCCTAACTAAAAGAATGTAACGTGTTTTACCTAAACAAAATACCGGGTTCTTTTGAAGGGATATAAAATTTTCCTAGGACTTTCAGTGCAATGATTAGACATATATTATTTTACTTCTACTCTGCCTGAATACAATGATTAAACTTGATTAACAATTGATTGGAGGCGTATTTAGTTAAACTGGGATACGTATCCCCGCGTGCCATGGTAAAGGGTTCTTAATATTACAGGAAGTCAGGCGCCTCAGTCATATAGACTTACTACCTCCCGACAACCAATTAAGATCCCAATTTCAATTACCGCTGAGGAGTATTCCTTCCCCTAGTCTGCCTACTTACAACCTCACAAATTACTTCAGATTTCTATTACTTTCCAGGTCTTGTGGGTTCTTCTGGGAGCTGTGGGTTTTAGACCTACTCTGCCTAATCTGCTAGATGTGTCTGCTTATATACCCCATTGGGAGAGTTTACTTCCAAGGGGGCACCAGGTCATTCCATTTCAATGAGTGTACTCTATTACGTGTACGGGTGTGCTTTATTACTTAAACTTCATGGGTTTGTTTCGCTGCTTGTCACTACCCCTATACCGTTTCACTAACATTAAAGTAATAGTTAAACATTTAAACAACAGTAAAATCTTATTAGAAATAACGTATTCTTCATAAATCCTTCCTAACTACACTAACTATGAAAAAGGTAAATTAGATTGTTTCATAATCCAAGACGCTTCGATTCTCGCTAAGATTTTGTTATTCACCCAAATTTAGGTTCAATAATGCTAAAAATTGACTTAATAACCCCGTGTAGATCTTTGTTAGGTACTAGCTTTAATATTGTGTTGCATACTGTGTGCATAGTTCTTTGAAAATAAAATGCATGTAAAATAATGGGGGGGGGGGGACACAGTCTTACATATCTGATAATATTTGCGAAAACATTATGTTATCATAGATAATCGTGCATACGAAAAAAAGTCATTCTTTTAATTGTTGAAAAATCAATAATTGTTTCATTCAGTCTTATCCGCCTATTACCTTTATTTACCTAACATGCGTGAATTCAACAGCAGTTTAAAACCTTGGCCTAAATATCTTGTTATCAATCTATCTGTTTTACTTTCGTTTTAGGTTTCTGCTAATCTTCATGCGAATAATTACCTTCAATATGAATCGATAAAAAAAGATATGAATCGCAATCTGCTAAAGTCTGCAATGTCTTTTTAGCGCAGTACACGTGTAAGTTTTCGTTTTTAACCATGTACACAACCACTTTTTATGTTTTTCTATTATTTGGACAAATCTTTGTTGTCTTCGGGATGGCTTCGTGTCCACAACACTGCTCATGTCGCAATAATGTTGTCGACTGTAGAGGCAAACAACTCAAAGGAGTTCCAAGGAATCTTCCAGCGTCCACACAGAAGTTATATCTCGGACATAACCAGATAGAACTCATCGGAAAGAGTGATTTCTGTTTTCTTCCACAACTTTTCGAGTTACAGTTGCAGAATAACCTTATCGCCTCACTGTCGTCTTTTGTGTTTTCTGGAGAGTGTCTCCCAAAAATCCAGACCATACAATTAGAGAACAACAGGATAAATTTTACTGAAGCAGGTACATTCTATAATCTATCATCGCCCCTCAATATAACTTTAACAAATAACAAAATTGCTGAGCTTAATAACAGGACCTTTGAAGAAACATCTTTGGTATTTTTGCACCTTGGCGGTAATAAACTTCAAGAAATTCCAATTTTACAGAATTTGGAAACTCTTCAAGACCTAATATTAGAGGGAAATGATATTCGGAATTGTACGTTTCATTTGGTATTCAGTAACATGACACAATTAAAAAGAATTGGACTTAGCAACAACAACATTCAAATTCTAAACAAAAATACGTTCGAAAACTTAAAAAACAGCAATGTGCGCATAATGGAACTTGCCAGAAATAACATATCTCATATATCTAATGACAGCTTTCTGATGCTTACAAAATTACAATCCTTAAAACTTGGAAGAAATCCTTTGACAGACACTGAGCTTTCTAATGCATTAGAAGGGTTGCAGCAGGCTCCTCTGAACTCTCTTAGTATTCCCAAGATGAACTTTGACGGAATAGTACCATCTTCTTCTTTTCAATGGTTGAAAAGTATGAACTTGTCAACCCTCGATCTTAGTTTCAATGAGTTATACACAATTCCAGTTCAGTGTTTTCAACATTTAACCCAATTAAAATCTCTAGACTTGAGCAATTGCGGAATTCGTGACATACACGAAAATGCGTTCGATGGGCTTCAAAATCTAAACAATCTCATGCTAAGCAATAATTTCATTGAATATATTCCAAAGAATCTTCCAAAGAGTTTATTATATCTCTATATGGCTGGAAATCAAGTTGAAGTTTTAAACAACAATGCCTTCACGAATTTGACTCTTTTAAACCGCCTTCACTTGGGCAACAACAAGATATTAACATTGTTTAAAGGAGCTTTTTCTGGACTTATTAATCTGCAGGACTTACAATTATATGGAAACAGAATCAACACCCTTCCTAAACAATTATTTGCTCCTTTAACGAATCTAACTAAGTTGCAACTCCAACAAAACAGGTTGACAACGATACAAAATTCTTCCAAAATTCTTTCCTCATTGACGTCACTAAAATATTTAAATTTATCCGACAACGGGTGTTCTGTTTTACCATTAACCTTGTTTTCAAACCTCAGATCTCTTAAGGAGTTGCAACTGAAAGGGAACAAGCTAGGAAAGTTTCTACTTTATGATGCGGAGGGGAAATTATTTTCAGGGTTACAAACACTGAAATTACTTGATTTGTCAAGCAATCAAATTCATACATTTTCTACTCGTTTGTTCAGTGACATGATAAACCTAGAAATCTTGAATTTAGAAGACAATTGGATACCTGGACTAGTCGGGATTATCTTATCCAAGGCTAAGCAGCTTCGCTCTTTAGTCCTTTCAAATAATATGATTTCTGTCGTAAATGAAGAAAGTATGAAAGGCTTGGAATCGTTGACAGAAATCAACTTTAACAACAATCCATTTGCATGCACGTGTGATCTTCGATGGTTTCGAAGATGGATCGACAAAACTAAAACTTTCGTACGGGACTTAAAGAAATACAAGTGTTATTCTCCTGAAGACTGGAAAGGCAAGACACTGTTGTCGTTTGACGAGACGAAGATTGAATGCAACTTGGTATCTGTAAAAGTAACCGTTGGAATAATTGTGACCGTGATAATATTGTTTGTCGTTCTAATTTCTATCAGCTGTTGGTATCGCATGCACATTTTATTTCTCACGTATTCAACAAAGAACCGCATTCGTCGATATTTAACAAGAAGGAATCAAAACTACACTGAATTAGTTAATATGGAATACGATGCATACATCATTTATTCCGAGGATGAAGAGGACTACGAGTGGATAAAAACGAATCTTCTAACAGAGTTCGATGAGGGTAGTGAAGACGATGAAAACTTTCATGGCAAATACAAGTTGTATTTTGGCGATCGAGACACCTTAGGAAGCGTTGACAATCTGCAAACATCAGTAAACACTATGGAAAACAGCAGAAAAATTATCATTGTCGTTTCCAAACATCTGGAATCCTACCGTCTAAGAGATATGTTCATTGGAGAAGCACTAGATTTGAAAGGAAACTCGTTGTGCGATATTATTGTTATCACTGTGGGTAATATTTCCTTAGCTGAGATACCGAGACTTCTTCACTCTAAAGTCAGGATTGGTGATCACATTGAATGGAGAGATGATGATATTTATCGGAGAGTTTTCAAGGTGAAGATGGAAGAAAAGTTGATGAATAATTCCACTTAACGTAATTGAATAACAAGATGCCAGATTAAGATTGTTGCTTGTTAACCCTTGAATTTCAAATTAGGGACATCTTCATAAATGTTATGCTCTTCAATTGAAATGATAAGTTATGATTTTGTGTTCTTGTATTTAGACTATGGTATTATAATTATCCAAATGAGAAAGTATAGAAGAAAAATATTGTAAAGGATTTTTTTCAGACAGAGTAACTGTTGAAGTGATAAAAAAAAACCAATGCTATATTTACAGGAATTTCTACTACTGTTATACAATTATTGTATATAAAAATATTTATACATATTAAATGTCGTTTTAAAAACAAACATTTGCAGATTTGGGTCTTCACATATGATACCATTGGTCCTTTCTTTAATCGCAAATCTAACATGAAAATAAACAATGCGGCCGATTTTGCATTGCGTTGAGTGATTAACTTTCTTATCTGTGTGTATTTCAATCGTGATTCGCAACAAAGATTCTGATTGGCGCATTTATATAGACCCGCCTATTCATCAAATGCATGTTGAGAAAATGACGCTAACACGTGGAAACAAATTAAATGTAGGGGAAAGAAAACTTATCAATAAATGAAGTTGTACTCGCAAGTTAAAAAGTACAGAGTTTTTTGAGAACAAACGGGCGATGTTTATTTACTTTGTAAAGAAGAAATTAGTCAGTAACGGAGCTGAACAGACTTGGTTTATTTTCCACAAAACTGTAGATCAACGGGAAAATTCGGGTTGACACACCGTGATATCCAAGAGACGTTTTACAGTATTTGCTAACAATAAATATGTACTGAAAATCTTTGAAACATCGACACCATCACCGTACAAAATGAAGAAGTGTGGTTTGTTTATATACATGTAAAACTGTGCGAAATGGCGACTCGGTCTGCACCGTGAATTTTCAATTCGAGTTAGATTAGCGTGTTTGAGAGAAAGTATGTGGCAAGTAAACCGTCAACATCAGTAGTAAATATTGTCTGATGAATATTGAGGTACATATATTAATATTAAATGAATGTTTCTACAGACAGAGAGCCACAAAATGAAGTTAATCACAGATCAGTCAAAAATTAAACACGTTTATGCCGTAAAGTTCAAGTTTGAGTATGTTTGATAACACATGCACACTTGTAAAAGTATACCATTTTTCGGTTGAAGTTCAATAAAATGCAATTTATGTAATTTTTTGTCAGCATCTGTTGTGGCTCCTTGGAATAAGCTTCAACAAAATAAGTAAATAATGCCTCAACTTAAATTGATGCGTTATAAATGATGGAATTCATCGATGAAGAATTATGTTGAAAAATGAAATGGGGAATCTGTTTAACCAACGTGATTGGACAATTGTTTACACCATAAAATCAAAGTACTGAGGCACTGACGGGAGTTGAATTTATCGATTATTTTATCTGAATCAACTCTCCTATGCACTTACTCGGGCAAAGCGAAAGTGTTTGGACCTAAGCACAAATCAATACCGCTGACAACACTTATTTCTTGAAAATAATCGATAAATTCGATTCTATGTATTCTGAAGCATTGTTTTTCAAGAAAACTTATTTATTAATACCATGAAAATAGTAAGATTTTAAATTCTACATAAAGTTTAGATATTTTTTAAAGTCGTATGTATTCCTACGCTAGAGTTCAATGTAGTCTCGTTCAACCAGACGCTTGGCTGTCTCCGTTAATACCTGACAAAACAGAGTCCCTCTTGCTTGTCAGAGATAAACTTAGACAGTCGAGCGTTAGGTTGAACAAGACAAGAGTTCAATCTTGCCTGCTTCCATACAATTTTTCAGAAATATTTCGATTACTGATACTACTTGCCATGCAAAATCACATATCGTTGATTTTGAATAAATGATAATCGATTAAATCAACTCCCGTCAGTACTTCAGTACTTTGATTAATTTTAAAATCAACGATACGTTATTTTGCATGGCAAGTAGTTTCTAATCTGTATTTGAATTACGCAAATTTTTATAATATGAATGAACTTTTCCGACAAGAATTTTGAGAAATCTCCATATGAATGATGTTGTGTAATATTTAAAGGTAGAATCAATTGCATCAAACTATGTATCAGAAATCGAAATATATCTAAAAATTGTACACATGTCTGGATCCAAGCAATATTGAACTCTAGTCTCGTTCAACCAGACGCTCGGCTCTCCGACTACCAAGAGAAACCCTCTGCTTGTCGGAGACTTACGGAGACAGCCGAGCGTCTGGTTGAATGAGACTATATCGAACTCTGGCGTAGGAATACATACGACTACAAAAAATATCTAAATTGTTCGTACTATTTAAAATCTTACTATTTTCAAGGTATTTATAAATAAATTCGTTTCCTTCAAAAACAATGTTTCAGTATACATAACACCGAGTTTATCTATTATTTTCAAGGTCTAAGTTTTGTCAGCAGTGTTAATTTGAGCTGAGGTCCAAATACTGTTTCACTTTCGGTTTGCCAGAGTAACTGCATAGGAGAGTTGATTAAATTCAACAACTCCTGGTCAATATACGTCACAGCTGGCAGTTGATGCATAAACTATCAATACCGCATAAGCAGGTAAGAGTGGGCGGGTACCATCTGACTAGTACCAAATCGGTCAATTAAAACGCTTCTTTTATTAACTGCAACCCGTGATTCGACCTTTATAACTGTATTCCCTCAAGCCAGATTTGCGATAACTTTATAGTTTTCATATCATTATTCTATTTCTATATCTCTGTGAAATAGAACCATTAGATTGATTTTGTTGTTGTCTTTCCTTCATTCAATTAATTTTAAAAAATATATATTTTCAGACGGCTTATCTTAGCTAGTTAAAGATGTCTAATAATTTAACCCTTTTGATGGTGAAAAGGCCTGCAATTTTTTTTCTAGATTCGGCGGGCAAAATGCGATTTCGTATTTTGAAATTCTGGACTATTAAAGGTACATTTATGTTGATATATTTCATAACTCCAATTAGCATTAAAAAAATTTAAATTCTGATAATTTTCTTATTGTGATAATCTATATAGTGCTTTAAAAACGGCAATGTATCTCGCTTAACGCACAGGGGCATCGTATCCGCTCTACACTCTATGACATATATGTCATAGAGTGTTGAGCGGATACGATGCCCCTGTGCTTAACGTTTATTGGATGATGTTAAATTTCCATATTTAAGTCATCGATTTTCGATTTTGTATTAAATGCAATTTTAATACAGGGCACGCCTGTTTTCCAATTATGATCCCAATACTACATGCACGTCTAAAAGATAACAACGGTCAGCAAAATTATCAACATTTGCAGAGGTGTGTGTCTTGTTAAACTTCGTAAACTAGTTTCTTGATAAGGAATAGTATTTAATTCATAATCTGAAAAACCACAAGCAGTATCGAATGCGCGCAGTACACGTGTCAGTCTGTCTTCTTAACCATGTGCAAAATTACATTATGTACGTTTCTTGTTTTAAGACAACTTTTATTTGTCATCGGTAAGACATCGTGTCCTTCCTCCTGTACTTGCACCAAAACTGTTGTCGACTGTAGGAACAAACAACTACTGGGATTACCAAAGAAGCTTCCAACAAACATGGAAAGATTATATCTCGGAAATAATCAACTATATGCAATTGGTAAGGATGATTTCTGTGCTTTTCCTCATCTTGTCGAGTTACAGTTGCAAAATAACAGTATCGCATCATTGTCGCCATTTGCGTTTTCTGGAGAGTGTCTTCCAAAACTTCAAACATTACGATTGGAAAATAATAAGATAACTGTCATTAAAGCAGGTACATTCTTTAATCTATCATCGCTTGTCAATATTACTTTAACAAATAATGAACTTGCTGAGTTAAATCCCAGATCTTTCGAAGAAACCTCTTTGGAATTTTTGCACCTTGGCGGTAATAAACTACGAGATATTCCAATTCTACAGAATTTAGAATCGCTTCAAGATCTAATATTAGAAGGAAATATTATTCGGAGCTGTACCTTTCATTTGGTATTCAGGAACATGACAAAATTAAAAAGAATTGGACTTAGCAACAACAACATTCAAAACCTGGATGGAGACTCTTTCGAAAATTTAAAACAAAGCAGCGTTCGAAAGTTTGAGCTTGCCAGAAACAATATCACTAAGATTTCGAATAAAAGTTTTTTGCCACTTTCAAAATTACAATCTTTGAAACTTGGATTAAACCCTATTACAGACGGTGAACTATGTAATGCATTGGAGGGGTTACAGCAGGCTCCTCTGAACTCGCTCAGTATTCCCAACATGAACTTCAACGGATTAGTACCATCTTCATCTTTTCGATGGTTGAAAAGTATGAATTTGTCAACCCTTGACCTCAGTTTCAACGAGTTTTACACAATTCCGGCTCAAAGTTTTGAAGGTTTGACCCAACTGAACTCTTTGGACTTGAGCAGTTGTGGAATTCGTGACATACACGACGACGCCTTCAGTGGATTACAAAATCTTAACAATCTCATATTAAGCAATAATTTCATTGAAAATATTCCATCGAACCTACCAAAACGTTTAATGTTTCTTTATATGGCTGAAAATAATGTTGGCGTTTTAAACAACAACATTTTCTCAAATTTGACTCTTTTGAAACGCCTTCACTTGGGCAACAATAAGATATTAACATTGTTTAAAGGAGCTTTTTCTGGACTTGTTAACCTGCAGGACCTACAGTTGCATGGAAACAGAATTAACACCCTTCCTAAACAGTTATTTGCACCTTTAGCGAATCTAACAAAGCTCCAACTCCAACAAAACAGGTTGACAACGATACAAAACTCTTCCAAAACATTTTCGTCATTGACGTCACTGAAATATTTAAATCTATCCGATAATGGGTGTTCCTTTTTACCAATAACAATGTTTTCAAGCCTCAAATCTCTACAGGAGTTGCAGCTTAAAGGGAACAAGCTAGGGAAGTTTCTGCTAAATGATGTGGAGGGGAAATTATTTTCAGGGTTAAATACACTCAAAATCCTAGATTTGTCAAACAACCAAATTCATACATTTTCTTCTCGCTTGTTCAGAGACATGATAAACCTAGAAATCTTGAATTTAGAAGAGAACTGGATACCTGGATTAAACGGAAACATCTTATCTACGGCTAAGCATCTACGATCCTTAGTATTATCAAATAATATGATTTCTCTGGTAAATGAAGATAGCCTGACAGGCTTGGAATCGTTGAAAGAAATCAACTTTAACAACAATCCATTTGCATGCACGTGTGACCTTCGCTGGTTTCGAAGTTGGATAAATAAAACTAAGACGAATGTACGGGACAAGAAGAAATATCAATGTCATTCTCCTCAAGACTGGAAAGGCAAGCCACTGTTGTCGTTTGACGAGACGAAGATTGAATGCAACCTAGTACCTCTAAAAGTCACTATGGGTGTCGGTGGTTTGATTATAATTCTTCAGTTATTTGTCTATTTGTATCGCATGCACATCCTATTTTACTGGTATACGACAAAGAAACGCTTTTTTCGTTGCTTTGGTAGAAGGAACAGAGATCTGGATCATATGGATTACGACGTCTGTATCATAAACTCCGAGAATCCCGAGGACTACGAGTGGATAAAGACGCATCTTTTACCAGACTTTGACAAAGGAAATGAAGATGACAACTACCATGGAAAATACAAGATATATTTTGGCGATCGAGACACCCCGGGAAGCGCTGATATGATGAAAGCAATGGTGGATGCCATGGAAACAAGCAGAAAAATAATCTTTGTCGTTTCCAAATATCTGAAAACATATCCTCTAATTAATCTGTTTATTGGAGAAGCAATACATTTAAAAGGAAAGTCGCTGAGCGATATAATTATTATTACTGTAGGTAATGTTTCCTTTGCTGAGATACCTAGACTTCTTCACTCTAAAGTCAGGATTGGTGATCACGTTGAATGGAGAGATGATGATATTTATCGGAGGGTCTTCAAGGTGAAGATGGAGGAAAAGTTAAAAAATAATTCGTTGTAATGAAAAACCAAGATGTAAGCGACAGGCTATTCTAATGTATATGATGTTGACAAAGAGTCAGACTGTTACCGTTATTTAATCACTTTACACTTCCTCATTTTATTGGAAAGGGTGAAAATTGATTGATGGATTGCAAAACGGTTTCATTTGCGCTATTACAACAATGCAAATCAATAAACTAGTAATATGTACGTTTACGTATCACGGCACTTGTTCTGCGTTGGAGTCTACTCCAGTATTGTAAAACAAAGGTAAATTATTGTGTGATGTAGACAAGTGTCTGTTTTAATTTCATGCATTTTTAATTTATTTAACTTCTCTTGATATAAATAAAATATTTTTGAACTGTTCGAACAAATGCTTAAACAAGCATGGGTTCAACAAGATATTATTTATTTTCAAGTATTTACAAATGGGGAAAAATGTATTTAGAGTATCATTCTGTAGAAAATAAAGGAGAAACGGTTACAAGTTCATCATTTATTACATGTAATTCACCAATGACCCCCTCGCGCTAATATCCGTGCCAACGAGAGATATTAATATAAGTTGTACAACTTGTTTATCAATCGTTGTAAAATAAATAAAGTTCAGTTCAGTACATGTAATTTGAAAATTGTATTTAAAATATATTATTTTGATTGGAGCTGTTGATTCCACATCACAAATTTAAAGTTCATCACAATTCCCTCAGAAGTTAACATGAAGCAATCATCTGGCCCATCAAGATGTCATTGAAGAGTCCAATTTAAATTCACAAAGTATGTTAAAAGGCTTACCTGAAATAAAAAATACATGGATCTAGAAAAATTATTCAAAAAACGCTATAGTCTCTCTTGCTTACAAGCATCTGGAAAAAATGTTACTTGGTCCATTTCCCTTACCTTTCAGTAAATTAAATATTAACACTACAAACGGTCAAACACTTCTCTTCTGATTCGGTATTAAACCAACTTAAATCAAATCTCTATTAGATACAACAATAACTGTTAAATTTTATCCCACCCCCCAACAAAATCATTTTCATATTGATTTATCAGAAACCAATTGAATATAGTGAACCAAAAGCAAACCTGAATTATATTTGTTGGCCAATTTAACTTTCTGATAAATTAATCAAAACAATTTCTATATAGCATAATAGCATCAACTTGTATACATTTAATAGTATCATTTTCACCTTAATGCTATCTATCTTTTTTTCTATCTTGAAGATAGCTACCTATCTTTTTTTCTATCTTGAAGATAGATATCTAGATTATATATATATATATATATATATATATATATATATATATATATATATATATATATATATATATATATATATATATATATATATATATATATATATATATATATATATATATAGTATTCCTCCAATTTTTAATTGGATGCACATCAGTGTTATTTTGTCCTATGCGACACATTATTACATAGCCAAATACTAATCATATATATGTAATTCTTCAAAATATGTCAACATCATTTAATAAAGAAAGGGTAACTTAAGTAAGAAATTGATTCTCAATAACATTAATTTTTTTCTGGGTTTTTTTTTTATTGGTGGGCACCTGTAATTTCTCCCAAAGCATTATAACATGCTTTACTACTTGATTGGTTTATAACCTTGATATGCATTTCCTCTTCTTATGACTGGGCTTCTTATCTGGAAGACAGAGAAGTATTTCATTATAAATATCAAATCCGATTTCTTATTAGAACCAGCAAGATTTATACTTACTTCAAAACACCCAACAGATATCAAAGTGTTAATTGATACTTTTTCTCTCATTAAATTCTATTCTAATCAACACTGAATAAATACACAGACACTTTACCAAATTTTTTTTAAACCTTTACCATATGTTCTTTGGAAATCGTATTTATTATTTCCCTCTGAAATATTAATCCATTAGGATTTCACCACTTTTAGGTGAAGAAATCAAAAAGTGTCATTTATTTTCCAACAAAGCAGGGCTTTTTATTGCTGTTCTCAATTTTGGCATAAAAGCCATGAACCCCTGAAAAGTGTATTTCAGTTTTCAACAGTAGGGTTTGCCATACATGATTGTTTGCAATTTACGTGAGCCGAGATGATAATTCCTCCATTGTCCAGTTGCCAGCCTGATCTCAGCTTTCAACTCGCTGGTCTTGTCACAATGAGATGTGTCTCATCTCTCGCAGATACAAGATGCAAAGAGAAAAGCAACTTATTTAGGAATAGAACTCTTAGCACACAGTGATTGAATAATATCTCATTGTCTAATACAAAATTGACAATTTGTCTGCATGTCTTTGTCGGATGTAGGTCAAAAAAAGAAGAGGGTGATGAAAAAAAAAATCTAATTAGACAACTAATCTGACAACAATCAATTGAAAGTAATCAAGAAACAATTATTACCACATAAAACCCCTGTGTGCTACCCAGCAGGCTTTCTTAACTGTGCTGTTAAGGCCTAAGTGAAGAGAAACATTGACATCAGATATTTATTTCAAAACTACAAAGAAATCAATACATAACAAAGACAAAACATGGAAATCAAAACATATACCAAAAAAAAAAGTCATATATCTTATTTTTTTCTATAATATATCTCATATATCTGATATTTTTTTTTCCCTAATATCTTGGCAAATATATAAATGTAAGAAAAGATTTTTATGCATTGGGGCTAGAGGAAACAAATGAAGAGGAAATAAGGTTTTTTTTCCTAACATTTGAAAAAATTAAATCAAAGTGCAGCATCTTGGTTTTCACTTATCTTTGACACATGAGCTGAAGTTATCACAATCAGGATCAAACTTTTTTCTGTATTTATACCATCATGTCTGGAACAAAACAAGTTCCAAAATCTTTTAAGAAATATATTTTTAGAGCAAACTAAATTTATTCAAATATTCAATATCTTTGAATACAATAAAATTATGAAATAATAGTTTTCAATTTTAAATTGTGTACATACTGACATACAAATTTACACAATAATGACCTCTGAAGAAAAAACTGAAAATAAAGTAAACGTTCTTGAAATGACTGTTTTTAAATTGTTGTTAAGATAAAATTGGAACTTTTCTTACCTATTTTACCTACAGTATGTCAAATAAAAACACATGAATGTTACAGAGATGACTGCACAGTCAGCGGAGTTCAGTATGGTTACCTTATATACAAAAGAGTTTTCCTGTCTGTGGGGCATTGAGCCCCTAGGCTTGTAGCTCATACTGAAATGTAAAACACATCACATACAGTCTCGACAATCATTTTTTTATCCAAAAATCGCAATAAAATAGTCAAAACATTAAGTCTCTTTCTTGTACTTCCGTACAAGCATTCTGGCAATAACGCTCACAAATCACGGAGTTCATGTACAAACAAATCTGTACAATTCCAGCACATTGTGCTATCAATTTTTTCCTCTCCCCTAATATGTCCCCTGTGTATAGGCCAGTATTTATGAGCCTATCATTACACAGGTTAATGTGCATTCACTCACGACAACCTATACCCTCACTAGACATACAGTCTTTGATCACAGTCTGTCCTGAATGAACGGGTGCGTCAGGGCCTGGTTAATGGAGATGCGTTTACTGGGGTCCAGCATGAGTGTGGAATCCAGGAGGTCCTTTAGCTGCCGCACTTTCTTTAGCTGGTCTTCTGGGAGGCGCTGGTACCCAATCAACTCTGCAAACAGGTCCTTGCTGGCACTGATGGTGCTCAGAACGGAAACTTTCTCCTACAAAACACGTCCATAGATCTTACCTGACAATCCTTGTTAAAGGGCAAGACTCAAGCTTGTCATTGTACATGTATATGTTAAGTAAGTGATCCCCCAACCCGAATCTCCATCTTCCCTGAGACAAGACACCATGTCAAAACTCCATAATGAGGCTTGTGATTACATAAATTGTGATTAAATAAATTAAGAGGAATTAAATAAACATACATTTTCTCTTGCATTACCTTACATTTATAAAATGCATCAACCTAAACTTTTGAAAAAAATCTAAACACTAATTTACAGTACATCAACTTGAATAATTTTCATCTTACAATTTCATATTGAAAGATATAAAAATAAGAATACATGTAATTTTCATATTAAAGAAAGCCCCTGTTCTGCTTACATTTTACTCTTCACTCTCCACACCAGTTGTAAGAAATGTCAATTATCACAAGAGAAGACAAACAATGGGAGTGATAAACTTCATTCAAAAATCAGGGTGTCAAGTACAACTTAACGAACACATCTAAATTTCACAAATTAATATGAATTAGCTTAAAAATTATTATCTAACAATTCACACACCATAGACAAGAAATTGCTGATGAAACATAAGGACTTACTCTGTGTGTGACTTTGTCCACTTCATGATACAGGAAGTTGTAGTTGCTGTCAAAATGCTGATCCCTAAACATACCCTTTCTGATGATTTTATTGGGGAACTTTCCCTTCAGGTCCATCATGAACTTGAGCATCTCATTGTTTGACTGCCCAGGGAACAAGATCTTGCCTGTGTACAGTTCAAAGATGGTTGTTCCCACGGACCACAAGTCTACATTATGGTCATAGCCCATTCCAATGACTGCAAATTAGAGTAAATAGAAGTCAATTACAGTAAATTCATTATATATGAGGTCATCTACTGTAAATGTGCAATATTTGGCTGTGTGTTCAATTACGAGTAATCATTTTTAATGGAAAGCAGTTTCCACCAAGTCAGTATAATGCTAAACATGAATGGGTACAATTGGTACATTCAGAAATGCGCTTAATTAAAAATACACCCTAACTTGTTGAAAAATTTGTATCTATTAAATACAGTACATGCTAAATATTATTCAGTTATAAGTCTTTAAATACCAGTACTTTATTTCGCAAAACAAAGAAGATTATGAAACAATTTTGAACAAAATCTCAATAAATCAGCTAGCAGTTAAGAACACCTGTTGTAGTGCAAGTTAAACAATTTGAGATAAACGTACTGATTTCTGGAGCTCTGTAGAATCGGCTGACCAGATAGGGGGTGATGTCATTTTCCGAGACATGCGATGCCGATCCAAAGTCACAAAGCTTCAGGTGAAGTTTACTTTCATTGACCTGCAGAGAGAACATAAGAATGAAGACCATCACATACCGTTTATCCAGGGGTTTTTTTCGTGTGTCACAAAATTTGAAAAAATGGAGAAAATATGTAACTTTTTTAATCAGCGTCAGTCATTTTTTGCGATTTAGAAAGTTTCTTTTAGAAAATCATACGGATATCATTTCTGTGTACTCAATTATTTGCGATTTAAAAGAGATCGCGAAAAAAGCGAAAATAAGATCAAGGTGAAAAGTACAGAATATACGATATATAATTTTTATTTTAAATTTGCTAATAGCCCATTTATGATACAAAAATAACAAGCTTTTCAGATTTTAGTGTATCCTCACCTATTGCTTTGCTGATTAAAAAAATCATAAAATCCATGTAAGTCTAACATGACTTCTAACTGAATCAAACCATGTCTTATCAATAACAACTGCTGCTCTGTTACAAATCATTTATCAAGTCTTATGAAATTCTATCTTCAGACATGTATAGAAAGACTGATATTTAGTATTACACTGTACAGACCAGAATGTTATCAGGCTTGATGTCTGCATGAAGAATGCTGTTCCTCTTGAGATGCTTAAGGGCCAAAAACAGCTGCTGACTGTACGATCTGACGGCCTTTACATGAAGTCCAATGTCTTTCCCATATTTCTTTAAGACTTCCCTTAAATTCATACTACAAAACAGAACATCTTTTTTTTTTATAATAACAGACACATATTTTAATATCTAATTCAGAATCATTCAAACAAAATTCAGAGATTCTTATGTAGAAATTCATTAAGCTATCTATTTTATTTTGCATTAAAGTCAAACTACCTAAAAAATGTTTCAAATATCTTTAAAAAATAATTTAAAATAAGATTCCTATTAAGTAATTTGATAAATAAAAAAACACAATTATCATATATTAAATTAGATTTTACATCACAAATATAAAAATCATGTCTAACCTTAAAGACTCGAACACTAAACATAAATGATTTTTGTGGAAGAAATGTCGATAAAGGCGGAGACAGTGAAATTTATCGTCTGGGTCAGCATCGTTAAGTTTTCTGAGAAATTCAAGTTCTTTGAGTCCAGTCTTGTGCCTTGAAAAAAAAATATGATAAAACCATATTAATTCATTTAAATGCATCACTGAAAAAAACCAAAACAAATATAAATCAGCAGAATAGTGTTTACTAGTACATGTATATTATTTGATTAAGAATTGATTGATTTAAACATTTTTGTTACATGGATCTTTTCCCATTACTGGTTGCAAAGATGGACCTACATGATTTCGTTATTTCTGATGATTTTGATGGCTGTTTCCATGTTTCCTCGAGCTTCGTCCCTGGCTCGGACCACATTACTGAACACACCCTGTCCTGTGTATCCATACACAGAGTATCGCTTGTCCAGCATCTCCCCAATCCTCACCCCTGAAATCAGAGTCAATCATAATACATCAAGTTTACACCCATAACTTTTCCACTTGAGTGGTTTGATTGATGGACATGTACAACTACTTACTGTAGTAGCCCTCTGCATCATCCCAGTTGTCAATCAGGGTGGGGTTCTCCACCACCGGCCCAGTAAACCTTGAAACTGTGCTTGGACTTCCCAACTAATGAATTGAAATTAAAAGTGTTGGACAATAAAGAAATTACCTTTTTTTATTCGTAAACATTTTATGTATTTCTTGTTGTGAAGTAATTCTTTAGTAAATAGTAAGGTATATGCTGAATAGAATTTAGCAACTGCAGATACTTACAGCGTAATCATCACTGAACATATCCTGTGTGTCAGCAAACATGTCGGCCTTTGACTTCTTCTTTTCACCCTCTTTTGTGGTTCCATCAGCTGGACAATAGTGAAACACTGATTAGCATACTTTCAATACCTTAATACAAATCAAAAGATACAAAGACATAATTAAGTTCACTTACCATCAGATTTGGCATCTTTAGATTGTTGCTCTTTCTTTGTAGGCTTTTCTCTTGACTGATCAGTAGATATGCTACCCTTTCTTTCACTCTTTTTATCCTTTTCACTTCTTTTGTCATCGGAATCATCTGACTCTGAACTACTTGATTCCTCCCTTCTCCTGTCGATATCAGGACTCTGGGATTTACTCTGGGATTTCCTCTTCTCTCGGTGGTAATCTGGACTCTTGGACTTTCTCCTCCTCCTGTAATCCTCGCTTCCTCTGGACTTCCTTTTTGGGTGATCATCTTCAGAGTCGGACTCCGAGCTGGAGCTGGAACTGCTGCTGTCAGAGCTAGAACTTCTGGAGGATGAACGATGCCTTGGCCTTGACCGGGAGTAAGACCTTGACCTAGATTCTGATCTGGAGGGTGACCGTGACCTTGATGGAGAGGGTGAGGGTGACTGAGGGGCTGAGGGTAATGGAGCAGGTGAGGGAGGCTTAGGTGAAGGAGCTGACTGTAGGCTTTCTTCTTCTGTTTTTAAACGCTGAAATTAAGATACACATACAAAATACTATGCTTATCAAAATAAATTGCAGTACAGAAGAAAAATCTCTTTCAAAAAAATTTCAGAACTATTCAACAAGAAATCATCACCTGCAAAAGAGCCTCGCGTTGCTTTCTTCTTTTCTCTATCAAAGTATCTTCATCATCATCGTCATCGTCTGGGATATCAATGTTGATCCTTGAGGAAGATAAATTATTCAATTAAGACTTTTATAACCCATTTAAACCACATAGGTTATAAATAGGATGCTGTGGTTACCCTTTGCATAATAGAAAGTGAACATTTGTGATGGTAGTCTTTTTAAAACTTACTCTTCATCTGACTCCTGCTGAAGGGCCATTCCCTCTGACAAGCTGCCTTTGAATTTATCCTCGTTCTTATCCTTCCGTCTGCGGTCCCTGGATCTACTTCTTCTGCCTCTTCTTCTGTCCCGCGATCTACTCCTGTCAAACCGCCTGAAAAAATCAATTGTAATTATTCAATGAATGCACAAAATCAATTAACAGAACTTTTTTATATATGCACAACTCACAACACTGATTTATTTTCACCTTATCTTTAATTTTGAGGGAACTTTAGTTAACTTTCTGAAGATAACTTATTACAAAACTGATTCTACCTAAATCAGGCGGAAATCTTTAAGGTACCTTTAGAACATTATGAGGGAAATTAAGGTGATAACAGACAGTAAAATGTTATAACTTATTGAGTTACTTGATTTATGACAAAGAACTCGGTAACCTACCCCCTGTCCATTGATCTGATTGGTGGGGATCTTCTGTCCCGCCTATCATCTCTAAATCGTCTGTCATCATCATCATTACGCCTCAGAGAATCGTCATCCTCGCCGTTCCTTCGGCGTCTCTCTTCCTCAATGAGTCTCTCCTCTCTTAATCTTTCTCTGGCACTCATTCCTCCTTCTTTGCCCCGGTCTGCATCTCTAGATCGATCTTGACTGAAGAAAGAAAATAACCCATTAATTATTAAAAGAATAAGCAAAACAGCACACTACAAAATGCTGTAAATCGCAAAAATAAAGATATTAATGAAATTTACCTTCTTCGAACTGGAGAACGACTCCTTCTCTCTCTACCAACTCTATCTCTACTCCTTTCCCTACTTGGAGAGAGTCTCCTTTCTCTTAACCTACTCTCCTGCTCTCTGACAGATCGTTCTCTCTCCCTGGATCTGTCTCTATCTCTAGAATGAAGTTCTCTATCTCTGGGTTCCCTATCCCTTGGTTCCCTATCTCTAGACATGTGAGGCCGCTCACTACTTCTTTCCTGTCGCCTTCTTTCATCCCTTCTGACGGAGTCTTCAGACTCTGACGTTTTTCTTCTGTCTTTATCTCTTCGATCAGTGTCTCTACTGCTTACTTTCCTGGACTTTTTGTTCTCTTTGGACATACTGCCCTGAGTTCTAATTGGGGGCATTTTCCGAGTAGCTGCTTCCACAGATACAATTTCACAGTCTGAATCTCCACTTTCCTCCTCAACCACCTGTTTCTCCTTTTTATCAGCTCCTTTTTCTTCCTTCTCCTTCTCTCTACGAATTCGGTGCATCTTCTGGCACTCTAGTCTCTTTTTCTTCTCTTTCTGTGTTTCTTCATAGTCCACCTCTCCCTCTTCCTCTGAATCAGTCCCGTATCCTTGTGCTATCAGCTCCATTGGATTAGAATCAATGATATTTCCATTGCTCTCTGACTGCAGGACCTCTCTCAGAGCTTCTCTGGCAGCCTCTAATTTCTCTAAATCAACAGAGTCATCAATTTTCATCTTTTTAGAAGATCTCCCTTCCTTTTCATTCTTACTGTTCTTACTCTTTTTCTTCTTATGTTTATGTTTCTTTTTCTCGTCTCGCTTCTCTCCATGCTTAGAATGTTTGTGCTTGTTCTTGTTCTTGTGTTTGTGTTTATGTTTTTTCTTTTCTTTGCTGATTTGAAAGTCTGCTTCTGGCTCTTCTTCCACCTCAATATCTTCATCTATTTCTTGGACATTTGCATCACTTTCTGAGGTTTCATCCTCGCTTCAATAAAAAGTATTAAATTAGTAACTGTAGTCTTTGACTATTGATAAAAATATTAACTGTAGAAAGAATATATCCTAATTTTCTGTTTATAAAATGATGACCGATTCTTTATTTTATATAATAAGTTACTTAGTGTTTGTGTATGTAACAATGAGACAAAACCTGATGGGTTAATTGTCAATACGTCCCCACCAATAATAAATGTAGTCCTACTGATGTATATGTATTGACTCTCACTAATGCCAACCAGCCTCCATCCAATACCATACAATTTTTAGGATTCACAATTCATTATGGTGTGTATGCATGGAAACCTATACTATAAATTTTTCAACATTATTATCAAGGTACTTTCATCTTGTTTGCATTGCTAAAATCCTATTTTCTCGCATTATTACCGGTGTGAGATCGGTTTGTCCAGTGCGAGACAGCAGTGTTTGAATTTTCTGTCTTACACTGAGTATTACTATGCCGCTTTAAATAAATGTAAAATAATATTGTAAAATAATGCACAAAAAATAATAATTCATAATAAACTCGCGTGGGATTGTGAAATTCCATTGAGGGGACAAGATTCACAGTCTAGGATGAGGCCAGTCCTAGACCATGAATTTTGTCCCCTCGGTGGAATTTCACTATCCCACACGAGTCTTTAATGAATGATTCTATTAATCTCCTTAAAAAATTATTTCTTTAAATCTCCACCCGGCGTGGAGTGCCCACATTGATACTTTACTGTACGAATGTAAATGAGTGTAATGTGAAAGTTGACTTTAATTTCATAATTATGTACAGTACCATAATGTACTTCACAATGAAAATGCTGAATTTTTAGAATTTAAAATACAAACAGATCATGGATCATTTAATAAATCAATGAAATTTGTAAAATGATAATATACGCCATTGGATTATGATGATTTTACATAACTTTGAATTTAAAAAAAGAAATCAGAATGACGACAAAAATTGACACCAGATAATTCCCGTTAATCATGGTTGAATTCATACCAAAAAATGAATAACCTATCTCAATTACATAGTCACTGATTAAACAATCACAAATAAAATACTGATCAAGACTTACCTCAACTTCCCATTGTGAGTGTATTCAGTCGCCATTTTCGTTAGCAGGTCGTTGTTGGTTTTACTAATAACAGTAAAGTCTTATAAACACATCAATAGGATCCATGCATATATGATTAATAAAAAAGTAAAAATTTTAATAACTGAGAAATTTTCTCATTTTTTTTCTAAACATCACAGTCATTCAAGAAATTCGTTGTGATTCACAATATTTCAAATATAAATGTCATACTTTTCTGAAATGTCATTTCGTTCAACATTAATTTCCCTATTCGATGAAATTTCTTTTGGTTATGTTAAATCATTTTTGACTCAAATTGTGTTTCTTGTTGTCGAAAAAAATATTAGGCCTATAAAATTTTATTCTTGTTGTCGCATATGTGAAACATATGTTTCCCTGTTTTTAGTAGATCTCTCTATGACGTCATAAAGGAAGTCGCTCACCTCCATAGTTTGACAGACATATAAAAGTCACCTGCCATTGTTTACATTGTTTCAACAGCTAACAAGTAACGAAGGAAGATGAAATTCAAGTTCAGAGAAGAGCATACCTTTGGTAATGTATCTATGGTTATTTTGGATTTTGTTTTCTTGAGTATCGATGTAAATAGTAAAGGTTTATATGGTCTAGTTTTGGTTTGGGGGCGAAGAATAACATTGTCTAATATTCAGCAGATATTGAGCAACGATTTCTCAGTGATGTAAACAAACGTTCATAATAGAATACTTTCTTAATCTTTCTATCACCAAGGAGATGAATAAATTCTAAATATAAACTAATATTGTTTTTAGATTTATATCATTTTCGTATTAATTATGTTACTAAAATTTATTTTAACATTCTGTCTCCAAATTAATGTATGTTGTTGTTAATTTTTTTGTATTCATATCTATTTTTATACCCATAAAGATAGTAGATTGAATCTTGTTTTTTCTGTTTATGTTTTGTTCATATTCAACGGTTTAAATACCCACTCAAATAAAACACCTGTCTTTAATTGTCCATGACATATTAAATAAAAAAGCCATGCAGATTGGAATCGCACACATATAAAAAACTTATAGACTGTTTCAAGATAATGCAGTACTGCTCAATGTTGCAGAGGACATTGATACATGTATATGTAACATAATGTAACTGCAGCAAATGTTTTATTAAAAAAATGTGTCAATATTATCAACCCTGTACTAATTAAAAATATAAAATTGTGTATTTTAGTCATGATTTTCATAAATTGAATGATGAAATTATGGATTTAATAAATCATTCAGAATATTATTTTATACTAGTATTAATATCATCTCTCAGCTAGTCCACAAAAAATCTTATATTATACTTAATTAAATTTTAGAGATTGATACAAGGATCTCTATAATTACAAAATGGCCATGTGCAGGGGCATTAATTTTAAAAATTGAACCCATCTTGTGTATCCAAGTTAGTGATACAAACTAAATTGTCACTACTTTTGTAATGAAAGAGATTTCAATATCTACAACATCTTAATCCTGCCCATATCCTTTTAGTTTTATGTCAAATCATAATTTTATTGCTATGCAACAAGTCAAAGATTTATTAATCTAAGTTGTGTTGTTGAATTTTTGTAAGTTTAATCAATGTATAAAATTAATTTGTGGAACGAAAAAATTCCATTTCACAATTTACTTACAATGTATGTAGAAGTACATGCATGCTCATACAATCTGACTTTTTGGCAAGTAGCTTTGATGAGGTTATTGCCATTCTATAAATATTCATTCATGGCAATTACTTGTACAGGTAGAAAAATTTCACAAGATCATCTTGTTATAACATATCATATTGTGCTATACACTGTTTACCTACATGTGTCAGATGACACAGCAGGTACCGAAAAGAGAAGAAAATTTCTTTGTATGCACATATACTTATGTAATGGTACCCCAGATTTAAGAACAATTTGAAGTAAATTAATTGTGTGTTTGAATAGCCATTACATAAACTCACATTGGGGGGTAGGCTGTCTTTAAAGTACAATTAAATTGAAATTTGTTGGCCATTTAAATCATTTGGGGTAAAATATTGCCTTTTGCTCCGGTAAATGAGCAATGCTGATGTTGCCACATGAATTACTGTACACAGCTAGGTCCTACATGTTATTGTACATAACATTACATAGCATGACAGCAATAGACACTGCTTAGCGTATATCTGTAGTCATGCTCAAGTTATTTACAATGTACACATGATCCGTAGGTTATATTCTGTAGGATGTTGATCCTGTGTATGTAAGGTATATGTACTACATGTTAGGTAATATCATATAATGTGGTATCTGCAAAATAGGCCTTTACTTGTAAATAAATGCAAGTAAAGTGTTGCAAAATAACCTGAAAATTTATCTTAATTAATGTCTACTAATTGTTGTAAGTTTAGTCTGGTCATATATTTGGTGTGGGTTTTTTTTTCTTTTTTTTTATCCCCAAAATTGTAAGTACCATGATAGGTAATTACATTTCAAATTTTATCTCAAAAAGATTGATAAATATATACACTTTAAAATCATTGGATCTTTTTTTTAAAATCAATATGTACATTTAATTCATCTATTAGAAAAGCTATGCACAAAATATTAGTTAAACAGTTTGCTCAAAAAGCATCTCTGTTTACACGGGTCACTCTGTATACACTGTGGATGCATTGTCTTACTGAGGAAATGACAATTCAGAGAAAATATGTGTATATATCACAGAGTTCTATATATTCATTTCTATATGTTGGTTTCCTGAATTCATGGAAAATTAGCAGAAAAAAATAAAAATAAATTAAGCGCATAAAAGATTTGAAAATTTTTATTAGTTACAAAGTTCAGTGGGATATGAACTTCAACTTGGTTGGTACATGATCAGATCCTGTGAGCCTGAAGAGCCTCTCAGAAGATTTGATCTCAAAACAAGCAAGCTAGTTCATATCCCTGTGAAATTTTTAAAATTGCTGTTAATTACTTATATAGTTACATTTAAGAAAGGAAAATTGTTCATAATTATAATTAACATTTCCTTGTTTTTATGTTTGCAATAATGCAACCGTCAAACAACATGTGCTTGCTGTTATCATCTTGACTTCATGAAAAAATTCTCACAGAATTGAACGTTTTTGCTTGCATGTATATAGGTTCATACAAGGAAACATATAATTTGCGAATGTAAATATTGTGCCATGTACTTACCAGGGTATATCTATTTTTTTCTTTTCTATGAAAAATATAATACTTCCCATTCAAAGATAAAAATAAAGCAAAATAATGGAATTTTAAGGTTATACCTCATTGAGAGCAGTTTTTGTAGTTACATACTGTATACAGGGTTATTTTTGCCCCGTCTTATTTTAGCCCTTCTACATTTGCAGACGGTTTCGCCCAGTCTTGAATTTGCCCAATTGCAGTTGTGTAAACAGAAATATTATTTGTAACATAGAATTCGCCTAGGCTTAAATTCGCCCTCTGACAACGAGGGCAAAAATAAAACAGGGGCGAATATTTCCCTGTATATAGTAATTAATATGTACTAGTGGGTGTTGTTTGTAATAAATGAGGAGTATATTTTGCCATTACATTTTATCAAAATGATATGAATTTAAAAAGTTTACGTAACTTGCTCAAGATCAAACTACGAATGCTAGAAGGTTGGAATATTGTTAGTTAGGAAATAATAGAAATGTTACGTCAAAGACAAAAATGAAAAAAATATTGTATATTCTATGTGTGTACTATAGAATGTCAAAAGTAGCTCACAATTTAAGTAGGTACTTAAAGTTAAGTGTTGATATGTTACATATAATGATGTTTTCAGGAAATATTGTTAAGTGTCAGAGACATGTTGCACATGCAATTAGGATATTTGAAACATTTTTTTGGTATTCATTATAGAACAGAGGAAGGCAGAGTCCACAAAGATTAGGGACAAGTACCCAGAGAGAATTCCTGTGAGTAAATTATCATGATATTGTTTATATGCTACTTTTATAAAACAAATAAAAATGATATGGATGCCAGCAGTCCTTACTAAGAATATTTTATGCTACTGGCCAAAAGATCTGTTGATTAATAATTATTTCTGTTAAATAATAAAAATATTTCTGTTTAATGTACATTTTCCTAAAAATAAACTTTCTTAAGATGCATTTAAACAGTGAAATGTCATCTTTGCCAAACAATAAAAACATATTTAAATATTTCACATTTTTTCTACAAAAATAGGTAATCGTGGAGAAAGACCCGAAATCCCAGATTCAGGACATAGACAAACGCAAGTTCTTGGTTCCCAATGATATTTCTGTGGCTCAGTTTATGTGGATCATAAGGAAGAGGATTCAGCTACCCTCAGAAAAAGCCATCTTTCTGTTTGTAGGAAAAGTTTTACCCCAGTCTAGGTGAGTTCATTGTGGAAATTAAGACACACTTGTGCTTAAGCACATGACTGATAAGTTTACTGATCTACGTGACACAGTAACTAAGAAAAAGAGTCATCATAGCTGTCAGTGTGTGCTTATGTGTGTTCGTGTGTTTGTGACAGTTTTAGTTTATTAATTGAATTCTTGATGTCATGTGATCACAGAGCTATGATAAGGCTACCAATTATTGAGTACGAAAAATTTTCTGGCCAGAAAGGCACTTCTCTGTACTTCTAAATATAAGTAACATTTTATTTTCTAAAAAATCTTAATGAATTTAAAAGCATAGTTTGATTTAATCACTTGCACTTTAAAACGTCTGCAAATACTGGACAAACTATCATGCCATAAATTATTAGTTACTTAGGATTTTACATATTGAATATAAGCATTTTTAGACTCTATATCATCTATGTCACAATAATTTCAAAGAAATACTCTAGACTTGGCTACAGAGCTGTTTTGCAGCATATTCTCAATAAGATACATGTATGATAAAGTTATTTTAAGTTCACGGGTATAGTAAGTAAAGCTGAATACCCGTATGTATGAATTGTAATCATTCCCTGAAACCAATATTTTCCAATATTGAATATTACGGTAAATGAATAAAACGATTTTCAAATAATTTACAAGTGAAGGTTAATTCTCACCTTTAATATTAACCTGGTACTGCTTCTTCTGTTAATATTTACTGTTCTGTTATTTCCAGTGCAAGCATGGGACAGGTTTATGAGGAACACAAGGATGAAGATGGATTTCTATATATTGCATACAGTGGGGAAAATACATTTGGACAGTGAACTTATGGCAGACTTTCTTCTGTGTGTCCAGTTCCCCAGTTGTTAATTTTTTTGTTTTGTTTAAATCGTCCATCACATTTATTTGTAAAATGAAAATACATGTATGTTAATTACACAACTACCGATAGAAACTGTCAAATCAACTAGTTATATCAACTGCTGTTGGTAGTCAATTAAAAAAAATTTTTTTTTTTTATTTATTTATTAAGTTAAGAATATTTAAACATTGTGAGATTTAATAATACATGTATTAGGATCATTTCTGATTTTCAGAAGAAAATAAATTACTCTTCTTAATTTGTAGGAATTCTTAATTTTTTGATAATGTATATTTAATTACCAGTATTTACATGTGTATGTTGTGCTTGTACTTGAATGGATTTGTTTTATTGAAACCAATCAAGAAAACAAATTACATTGTATAAATGTGTTTACTTTGTTTTTCTTCATTTGTCATTCATATTGTTCAGCAGGGCATATATAACTGATTGTTTGCAAATACATATTGCTTTGGTTGAACATTGCAGAAAAAGAAAGTAGTAGATAGTTTTAACAAGTAGTAGTATTAATTTGATCCTCAAAATTTGTTACTTTATATTTGTAAATACTGGTTATTTTGGTCAATAGTATTTTAAAGTCTTTTTAAAATTTGTGGTATGAATATGATATGTGTTAGATATAGCTTTGAGTTTATTTTTTAAACAAAAAGAAATAATTAAGAACTTTTTTATTACAAATTATATTAATGTGCATTAAATTGGCAAATGTTTCGGAACATGTATCTATAGAAAGTTACAATAAATATGTATGGTAATATGTATTTGCATTTTCATATCAATTTATGAATTTTTATTATTTTGACTTGTAGGCCTATATGAAAAACAGCTAAGTTTCTTGAAATGGCAAAATCAAATAACTATAATTGTTTGTTGAAATTGAAAATAATGAGATGTTATACAAAGTAATTTCAAATTAATATTTTCAAAAATGTCTAATACTTTAACAATACACCTTATTATGTAGTTTTTTTTTCAAAGATTTGTTGTTGATTATTTTTTTCTTTCTAATTTGCTTTCAGCATTAGAATTATTATTGTACATTTAAAAATAATTTGAGATTTCTGCAAAATAAATTACAAAGCAGATGTTTGGAGTTGTTTCCCTTCCTTACACTCTTTTGTGTTGATGTAAACATGCACTGATGCAGGCCTGACTTTTCATGGATTTGAAATTGACAGTACTTAGGTAATTTCTCCTTTCGTAAGTGATATGAATAAAATACCTGTTCCATTTTTACTAAGTTGATATTTCACGACACCGTTTCAAGATGTGGATCAGTGTCCAGAATTTCCTCAAATTCAAAACGAATCGTTTTAAAAGATTGAGTTTTTCTGGCATCCTATGAAATTGTTTTGGAGAGTATTGGTTTAGAAGATTCAAAACTTCTTGAAGATCTATCCAAAAAAATTTAGGGTTGTAAAAATACAAACCTGCTTGTTAAATTGTTGGTGAGGAGAACATATTGCATAAATGAAATTTCAGTCATTTCGTGTTGTAAATCCACTGCAGTGTGATACTAAGTGTATATTTAGACCACACCAGTATAATTTCTTGTTCGTCAGACCCCATTTGCTCGTAGTTAAATAAAACTATACAAATAATATTATTAATTTTCCATATCCATGCAGGAAATTCTGTGCTGTTCTATTTCCACTCTATTTTTTGCAATTTGAATACTTTATATTAATTTAATGTATAAATTAGAAACAAGTAGAAAAAATAGAACCATTCGTATAAAATTTATTTAACCGCCTAAAAATTTCGTCTACAAAAAATAACAACTTTATTATTTAATCGCTTGCCAGCTCGTACCTTTTTTCATTTGATGTCCGAAGAACAAGAAATTATATTGGTGTGGCCTTACATGATAAATCCCAGATCCCTCTTACTCTAACCCCCGCTGTTATATTGTAAAGTGCAGGTCTCCCCAACACGTCACAATATAAAAACAGGGGTTAGAGTCGCAGGAATCTTGGATTTTTACATGATATGCTTCTACTTTCACACTTAAACCAAAGCGACCCATCACAAACTATTTTTCTCCTTTAATTCTTACTTTTTTTACCACCCTTTTACTATGAAATACACAATATAAGCAAAATATACCAATAAAATTCACAATAAATGAAACAATATACCGGTACACTAATATTATTAATAGTAAAGGAGTGGTCAAAAAGTAAGTGGAGAAAATGTTTTTGACGAGCCTCTGGGCACTAACTAGTGGGTTAACCTTTTAATTCGGTCTGTTTTTAACTGAATGTCTTGGGTTCGAGCCTAGTTGTGGTCATTCATTCTATTTTATTGGTGCACAAAAAATATTAGCCATGTGTTTGGATTGAAGAGGCTCATGTGAGATTCTACTTGAGGAATAGAAATCTCGAAAGAAAAGGGGGAAAAAGGGTGTTAGTGTGCATGACAGCTAGAACCAGTAACGTGCTCTTCTAACACTTAACCCTTCAGCTCAGTTGGTAGAGCATTTGTTTTTAAACTGAAAGGTCTTGGGTTCCAGCCCAGTTGTTGTCTGCGTTTCTCCTTTTCTTTATCAATACAGTAGTAAGAAATTTTTCATAGCTTGTCAATGTGATAGGTTTAAAGCCAGAAGAAGATGGAACTTGATGAAAGGTTTGCAGACAGAGTGGCTGATTTGTGTTACATGAAATACCAGTCTCTACCAAAGAAAGGGAAGCCCCAGAAGAACAAGGAGTGGACTTTACTGTCCTGTGTATGCTTGACACGTAAGGATTTCTTCTGCATTGATTTTTTTCACCTAAAAATGCAAATGCTACATTATATTTTATTCATTATCGCTATTAAACTATGGCCAATATGTATGATCCTTTCCCATCTGGCCCGAAAGGAGCTGTATACTGTAGCTTGATGTAATGTTTCATGTTATACTATTTACGGTTTTACCAGAACAATAGTGCCATTCTGACAGAGTACATAATACTAATGTATATGGCTTATCGATGTACTTATGGAAATTTCTTTTATCATATTATGTAATTAATTTAAGAGGCACAAATAGAAATGTTTGACAATTATAAACACATAATTCTGACATTTATTTTACAAATTTCAATGCTAGTAATGTTACATCTTTTAGGAAATGCTGAAGAGATAAGAGTTGTTTCCCTTGGCACAGGAACAAAGTGCATAGGAAAGAGTAAGCTAAGTGCTGATGGTAAGATATGTAAATTATATTGTTATATTTCATTGTTCCATATTAACGAATATATATAGTGTAGATACTGATTTCAAATATTATAACTTGTTTATGTGAAAGAGAGAAGAATTTTGCAGGAGACATGGTCAACGACAGCCACGCAGAAGTTATTGCAAGGAGAGCTTTTTTAAGGTGTGAAATCTTGGGCATTTATCAATTTTTTTTGGATAAATTGAAATTTAAAGACAAAACTACTAAATTGTATTTTAATTCAATTCAGATCTGGGGAAAGATTATTAGTATTGTTGATTTACATGAAGTGAAATTCTGTTTTGTTAGAAATAAATTTGCTTCTAACTGAAAAAAATATGCAAATGGTCATCTTTCTGCAAGGTATCTTTATTCTGAGCTTAAAGAGGCACATAGTGGAAGAAAGAGCGAGATATTCACTTCAGCAGATTCAACCCACAACAAGTGTCAACTCAAGCCAGGGGTCAAGTTTCATCTCTTCTCCAGTCACACCCCTTGTAAGTACTTAATGGATGAGACCTGGGGGTTCATATGATCTTGTTGTATGTAAAGTCTTACTTTTGTACAATTCATGTGACATTGTATATTATTAGAGTGGTGAAAATGATTGCACTTTATTTGGAGTTGTCAATTTATGTACCTGGTATGTTTACATTATCTGAATACTGTTTCACAAAAGCATCGTAAATTTAGCACTACTTAACAAGCTATGGCATACTGAAGAACTATGTAAGAAAAGAAGTTTTTCATATTTTAAAGGTGGCGATGCTTCCATTTTCCCTAAAGATGCAATATCTGGAGAAGAAGAACTAGATTGGGATTCCTTTTCTTGGCAATATGGTAGAAAGAGAAAATCAGATACAAAGAGTGATATAGAACCCAAATGTTTAAAAGTAGAAGAGAGTATAACAAGTTCAGATTACAATTCTCCAAATTCTGACTTACTAGATTTACAAGATTTGCATTCAAATTGTCCAAAACAAAGTGAACAATGCGTATCAGACCTTGTGCTCTTTCCAAAAGAGACTGACACTGAGAAGGTTACAGAAAGTGACTCGAATAACCTAAAAACTGATGGAGAAGGGAAATATTCAGAGTCCTCTAATCAACTTACAAATGCTGCATGTCTTATTTGCAATAAACACAGCAAAGACGATGAACATTTACAAGTTACAAAATGTACCAAAGAAAATGTCCCTTTCACGGAAACGAAGGGTCAAAAACCACATTCGGATATTTTTAGAACAGGAGCAAAACCTGTTGCTGGGGGTGGGGAAGATCCCCTTGGAGAAGGGGCAGGGTACCACTCAGTGGGGCTGTTTAGAATCAAGCCTGGAAGAGGAGAGAGAACTTTGTCTATGAGCTGTAGTGACAAAATGGCAAGATGGAATGTTCTAGGATGTCAAGGGTCATTACTCTGTCACTTCCTGCAAGCACCAATGTATTTTTCTTCCATTATCATTGGCAGGTAGGATGACCAACATTTCTAATCTTTTCATTATACAGTCCAACTTTGTTATCTGTAACTTGATAGGATTAAGAGAGTTTCTTCAAATATTTGAGAATTTCAGATTTAGATGTTGAAATACATAACAAATAATGCTTAATAAGACTTCCATTTCACTTATATAGACTTAATTCCATTGTATTTGAAATGTTGAGGTTTGTGACCTTAAAGTAAAACTGAATGTTAGCAGGATTATAGAAAGTTTATTCAATCAATATATTTGAAATTTTTTTATTTGGCAGATGTCCATTCAGTCAGGAGGCCATGACAAGAGCTGTGATCACGAGGTCATCAGGGGTCAAAGATCTTCCAGATGGTTTCCATATCACACATCCTGCCATTCTCCAGTCCAATAAGACATTCGTTGACGGAAAGGCCAGTGTAGAGAAAAACACAACTGGAAGAGTTGTTCCCTCCTCAGCATGTATGAAACAACCATCCAGTATTCTCTACATTATAGGGCTAAGGGACTATATGTAGTTGCTTGATTGAATGTTGAAGTTTCTTTCCTCTTCCTCTGTACATTAAATGTCTTATATTTTTTTCTCAAAAATATTTGTGATAGATTTGTTGTGTCAGACTAAAATTCCAGTACATAATGATAATGAAAAAGTACCATTCTTTCAGTCAATTTTTAGATTTGTATTCTGAATTGAAGTAGTATTACTCCTTAAGGCTGTCATGTCTCTGAAATAGCCCAAAGTACAAATTGAAAGTTTCTTGAGATATGTCCTTAAAATATGTTCTAATACTGTCATGAACATCATACTGTAATCAAGGAAATATTCAGTTTTATTTTCGTCCCATTTGCCCATTTGTCCCAACTCCCAAGGTATCAAATTATCTCTCTTTAAACACAACTGTGTCTGGGCAAATTCAAGACGGGGCGAAACTGTTTGCAAGCATAGAAGGGGGAAAATAACACAGGGCGAAAATAAACCTTTATACAGTAGCTGTTACTACTCTAAATTAATTCAAATAAGTGATATAATTTATGATTGTGTAGATTTTTTCCTTATCGGTTGCAACTCGTTGCTTCTGGATTTAAAGAACTTGTGAGTTTATACTTACCAATGAAGATAAAAAAACAAAGATAGACCCATATCCATATTTTTTTAACTTCAGTTATTTCTTAAACTGAAAGAAAATTACTATAGCCTAAGACAATTTATTGATTTTCATAAGCTTTGTCATTCTTTATCAAATTGTAGCAATAATATGGTTCAATTCCATGGAAACACCTGAAGTGATCAATGAAGGGAAACCCCAAGGGCTCACAAAGAAAGATTACTTAAAGAACCCAGAAAAGGCCAGGTATGGAGAGAGAGAGAAAGAGAGAGAGAAACAACTTGTTTCGGCCTAATCCTCATATAGGTTTGTCAATGACCTCTTGCATTTTCTCGTCCTACAAAATGAACATACAGTGCAAGTATACTGTGAATCCTGTATACACAGCTGTGACTTAGGGGTACTACATACATGTATAGTACTGGTATCACACTTGAACATTGGCTAAGTCACTGAACTTTACACAGTACCAGGTAATGAACTTTAATCATGCACCATACACCTATAGGTTTCAGAGCTGATACAAGTACTAGTACAATGTACTTACCGATATATCCTTGGCCTCCACTGGCTCTTTTTACTTTACAAATGTATATCACATTGCAATGAATTGATTAGCATTCTTTTATTTTATTTTTAGGAGTAAAATATGCAGCAGAGAAATATTTCACTGTTTTATGGACCTTATGAAGTTTGTACAGATTGAAAATTTTCCTCATCTAAAATCTAGGTATGACATTTTTTAAAAATTAATAAATAGCAATGTCTTTATTTATTTTTTCAATTATCATTTTTATTTTCAGTAGCAGACTTGTTTAAAACTTGATTTTACCATTTCAGTGATGTCACACACAACTCTAGTTACTTTGACTGGAAGATGACCTCGAAAGATTATCAGCAGTCCTGGCAGATACTAGGGGCCCACTACGGCTCTTGGAGCCAGAAACCAAGAGATCTACTGAAATTCACTTGCGATGTGAAATTCAAATAAAATATTTATTAAAAGAGATTCATTTCCTTATTATATCATCACAAGAGAGAGATTCATCAGTTGTTTAAGGAGACTGGGTCTGAGTGGGTCATCAACAAAATACCAAATAATTTAAATATTCTTTTGCTATCAATATGGCGTTATTTTAAGAATTAATTTTTTTAGCTTAAAAAAGGTTAAGTTTACAATATTTTTGTACAGAAATTGTCCAGCTGGCAAGAATAATCTCAAAACAGCATAACCATCCAGCCGTTTTAAACCAAATTAATGGAGTCTCCGACAATTCTTTGCTCCAAAATCATTCTTCACGTTTACCTTTAATGAAACCAGTGCTGTGTATTTACTTAAGAACTTGTGACTTGCAACCAAATTCATACATGTACATGATGTTTATTCATAAACTATAATTTTAATCTTATACCAACAACATATTCTTTTGGCTGTTAAAATTGATTGATAAAAATTGTTTTCTTTAAATATAAGTCAAGGATTTTTTCACGAGACTTGGAAGATTTGATGCAAGTTCTTTTGTTAAACACAGTTAAGATTCTTTCATTGCGTCTGTCCGAATACAAACAAGAAACACACCTGATTTCACCCTACTTTTATTGAAAAATGTGTCTACATAAAATATGGCAGGAATTGTCTGTGATGTTGAATAAAAAAATGTGTGTATATATCAAACTGAGACACTCCCAAATGTGACATCCTGGTGAATGGGGTCAAATGAAAGGTCAGATTACAAAAATGACTGACTAGTTTCTCTGGCAACACTGATGAGTTTTTGACAGATGATGACAATTATTGCCCACTGCCCCTAACAACAAACAGCTAAAATGTTAAAACTAAAGATTGTTTACACCTAAACACTATATAATTACACAGAATAATCTCTAAACCAAGCTTTATATCTCAATTATTGCAAAAAATCATTGAAAGCACCATAACAAATCTGTTGTTACAATCAGACTGTTAGATTTCTGTTGAATAATACTGCATCAATAAGTGATGACTACATTAATAGCAAATACAAGTACTTGACCTGATTATAATTCACACCTGCCCTTGTACACACAATCAACAACATAACAAAATAGCATAAAATCTGAAATAAATAAATTTGTTCACTTAATACACTGATCTTCATACAATTCTCTAAAATACACTTTTCAAAAAAATCTGCACCATGGTGAAAATTTAATATTCTTTCAATGGTATTAAAATGTATTTTGCCCATCAGTCAATAATCAAAATACACGTATCACATTCATAAATCATAAAATTTAAGAAAAGAAAAATCCAAATCTCTGAGATTCATTAACAAGCAGTTTGAGTATAGATATAGAGTTAACAAACAATTGACAAATAAAGAGTTTAATCGAAAGAGGATAACCTTGTAGGATTCCTGCAACTGAATAAAAATCTATCACAGACATTCATTCACAATGTAAAAACCATGGTACCTCACAGTTTACATAACCTACAGTTGGTCAACATTGTGATTGAGTATATGTTCATGCTTAAAATATTCTTCAAAATGTCGCCAGCCAAAATTTTTTTTTCCTTAATCAATTTGACTGATTTTATAAGACCTACGGATTTTGTTCAGTTCAAACAGAGAGATTTAACCTCTTTTTAATGATTAAAAAAAAGAAAACAGTGAAGGTAATTTTTAATATCACACTTTGTTCAAAATGTTAAATAAAAATTGAGATGTAATTCGTCAGTAGAGTAACCTCCCTTTACCCTGTGTCTATAATTATAAAAGGAAAAAAATAGCACATTAAGTGATGGGGGATGTAATCTCTTTCTATGAAAACCAATATAAAATTGTGAGAAAATTAAGGATGAGGATAAAAGTTTGAATAAGATGAGGGACTTCTATAATGAGAGATCTGAAAGACTTGAATGAACGGGACAACTCCGTCTACAGAGACAGTTGATGCTGACTATAAAACCTTCACACAGTATAAATAACCCAACAGCATTCAAATACAGGAAATACAATGATGCAATAGTCATAAATATAAATATACAGAACACTAGATTAGTAAACTGGTCGATACAAGGATGGTCTGAAGAAAAACAATTCAAACATTGGTATAACAATCTACTATCCAACACTAGCTTTGACCAAAATGGATATTTTGTACAAATTTCATTTTAAAGAAATGAGATTAGTTTTTAATATGTGGTGTAAGTTGACGTAATTCCCATGTATTGGCTGAACTGGAGTTATGTGCTCTTGCTTCTGAAAATCAAGATTGCTACACAGCATCCGAGAAAGAATTCACCATGTCGATTTCATCCGAATTCAGTCCACTTTTCAAAGTCCGTCGCACTAAAAGAAAGGAAAATACAGATAATTATTAAACGATTTGATAATTAATTTAATAACACATGAATAAAATTAATCCCATATACATTCACTAATTAATTTTTTTCCTTAATGCATTAATATACAATCAAACATATCTACTATCATGTATAATAACATGCATTTCAAATGCATTCACATATAAACACATATGATTTTTCAGAGTTACACATGAATATAGAATACACGTAACATGTAACGAGGCATCTAAATATAAATATGCTGAATTTTAAAATTTTATGCATTTTGCGACATTGTGAAGGCAATCTTTACAATGCAAGGAAAAGACATTGTGAATGTTAATATATAGCACATTTTTTTTATGTTAAAATGCAAGTGTTCAATGGTGTCCTAACGGCAAGGATTCAATACAATCTACATTAGAAAAACAACAGCACTGATATCTACCGTACATTAATCTTTTGACAGAATGCGTCACAAATATGTAAAAATCTCATATTATAATCTAAACAGAATCATCAACATAATGCACAACTACATGTAAATTCTAGCAAACTCCAATCATTCCATTCATTTCCAATTCGGCACAATCCTCATGCTTTCTTATTCTAAAGAACCAACTTCTGTTTGCTTATAAGCCCACCCCCTCCCACATACCCTTTTCTCTCTGTGTTAGTTTTTAACTTATTTTCCCATTTTTGAGCCTGCATTCTAAAAATATGATTTTTAAAAAATTACAGAAAATGTCCTAGTGCTTGCATGGACTCACTGGTGATGTTAGAGGAAACAAAAGGACTTTATTTAATTAGTCTCAATGTGATACGATTATTTTATTTTAATTAATATTATGGGTTTTGATCATCAAACTTCTTATAATACACTGCAATATATCTACCAGTATCCACATCGCAATGTTCAGTCCACCCTGAAAATTATTGGGTTTTTTAATTCATAGATATAATACATCAATTTGAATCCTTTTAACAACATTAAACAAGCACCATCACCGAATTTTGTTTTTGCTCTTACCAGTCTCTGAATTCTGATTTTATAGAATTCCTACAGAAAGAGATATTACACAATTAACAAGGTAATTTGAGGGTCAAATGTTAATTAAGGTAGGTTGGATTTGAAGGCATCACATATTAGGTAAAATTGGTTCAAATTCCAATCAAATGTTTTAATGCTTTCAGACAGAAACATAGTCCTAACTGCTTGTATTTATAAATATTAAAGTTTGAAAAAAGAGAGAAAAATTTGTCCGAGTATGCATTGAAAACTCTGCTCAGAACCTTCTGCATAATTTAACAAAGATCTATGCTGCCTACAATACAAAACATAAACTACAATAGCTACGATGTGAAGAGTCAAACCAAGTAACTGAAAGCATCAATACATCGGAAATAACGAAACACAAAAAATGAAAAAAAAAATGTTCAAACTGAGCATGAGCACACTTGATGGCTGTGACGACGCTAGGCGGTTTTACCTAAATATGATCAGTGTCACTGTCCCAAACTGAAAGAGAGGCCATGACAAAATACACGTTACTACAGGAGACGGAAAGGTGAAAATGGTGAGAGCTAGTGCCCGATACATATATATAATGGATGACAGCTCTTGTTACAGCACGTTACAAGTATATGTATATTAATCTCTGTACTTTTTAATGATTTTACTATAATTATAAAATTTCAGCCCTGATTCATAACAGTTATAAATACCCTATAAGGTTAATAAAGAGAAATGTAGACAGTTGGTATGAGATTAGTAGGTTCTACCACAGTGTGGTGTTATCTCTCTTTTTATTCTTTTCAGCAACCTCATGCAGTGTCAACAATCTTCTAAACTCATCTTTAATTCTGACTAAAATGCATCTTAGTGCAATTGAATATGCTTGAGAGATAATGTTACAAAAGTGCTCTGCAAATATATGCACATATATTTTCTTAAACATACAAAACATTTGAATTCTCTACATTTTCTCCGTTAACACATAGCTTTGTTTATTAGTTGAACTTTTTTGTCCCTTAAAACTGACTGGACATGTGAAATAGCAGAAAGCATTGAAATGGTTAAATCGGGGAGCGTGAATTTTTCTTCCGGATTATATGTTATATACAGTTGCCTTTTAAAGAAAGAGCTTATACTTATATACGATCCTCCATGGAAGGACGAGTTCGATACAGATCGCTATTTTTAATCTCGGACATCAAATCACCCCACTCTGCTGTGTTAAAAAGATTGGTGATGGAGGTCAAAAAACAAATTTCATTTCAATATTAAAGACAGCATCAATAGCAAAGGGTTTGTAGAAACATCTGAATTAAAAAGGAATCTAACAGGCAGTAAAATGCTTGATCCAAATTAAATCAGAATCGGAAACCAATCAATAATGCAATAGTAACAGTAAAAACTTTTTCAATGAAAAACTATGTCAAGTCCTACTTCCTCTCCACGAACTCTCATTTTGACAAAAAACAAATTATAAATGTCAGAATGCTTCATAATTGCATGAATAGGAGATTATATGATTAATAAGATTCTTGTGGAGAGGAAGAGTACTTCTTTAAACACTGCACTCCAAGCCTGTCTGACTTCATGACGTAAGTCAGGGGCGTAAAAAGGGGCAATTTTTACCTGAGTGGGGCACACCTAATACATATCTAATAGTCGGGGGTCAATAACTGGAACGGCTGGAATTACAGAGCAATTGTCATCAAAATATTCAATGCTTTAAAACTCATCTATTTTATTTTCTTCATGTTTAAAGATGGGTCAAAAATGTTTTACCAATTTAATGGGAGAAATGAGAGATGATGACACAATTAAGGGACTTACAAGATTTTCGGTGTTTGCTGGCTCGCTTCCTTTCCCTGGGGGCTCGGGTCGGTGCGGCGGTTGCCGTCCTCACACAGGCTTCCAGTATCTCGTCATCTCCAGTATCATACATCTCGGAGTCCGTCGTTACACAACCCCTCGATGATGAAAACTTGGATTCAACTAAAAACACACCAAAACAAGAGTTTTCACAAATGAAGTATATACATATTTATTTACATTAGGAAATGATTCTAGAATGAAATGAAGAAAATACTGTTACAATGTATGACTGCAAATACATCAATAAAATAAAATTTAATCAAAATGCAACACAAGACGGAAAATAATCACATTTTAAGCCACAGAATCTACACTGCAGCATGAGAGAGTCCAACTTACGTGGTCCTACAGATCTTCGACCTCGACCCTTGAGGCCCCGTTCATCACAGCTCGTGTACCCATTGGACAGAAGCTTGTGTAGATTGGCCTGGTCCTCACTCATGTTCCCGTCATCTTTTGACCGACTTCGTGAAAAGTTGGCAGTCTTAAAAATAAAATACCAAAGTTTAAGTTTTCATAAAGCTTCATCAATTATTGTATAGGATTTTTAAGTACTGGTACTTATCAGTTCAACAAACATATCAAATTACCATATCAGCGAAATTTCCAAACTAAAAGTTATTAAGTGTTTAAAGATACTTTCCAAAGTGTTTTCAATTACTGTACTAACATCCACAATCATCTTTCCTCTGGTCTTCTTTCTCTCTCTCTGGTTGGCTTTCTTGGCCAGCTGCTGCATCACTTTTTCTCGTGTTGTTCTGTATTCCAGAGCAAATTCACTCACAATTTTACAGAAAGAGTTCACTTTCATGTCCTTAGCAAAATGTAGAGGAATACCCATGTATAGGAGCAGTTTATGGTAACGATTGATCACTCGTTTGAACACAATTTCAAGAATCATTATCCTCTGTGCTGCATCAGCCAGAAACTCAGATAACCTGTGTACATAAAAGAACATAACTATGTTTTATCAACAGACATTGTCAAAGACTAAGCTTTAACACAATACAAGAAAAAAAACTCTAGAACCACACTTTAAACAAAAATTATTTTATGCTCTCTCCCAACCGATTTAAAAAAACTTAAATCAATATCATTTCATAATCAATTTGAACATTTCTTTTTTTTTGAAAATCCAATTCATTGCAGATCAAATTTTCATCCAGCTTTATAAAAACAATTTACTTCTCCACCACTGGTCCCAGAGTTCAAACAACAAGTCCGGTGGGCAAAAAGAACAACTTTTTACATGCGTCCTGGGCCAACTGGTGAGAAAACTTACTTGGATTTGAGATTGGATGTTGATCCACCCTCATGTTTAGCTATTGCACGTAAGTGATCCCAAGAACTCTTACAGTCTCTCTCCAACTTTCCCAGTTTGTGTTCCAACTCCTCCCAATCCACCTGTAAACCAAATATCACATTAAACATGCTAAACATACAACTAGTGAGAGTAACAGGGCCCAATCTTGATAACATAATTTTTTTATGATTCCACACTACTTGAATATTCAATATATAAGTGAATTCTGAATTTAAGTTTGTATAATTTAAAACAGTACCAAAACTACTTAAAAATAACGCCCTGAATTAAGCTACGGTAATTAAAATTATGATCCTTTAATCTATGTGCCATACCGTAATTTATTAAAACAAAGAATGAATGATGGTAATGACAGTATGAGCTAAAAACATTGGGTAAGTATAAGAGGTAAACATATAAAATAATATTTACTCTAGAACAGCGAGCCAGGGCTCCGATCTCGGAGTACAGGTCCGTTGTGTCCGGGAACTGTTCGATGATGATGGCACACAAATGATGGAGTAATGAGTGTTTGTGTACTGTATCTTTGACTTCAGGAATTTTTGCCAAGTACTCAATACTGAATCCCCTGGCCTGGAATGATTAATGATAAAATATTAAGAAAGATGCATGAAACAAAAAAATATAGTCAGTGGTGAATGCTGGAGGAAAAGATACTTACTTGAGCACCATTTAGGAAGTTTCCTATCGTTAATATCACAGACAGAATACATTTAAAAGTTTTGTTCTTTTTCAGCTCGTCAACGCCTTTCTTCAAATCACAGAGTGGCTCTGAAATTTCCTGTAAAATAAAACAAATGTGATAAAACGGATAAATGATTAAACTGACTAGCAGTTGATAATAAATCTAATACATTTATTCTACATGATCCTTCATTGACAATTCTTGGTAGCAATTTTGTAAAATTCTTTCCTCAGTTTTTGATGAGCAGTGAACAGCAATTCTATCCAATTTCCTTCACATATTTTCAAGGCTTCTGTGCCATATTTATGACTTAACCTGTCAACTAATCTGATACTTACAGATTCTATTGTTTCGTAGTCCAGCTTGAAGAGCCAAAGAGAGAGTCGAGCATGCAACTCGCTGATGGAAGACAGAGTCAACAGAAACTGCTCAGCAGTTCCAAGGGGAATATCTGGGTTAGCCATCTGGGCCTCCAGAATATTTGTTTTCTCCTCTGCTGTGGGAATCATGCCAGTCAAAATTTTCTGGAGAAAAAAAAATAAAAATTGTGAATCAATCGGGTCCTTTATCAAATAGTCATTAAAGTAAAAATTTAAAGCTAATAATCTGGCATATAAATGCAGTTTTTCAGTAAAACTTCTGTTTACAAAAACAGAACATGAAAAACAGTTTATCTGTGGTTACCTCAATGCCTTCTCTGTTCATAATGGCATTATCCATCTTTAAGATGGCCGCCTTGATCGTCCTAGGGGGAGGGAGCACTGTTAATCCGATGTTTATTGCATTGGATCGCTTTGCATCTAGCACCGTTATTTCTTTCTTTCCTGTTGTTTCCTGACGCTGCAATCGTTTATAAAAACTAAATTAACGCAACTCAACCATACTAAGGAATATGTGCCTAAATGCAAGAACAATACATTTATCAATAAAACATCAACTGTTTCAAAATAATGCAGAACATGTTTTCAATACATGTATTACTTATCAGTTATTTTGAAATATTTGATTTAATTTTAAAAGTTGTCCAAACATTTACCATTACTTTTATTCAATTGAAAAATTTCATTATTTGAGTGTCAATATAATCAAAGGAGGGACATTCACATGGAAGCATTTCTGTTGGATCTGTTGGGTGCCCTGTGTTCTGATTCTATACAAGTGTGTGGGACTGAGGATTTTTGTGCTATACATTGTTGAATTAATAAACAGGAAAGGTTTTTCACTGGAATGTAAAATCTCACAGTACAATACCTTGTGGACAACAACTGTTAGTTGATGAACACTCTAAATGTTAGAATTAAATGTAATATTAGAGTGAATTAGTACAATAAGTGTATTATTATAAAACTTACTCATGCAAATTTGGTATTTCAGAATTTCTAATGTAATTAAATTAATAAGGTTAAATACAACATTTATAGAGTCTGTAACAAGAATGTAATAACAAGTAGACCAATAAGAAGTGAGTTATTGTCTACTAGCTGGTAAGGAGAGGAATAATGTCTGTAAAAAGGACCCATCACCAAGAGAGAGAGTGCTGTTTGTGTGAGGTCATACTGACTATAGGGATTATCAGACAAACAGAACAATTATATGGAGAGTCTATTCATTTCTTGTTTGTTTCTTACCACATCCTGTTTGTGTTTTTACAAACACGGCAAAACACATGCACAAATAGCCAATCAACATTTAGAACCATCAAATGTGTGTCAGCGATGAGTTAGCGCAGCATGAAATAGAAAGACAAGAAAAAAACCAACATCAGTGCATGTACAGCAAATATAGTTAAAGCTTCACACACGAGTGTAGCGTGGAATGATATCCTTATAAATTGCCAGCTGAACATTTAACACTTTACTGTATAATAATTGTCATTTACAAAATCTACAATACCAATCACAAGAATGTCAATAAATTAGTAAACAACATCTATGAAAGTATGCAATTTGTTTTATTCTTTCTAGTTTTATTCTACTATTACCATTTTTACAATGATTGTTGTCAATTTAAAATATACTAAAACATGATATTGTTATTTTATACATTACTTAAAATGATTTGATAAATTCTACTGTAGTAAAATTTGTGGTTATTGCAAACATCAAATGACAGAGAAGTGCTCCTTGCCTCACACCAGTAACACAATTATAACACTGACCTTTTTGTTGATCTCACTACTCCTGGTCTCAAACAGGTGCTCCAGCTTATCTGGGTCCACTTTTACATTTATAACATCTTTCCAGATTGTTTCCCCTTTGGTGGAAGGGTGGGGTGCTTCTGGTTGAACAGTTTTCCAGTGGAGTTTTATTGTCTTTTTCACTTTCTTCAAATTTGCCCCAGGTGGTGGAGGTAGGTTTACCTTTGATGTGTCGGGCTTGGGAGGACCTCCAAATGGTGGAGGGGGAGGGGGAGGGGGACCTCCAAAAGGTGGAGGAGGCGGTGGAGGGGGACCTCCAAAGGGTGGAGGTGGTGGAGGAGGAGGGATCATTCCTGGTATTCCAGGAGGTGGTGGAGGTCCCAAAGATGGATCAAACTTTGGAGGAGCAAACACATCCTCATCCTCAGAGTCTTTGAGATCAGTAAAATCAAGATCTTTGATTTTCAAAGGTCTGTGTAATTTTTGCAATAACTTATCCCACTGAACATCACTCTCTGTCTTCTTCACTTCCACAGGCTGAACAGGCTCAGGCTTTTTCACAGTTATCTGCTGCTGAAGTCCTTCTTTGGCACGACTAATTAACCCTGATTTATCCCCGACAGGTGCTTGCTTTTCTTTGGATTCAATCACACCTGGGCCACTAGAGAATTTGTCTATATGATCTTTGAGTTTATTGTCCTTTTCCTCAAAGCCCTCCACAACTTTTGGAGGCATGAGGGAGGTTCCTTTGAGTCCTTGCTCCAGGGTCTCTTTCCTCTGAGTGAGGCTGGTGTCCCCCCTGAGGGAGGGGTGGCGTTTGAGGACCCCTGGTTCTGGGACCTCATCCACCTCCTCCTCGTGCTCTTTTTCTTTCTGTTTCTGCATGTACATCAACCACCTACTGTTACTCGACATGTCCTGTGGTGGGAGTTCACTCTCCTGGCTCTGCCCGTTCTGATTCTGGTTGAGTTGGTCGTTGATGTCGTTGTTCCTGGTTTCCAGGTTGTTCTGTTGACTGTGAGAAGCCTCATCATTGCTGTTGTATCCTGATTCTTTAGAGATGGTGTCCTCTGGTTTCTGAGGCTGCAGTAACAGCTTCGGTTGCCCTCTTCTTTTCTCATGAACTACAATTCAATATATACAGCATTAACATTCAGTGCAAAAGACAAACTTTATTTTATGTCACAATTAATCTGCACAAATTAAAATTATTTGTAGATATGCTGCTTACTTACATTTTGCATAACATGTAAGTTATGAAAACATTTCAATACTGATTATATATGAATAAAGAACTTTACATGCTGACCTAGCATAAAAATAATTCAATCATGCAGAAGTTGATGCATGCTTATGCCTTTAAGTAAGTTTATCATTGGGTATATACAGTATTTATAAGTCAGAAATCTTTAAATATATATGAATATATCAAAGGACAATACATGTATCTAAAACACTGAATGTTATGATTAAATTAACCCACTTCTGTGAATGAATAGTGCATATATAAGTTTCATTTGAATTGTCATAATTAAAAATACAGTTTTTGTCTTGCAAGATGAATTTCTATCTATGCTCTACTAAACAGGTCCACTATATCTATGTCTAAAGTCTCTACGCTCTTACCCCTCGAGTGATCATTTGTTTCTACGTCACTGAGCGAGCTCAGTGATGAGTATTTAGACTCAATCTCCACAGGGTGTGAGTTACTATCACATGACCCCGTGCTGGATGTGCTGGCCACCGAAGCACGGTCAATGTCATGGTAACGATCAGAGACATGTTGCCGTGCTCGCTCCATTTCCTGTTCCTTAAGAAATGAGCGCTGTCGTTCTCTACGCTGTTGCCGACTCCTTGGAGCATCTGTTGGGAGGACATGCGTTGTTAGTAGGTCAAGTTCACAGCAAAGAAAATAAAAAATTCAACCAGAGGCCAACAAATCCAAAAAAAAAGATCAACCCAAAAAATTTTAACTTCAAAATTCAAATGTTTCCATGCCATCTAAACCTGTGCAGGGCAGAAATTTGCGGGTCCTTTTTTAGTTAATAAGATGTTCTCCATCCTGTATGATAACTCTTAACATACATCTTAGGTTGTACCCTTATAAAAAAAAAAATTAGCCAAGGAGCCGATTCAAAATCATGGTAGTTATTTCATACTACCAAAAGATTTTGGAAAACTCAGAATAGACTTTCAATTACTTGAATTCAGAATTGAAAATTTTTCCAGTTGAAGCAACATATTAAGGAAAGTGTTGGACATATATTGCACACAGTAAGGACAAATTACAGATGCGAAATTATATAAACATTTTCAAATGTGAATGGCTTCATTTTTTACTTTACTTATTCATTTTTAATTTGATTACTTATTAAGGATAAATGTTTTCAAACCTGCTGTCAAATCTTTGAGGAGGTTGCCAATACTATCTATAATATATCTTTACTTTCGACACATCAAATATCAAAGTTGGTGCAAATAAACCTTTGACTAGCAGGACATATTTTATCAGAGAAAATAATGGCTAAATAATGCATCTACACTTGCAAGACAAAGGACATATTACATTGTAATAGTGATTGAGTATAAAGGTGCCATATTGTGGGGGAGGAATATACATTTCTGCACTGCTTTTCATTGAAAGTGACTGAAAGCAAGAATAAAGAAATCAAGCCAATTAAATAATCATTTACTTTCTGTTTGATATAGCTCTGTAAATAATCTCAAAATAAAAAATTTGACATCATCAATAGAGTTAATTTAATATGGGCTATTCAACACTACATAAAGTTTGTTTCTGAAATGAACTTAGTATTTTATTTTGAAAAGTCTCTTTTATAACAGATGTACTTAATTTTCTATATCAAACAGAAAATAAAATCAGTGCTAAAACAACTGCTACTAGTTGTTTGGTCATCAGAAGCACTGGCCTTAGACTAGAGATGACATGCGTGAAGAAACCCTGGTAAGCGGTGATAACCTGAGTCTACTTACACGTGTTGACTTCAAAGGCTGGGTCTAAAAACAGACACATTCACAAATAAACCATGCAAGATACTGATCAACTTAAAAAAACCACAAGTGTTTATATACAAAATCTACTTCAAAACGGAAAATAAAATGGGATTGTGACATCGACTAAATACATAGAGAGTCTGAGATAGAGGAACTATGGATCTAGACAAACGAGATAAGTGACGTGTTCACAACAATCATTCTTGGTCATTCGGTCATTCATAGAACCATGCGAGGTACTTACAAGAGGACTGGCGACACTTGGACTCGGGGGTCACATGCTCCCCAAGCATCTCCCCGTTCATCGGAGACTGCGGCGGGGAGAGGGGTTTGTCTGGGGGTCGGTCTTCTTCTTCTAAGTTCTGTTGTAACTCCTCAAACTTCTTCATTCTCATCTGTTGATCTGGAAGCTGATCGTGTTGTTCATGTTCTTCTGGAACCAGCTGACATCGCCTGTAAAACACGCACACAATCATACAGCTAGTACATGTGAATTTCCCTTCATATTAAACATAAGTAATGTGCAATATTATCATTTTCATAGCAAACTAAACTCTATGTAATGTCAGTGGATGGCAGAAATTGAAGAATCAAATTATTTGGTATATTTCAAACATATTTACAATATATATACAGCATATTAAAGAGCAAAAATATACACACTCTTTTTGTTTTTCCTTTCTGATCTTGTATTCCTCAGCAGGGTGGAGATCTGGGACACTCTTGGATTTATGGAGTTTGTTGGGACCTGTTCCTAGAGAATATCGCCGACTCTTTCTACCCATTTCTCCCTCTGCTTTAATTCTTGGTGTTCTCCTAAAACCAAAAACATAAAAGTACAGTTCAAAACATTCTGCAAGTTATGGTAATTATCACTCAAGAAATGATAGGAGAGTCTTTGATAATGCCTATATGGAAACAAGAAAGACACTACACCAGTACCTGAGATTTTCTACTTGTGTTTGATCTCCATCCTCTTCACCATCCTCTGCTTTCAAAGCAGCCTACAATGAAAAAACGATTTTTAAATCTGGTGAAATTCATTAGTGACAAAAGTAAACTTTCAATTTTGTTTATCTTTTTCATTTTTATATTCACACATTAATGATGCATTATCACTTTATCCAACATTGGTTATATATTTAAATAATGAATTCCTCTTAAGGATAATATTTTTTCACTTTCGTTGCTTCTGCATTACAATATTACCTCATAAATCTGGAATTGAGACAGAAGGTCAAGGTCAGCCCCGTTTCTGTTCATGTGTCTCTGAGTCACCCTCTCCATACCAAGCTCCTCTAAAGCGTCAGTTACATCATAAAAGGTGTCTTGGTCTGGGATGGCATTCAGAACCTAAATAATGGTAAAAAACGATAATGCTTTTTGTCTAAAGGAAAAAGAATGTAGGGTTCAATAAACATAATCTACTTTTTCACTGACAATTAACAGATTATCTATTTGAGAAACTGCAAAATATTTTAAACATTTTTTTTTTGGTCTGATATTTTTATATCTTGGATGGCTTGGTTATTTATTTTTTTCGATCTACTCTATGATGTAAGGTTCGTGGGTATGCCCTTCACAGTACTGACCTTGTTGACAAGGGTCATGGCATACGTCAAAAGTTCAGTGTCTCCTCCTTCCTTTTCATCCAAAATCCCCATGATATTGGACCAAGGCTTAACCCCTGTAAACATTAAAACAGAGCAATTAGCTTTTATTATACAGTAACATGCTGTGGTTTGGGGAGTTATCTTTCTTTTCATAACGTCTTTGGTGTGAATTGGAAGGGGAAGGGGGGGGGGATATGATAATATTAATTTTCATCTGACATTTGGTAATTTGGGCAAACCAAAAAAAAATTCCAACAAATAAAAACAGGAGGTTATTTTCAATTACTAAATTTCTTAAAAATTCATTAAACAAAAAAAAGAAACTAAATATTCTCATAACAATCATGGCAAATTAACTTCCTTCATGCCTTCTTTTGTCATACAAGGATAAACATCTTTAATCAGTAACCTGGTTTCAATGTGCCATGAAATTGACCTAGGGGTTACACACAGAACCTGTGTATGAAGTTTCGGTCCGAGTAACTCATGACATACTAACTGGGAACCCGACTTGGAACCCGATATAATTTAAAATCGGCCAGCACGCAATTCTGTAGTGTCAATTGAACAATTCTGTCCATTCACAGTGTACTTTTAACTAGAGAGTCCCATGTCTCTCTCCCATAAATAAATTCATTAATGTCATCAAACTTATTAGTTTACATAATCAATTCATAACAAGTATACAACTGACAATATGTGCGTAGGTTTCTGTTTCTTTGTACATTGATCAATGCATGCAGTGGCGTGCACTGGACTGTGACTTGACAGACTATTTCAATAACATATCGGAGGCATGTTCCTACATTTGAATTGTGAACAGAATTTAATGTCTGCATTTGACATTTAATTACCGCGTTATGGGGTACTTAACAGAGTGTAAATGACATGTATCCGGCAATAACACTTCTGTACACAAACAACATTTAGTAACTTTAACTGGAAAAGTAGCAACTTCAAAAGATATCCCATAGAGATCATCATTAACAAATCAAATTTCACACAAAGGAGCCCATAGAAGAAATAAAACAGGAGTATCTTTATAATACTAATTTGGACATTCTCAAAGTTAAAGTACCAGAGAATTAGCCACTTGTCACTTATTATCATTACAGAGAGGTTGACCATTTCTTACCTCTTTTTGAGTCCACTGCTTTGACCGCAGCTACGAGGATTTCTGTATTGGACTCTGTATACTCCACGAACACAAGTAACAACTTCAATGATGTCTTCACAACCAGACGAAACTGAAAGTGAAGATTACATTATCACTTTGGTCTAATGTCATAATGAACACATCAGCCCAAAAATGTAATTCCTTTGTGCAACATATCTACAATATTTCTTGGGAAGCAAATCGATGTAAGGCGTCGAAATATAAGATGAAGAGTGAGAATAAAGAAGGAGCTCCTCTCTAAGTGTATTACCCCTGGGAGTCTGAGGACCAATACAAATCCAATTTAGTCATTGTATCTTTTAAGCAAGACAAAGTTAACAAGAATTTTCTATTTTTGTGTGCGGTTTGGCTTCATTTTTGTGAGACACTTGAAACTTGCCCACACTGAGAATGGTCAATGTATTTTCTCTATACATGAGTAAGACCTGGAGTTTCCTGAACTTAAATTGATTCAGTGTAACTTCAAAAGTTTCATTCTTAAGCGACAACAAACCGCAAGTGCTCTCTGTACTCAATGTTTACAACGAGAAAACACTGAATCTACGCAATCAAAGCACTGACCAAGGATATCTCCGAGTTTCTCAAAATGACTTGTATCAAAAGTATTTCTTTGAACACATGGGAGGATTTTGGGTGTATATGCAGAGGTTCAACAGGTATGTATCAAAGACGGGAGTTTTTCTTCATTCATACATGTAGAGAAGAAAATGAATTTTGTCTGTGATCAAGAAAATATATCTGGAATTATAGATATTTTTTTTTTAATAAAAATTTGGTGGAAAGCATTTAAGTAGATTGCAACTGCCTTTAAGTTTGGATCTTCTTAATTCTTATGAGCTGAACTCTCACCTTGGATGCTAGGAGGGAGTAGAGCCATTGTATTGTAGCGGTGTGGTGTATGACTCCATTCATACCATCCACATACAGCATCACTTGTCCCAGAGCTAAAACAGACAGATAAGGTATGCATGCTTATAACCCTCATATATAGTACATATATTATGTAGAAAGCTATAAATAATACAACAGAACTACCGTATGTATAAGTTTTCAAAGCATTATTGATGAATGATTAATTACTTCTTTTCTCTTGCAGTGCTTCATTTAATTGAGAGATGTTATTCTACTGATCTAATTACAAGTCATCTCCGTCACGCTTTCTGGACTTTTTTTTCTTTATTAAATCAGCTGCTGTCACTTCTTTCTCACAGGTATCAAAATAATAAAATCTAGAAATTCTATCCTTTTAGCATGACAAAGAAATCTCTCACAATAATATTATTTTTACTTCTTCATTATATGTAATCTTGTGAACAATTGTTTATAAAGTGTTCAGAATTTGACACTTTGAAACCTAATGTTCTGTTTCTTTTTAACTCTCAGGTGTCAAATCATGCTCTTTTCATTCAGGTGTCAATACTTGGTAATTTAATCATCACCCTACAGAACTATATATTTGTGGACTGTTTACTACCCTCAAGTACTTTAATCTAGGTCATGATTTTAGACTAGTGTTGTATTTTGTTTTTTGTTGGAATCACAATGTTCGATAATCTGTAAATACCACCAAGAGGAGAAATCTTTGTCAGCCATTGTAAACATTATGCCGGTCGATTTAAACCCACAAAGCGGACTTCATTACAAAGGAATAGGCCTAAGTCGTGAGTAAATACGGTAGTCCCGACCCGAACAGGGCATGTTCCATTAACACAGACTCGCCTCATAGCAGTGCTAAGTTTGCTTAAATCCCTTCAGTGTTTCAATCCCCGTGCAGATCTAAATATGCATATTGCAAACATTGAACATTCTTAATTCCTTCTTTTTATCTATTGTCCCTAGAACAAGACTATATATATATTTACCTATGTGCAGTATAGATTCAATAGACTGTTCTTTATGTGTTTATAATTCAATTTTCCCTGTGTGGGGTGTACTGCACATCAAATAAGGAAGGCTTTTGTGATCTCTACCTTTCAAACTATTCATTAGGTATTTACAATTATATGTTCAGCATGTGATAACCTATATTTTGTCACCATTTGTCAACTTTTCTTTTTTTGCAACTCAAGGTCAATCATTTAAATAATTCTTACACCCCAGAGTTAGCAAACAAGTAGGTACTCAATAAAAAATCTTCTTCAACTTCTGCTATATGTCAATATACTGGTTTTTATGCCAGTGTTATAAGGAAACTACTAGTGGCGTAAGATTGAAATGTTAAAGACATGGCCAATATATGAGGCGAGATATGGAGACTAGAAGATTAATTGTGTGGTTTACTTATAAGACCATATACCTCTGAGTATATAATTCTGGTAGTTCTGATCTGCCTCCGATCCGACTTTAATGAGGCAGTCCAAGCCATCATTGTTAACAAACTCATGGACCAAGTCTTTGTCATCCTAAAAAAACAGAAGGTATCAACATATGTGTACAACGTATACAGTGGGGTCACAATTGCATTGATTGCTTAAATACAGGTTATATCAACAGTAAATCAAACACATGCAACCGCCAAACAGATAACAGCATGTGATTGATGTGTGTGCAAGGTTTTTACCTGGAAAATCTGTTTCAGTGAAAACAATGCTCGCCTCAGCTCTCTCCCATGTGAATTCAAAAGTTTTTCTGCAAAGAAAAAGAACAAAATAATTTCTATGCCTTTTCAGCAATGTTGTAAAAGATACTTTTATTCACAGTCCTAACATGAAGAAACTGACTCATTAAGTTTACTTTGATATATGATGATATTTTTTTCCCCTGTGTAATACTTAAATATAATGAACTCCAGCATCAAAACATATGAAGCTGATGTTTGCGTGCTAAGTCTTAGAGAGGGGTGAGGATTACAGATAAATCCCCCCTATATTGGCAATGGCTTTAGTCTGAACAGTTGTAAAGGAAGTGAGTCATAGCTTCAATATACTTTTTATACATTTTATTAATCTGTATGTCAGTTACACCTGCACGTTTCTTTAACTGCTCTCTGACTGATATTAAGGGATTATTTTCGTACTCTGATGTAATATGCACACGTAAATTGAATAAATCCTAAACTCTACAAGTGAAAGAGTGACACTTCACCTGTGTTAGTGAGCTTGTACTGTATAACGAATAAATCAAAATGATTTTGACAATTATCTGCAGGAGTGTGGATTTAAGACACAGTCAACACAGCACTAACACCCAATCTCCCACTTCACAATCCCCAAGTAAACAGAGAGGTACATAAAACCTATACAGCTTGACCACTTGTGGAAATGAGGGAACACATAGCAAGTACCCACAAATCACTGGGACAGGAAAGCCCTTTAACGTATTATCATTGACCCCCCTGACTCTTCATAATGAGGCAAATCTTATCGCCTTATGAGGACCAATCACCATTACATCAATAAATGATCAAAGATTTCTCCCCATTTCCCTTGCATAACTGCCACAAGACCTGGGGACTTGGATTGCTGGATAAACACTCAAGCCATTCTAAAATTCAATACACTGAATGTCCTGTGAAACCTTCACACAGATTTGATCCCTATAATCCTAAGAAGATAGGGAATGTACACATATAATATAAAGGCATGTCTGTTACCAATATTGATGAATTTTGACCTTCTCCAGACCTCAACAAGCTCTGACCACAGAAAGGCCAGCTAGCTGACTGGACCGCGATATAGATTTGTATCATTATATGCTTCACTCAATAATCTCCATTCCAAATCTACAAAAGGCCTACCAGTATTCATAGAGATGGTACAACATCCATAGTTGAAGATACTTATACTTGAAATCAAATCAGTTATTTTCAGTTAAAAAGCTTTGGAAATAATAAGTGAAAGAAAGATAGTTAGATACACCAGCCCTATCCACTACATGGACTGCTCAGAGGGATACATAACTCACTGGTGTTTATTTTATCACCTTTGTCAAACACAAGAGGTCCTTTTTCATGACTACCTTCAAGCTACATCTGATATACAACCTTACCCAAATTTTGTCATAATAATCACAATTTTTTTTGTGGTACACTAAATACCAGTAGACGAATGCGTAAATGACCCACATTTTCTCACAGCCCAAAGGGGAAATAACTCTGGTGTAGGTGGTACACAAGTACCTCCCCTACGATGATGTATATCTGTTCATGTACAGCAAGACATGTTGTGAAGATACACACAGGGTTTTCTCCCCAAGACTCTTTAGTGCATCTCATGAAGTGTCTTCAGATTTTTCACACAGCTGTGAAAACTGATTTCAACACAGATTAAACACTGCTACAGGCAGAATGTCTTGACACACTGGGAGATTTATTATTAATCCATGTACCTATTTTGTCTCATCTACCTTGAATAACCTAATACATTAAAACTTACCAAGAAGGAGAACATATGAAATTCTTTTAGACACAAATTCCTCTCCGGAGACATTATTGTTGGAGTCTTTGGGATCCTTGAGAGAGACTCGACCACTATTACATGTCTTAGGGTCTTCAGGTTTACTAGCCTTACTCTTGTCTGCTTCATCAACATCTTTATTGTAAGATTTATTGCAATTAGACTTTTCTAAATCTTTAGTTGGTCCTATCAAAACTTGATAACAATTCCTTTGCTTAGATTTGTCTATAGAGTCCTTGGCCAATATACGACCCACACTGATGGTTGAGCAATCTCTGGGTGTTCTACCAGTCGTTCCTGTTTTCCATTGAATTCTACAAGAATGGTCATCAAGTACAGACACAGAATCAGTTACAACCTCTTGTCTTCTGGGCCATCTTCTTACTGGGTGGACCGAGAAAACATTCAATTCTGCTGCCATATTTTCCTTAGATTGTGAACTTAAAAGACCCCTTTGTCATATTCCTCTCTGTGTTCAGAATATTTTAACCTCCAATGACACAATTTCATATCAACAAAACACCATATATCCACTGACTATATAGCAAACACAGACAAAATTTTAACCATAGAATAAGTAGAAATATCAGTAAATCCAAATGAATGTCACCTTAGCTGTCAAACTGTAATCCACAGTACAGTTTAAGAATACACATGCATGCATATATTAAAGAAACTTGAAGACCAAGCAACTGATATCCTGACAATAGTAAGAATATCCCCTTCTGTTAAATCTAACACCAAAAGCCGAAAGACTTTGAAACTGATTTAATTTTCTGTATTCATAAGATGTGTTTCTTTATTTGTATAGGTCAGGGGGCACAGTTAGATGGTACATCAATCTTAAGACAGATAGTCTTTTTTTATCAGATTAATGTTGATGTAACTAATTGTAGAACTTCCTGGGATCCTGATAATGAGGAGAGCAGCAGGTGCCCCATCACTGTTTTTACAAGGGTGGGGGTTTTAATTATTTCATACATAAAGCGAGTATATCTACGATAAGTTCTATTTTTATATCAGATATATATCAATGAATGAGTCTTAATTTGTTTACTATATATTGATATTCTCACAGATATTCAAAATGCAAGACCATGTGACTACTACATAACAAGATTCACCAGCGATAAATAAAAAACCTATTCTTTTCAATACACGTTTGAAAATCAAAGCAAAACACAAAACCTAAATATCAGTTTGAGGGAAATTAAGTTATTTTCCATAAAATGAAGAAAAAAAATATCTTCAAAAGAAACCTGATGATCATGTGATGGACACAGAGTTATGAGTGTTCAGACCTTTGGCATCACTTGTTGATCTGAGGGAAGCTTTGGCAGACTCCAACAGGAAGCCCCGAGATTACTTATCAGAGCTTCATCGGCAGGACGTCTTCAAATGATACCAGCATGCTTATCTACAGGCCTTATATCTTTCAAGAGTTTTAAATGTGTATGAAAATAAAAAAAATCCTGATATTGAACCAGGTTTTCGGTTATTTTTAGCCCGTTAATTCTGCTTCAATTCACCACAACTCTATTTTTCATTTTTCAAATTGACCTAAAATTACTTTGTGTCATTGGCTTATTTCAACAAAAGATGGAAAATATAAATATGTTTAAGCTAAATATTTAGAAACCTTCTTCCTAGGCCTTAATGATAACTTTGGTTTTCATTATTCTCTATGTGAACAGTAAACTTTAAATCAACTTCACCCAAGACATTGTATTTTCAGCTCAAGGGGATTCTTACATGCCAAATTGAAGATTTATAAGATGGGTAACAAAGCAGAAAATTAGATTACATCTGGTAGATTTTCTTGTCTGTGTTTGCTTTAGCACAGACACCGGCTGTAACACCTCACAGCAATAGAGCTGATCAAGTGAATTTCAAGGTTGTTTAAAATCTTAAACCATAGCTTTGCTGAATAGTGAACAATTCTGGTACTTGTCTCATTTCTACAACTTTCATAAGTTATGTGAAACATTTTTACATCAGTTTAAATTCAATACCTATGAGCTTTAAAAAAAAGGAAAAATCTTCTGCAAGATAATTTTTTTTTTCTAAAATCACATTCGTAAAAGAATGATGTGAAGACATTCACATCTGAAAAGCAAACATATAAATAAAACAGTGCTTTGCAAAAGCATATCTGATCCTACCAAAATTTATTTTTTTTACCTTCATATTACCTAATCAACTGAACATATTCCAATCAAATTAGATGAGACAATATTTTCCTGAACAAAATCAATATAAATTATTTAATAATCAAACCAAAAGTTGGTGTTGAACAACAGTTATCTACCCTGATTAATCATTTCTTTGTTGTAAATGAAAAAATATGTATTGTCTATGAAAATAATATAAAGCCATCAATGAAAATGTTTGAGATCCTAGGATTTTGATGAGCCAGCTTTTGTCTGATTTTTCCATGGATGATAGCTTAAACTGTCACTTTTTTTCTGAACAAAAATGCTTTAATCAAGGTGTCATTTTTCAAAGTATAAAGGCTGAGGTATGCACCTCCCAAATAACTGTTGTTCCAGGTGGATGTGTACAGAAAGCTGACTTTTTAAGTGATTTATGCCAGAAATGTAAATAAATTACATAAGAAATGGGATGGAGGCCAAGGGAGATATTGAAGGTTCCTAGGCATAGCAAACAGAAGACCTGCCTACACTCCTGATTCATGAAACTGTCAAGTTGAAAATGCACTTACAGTCAAATCTATCAATATCAGGCCAATTGAAATTTTCAACAACAAAAAAATGCTTCAATAGATAACTGCCAAAGGTAAGCATGGAGGAAGGGAATGCTGTCACAAACAGAGAGAAGAAAACAAAGAAACCGAATCCTGAAAGGATGGATTTTCCCATGAACGTCCTTCTATTGGCTGTAAATAGAACCAGGATTTGGTGGGAGTCAGACATTGTACTATTGTATGTAACTGTCCTGTCTGAAGCAGGAGAATCCTGTCGAGGGTGACCACAGCTCTAATAATAGACTAATGATACACTTACCTATCACAGCATGTACTCGAACCGTCAGCTGTGTCCTCAAGATCAAGGCATTCTTCCTCCTGGAAAAACAACAAGCACAATAATAAGTATCCTGATTACAAGTATTTGTATTTATAAATAACATTTGAAGGACATACAATTTATATGATATAGGATATTTCTAAGTCTTTATTACTAAAACACCATATTATGCAGAATGTTATTTTAGCAACCAAATTTATTTGTTCATATGAAAATTTTAAAGGCTCCAACTACACCTGTATAGTACTGAAAATGATAATGCTTATTTCTAAAAAGACATCTCATGGAAATAAATACTATTAAGTCAAATCTCATTCAGGACATATGTCTAGACTTAACTTTTTATTAAATCACTTAAAATAACTAAAGTTGTTCACATAAACACTGGTGTTAGATCAAATAAATCTGAAAGGAAAACAGTGTACACTTTTAGCATTCTCTAACTAAAGTTCTGTAAGCGGTAATATATCTTACATATCTCCTCACAGAGATACTCCAATTTACAGATTAAAAGCGGAAGTTTGGAAATGAAATTAAATGTCTTTTTAAGTGGAGTTTGTTTTCAAATTGAAAAGCCTGTAAATGGCATGTAAAGCAAGGTGTTTGAAGTATGTGTCAGATTAAGATCTCAATCTATTGGTCGTGATGGACAGGACAGAGCTATGACTGCCGGGATTTTAACAATCTTGTGACAAAGCGTTAAAGCATCTTGATAAATCTCATTAAAGTGTGGGTGGCGAAAATGCCTCTACGGGTCCGTCACGATCTAACAACAAAAAACGGGGAGGGAGATCTAAATAAATAATGCATTGTAATTTGTACCCTTTTACTACCCACCACTGTACTTTCAATCTTAAGGAAACAAATTTATTTCATTTTTTTTTTTAAAGTTAAGAGTATAATAGCCTTTATAAAGAATCCTGAATCAACATAGTTAGGTAAATAAATTTTCAAAAGAAACATTTGACTTGTTTCCTTGTTTGCTTACTCACTGGGAGTTGTACACGGAAAGCATGTATGTAGGTGGGATGTTGACTACTTCAATGTTTCTTTAGTATCTGTACACATAGTGTCAAACTTAAATTAAAAGGCCATCCTTGTGAATTAATCAAGCAATTAGCATGTGTTTAGGTTCTAAATCTTATGGGTTGATCATTCCCTTGAAAGGGGTAGGGGTTTCAGCTATATCTATATTGATGAACATGAATATGTCATGTCAAAGAGATTTTGATTTACCTATAGAAGCCTATGTCCCCTTTCTGAATACATGGTATTTTTCCCCATCACAGATCCTAATTAAAGTGCCATATCTACTGACTGACTAGACATGCAGTGATTGATATATCGGGGATAAATAAAGGATTACATAAAATGACCAATCACAAACTTTCTCCCATTGTCAACAAACCTCGGAATCCCCCTCTCGGCCGCCAACTTTCATTCCCACAGTGTGCTATAATACTTTTTGGTACGATTGATTCTACTAAACTAGTACCCAACAAGACACTTTTTACCAACATAGGAATATATTTTTTCAAACCAGTTACTTAATAAGTGAATTTAAAATGGTGACAATTGATTCTGTTGTTGACAGACATGTGCATGACTATGCTAAGCACGGTTCCTTTTGGCTAATTGATCATGCACGTTGGTGTTTAATTTATGCAGATAAAACATGTCCAGGTTTTAAGATGTTACATAGTAAACAGGCGAACGAGTCTATGTCATTTCCTGACCAGGAGTTTGGTACATACCGCAAAATGGTTTTTCCTCTAGAGAAGGAGAAAAATTTGGAGTCAACAGAAACTTAATGACATATCATTATAAATATCAGCCAGAAATTCCATATTGAAAAGAATGAACATGCAGCTTTACATAATAGGTTTAGTGTAGGTGGGTTGTTGGGAACTTTCACTTTCACTCAATGCATGTGATCAAACCACTTGTCTGACACCTGCCCAAAATATGGACATTCTATGTATCTTTAAATCTAAACTGTTAGACTAAGTTCTTGGAAGAATGCCTTCAGCTCAAGGTTGTGTTTATATGAAGTATGCATGGGTATTTATCCTTATGATTCTCCCCAGATCCAGTGAAGAAACAACATTATAAACACCCAGGGATGTAAAACCTGTCAACAAAATACTTCTGATCTGTCAAACAATCCCTCATAAAGTAATGTACACAACCCCCTCTAACACTCTTTATATTGACCAACACGTACAAGGCACGGGTCAAACTTTGTCTACACTGAAAGTTTCAAAATTCCTTTCAAAAGTTATTTTGATTCGGTTTTTTTTACTGTATTATTAAATCTTTTGTATAATTGAAGACAAAAAAGTGCATATCTTTTTCTGCTAATATCAGTTACAAATATTCATTTGTACATGGCGACTAATATCTTGACGCTTTGTACTCATTTAAAGGGGGGAGAAGATTAGATTCACGAAAGAAGGAAAAACTGATAGAGGATTTTTTCTTTAAATTATGTCATTTTGTTTTTGATGTTTTGAAGAGTATTCAACCAAGGAAGCAGTTATACTGATAAAAAAAAGATCTAGTTTCAAAAGCAGATCCTTCGTCTAAATCTGGCATAAATGAACTTCAGAAAGCCCCCAAAGCTTTTTGTTGGCAGATACACTGTGCTACAACTTTCTTTAAATCAGATAATGCTGCTGTAGCAACCAGAGAAAAAAAAAATCTCGTGAAACTACAGGAAGAACGAAAACCCTAGTGGTTATATGTAACCTTGACAGTAAAGCTCAATTTTTTTTCATTCAAGCTTTCCCTGCTGTGTTTGATTTGATATTTTCAAAAAAAAAAAGCTGCTGACCAGGAGTACAGTAGATGATAAAACTGTATTAATATTTCTGAGGGTTTATTACTGGGTGTTCTTGGTGAACCCCCTGGCTTCTGCATGTGGCACTAATTGAATGCAGTGTCCTTGATGCTCTGCCAGCGCCAAGTCAAGCACACTCAGCACTTCAGATCCCTCGCCATCTCTTCTTGTCACATCCTCCACGGGAGAGACGTCACCTTCAAATCAGGTGACCACAAACATGTTTCATCAACAAAACATGCAGCAGCATCGCATTGAGACTCGCATACTGCAGTAGTGAGATGAATAGCACTTCATACTTTCGAGTTATCTACTGATATTACAATGACATCTTGAATGGTTGAATTATCAAGGAAGAGAGTACTTGACAGCTTTCGAGTGTTTTTGTGCTCATTATAATGTATGCGATAGAGGATACATTTTATCAATATATGCAGTTATCAAATTATTAAAGTTTGAAATATGAAGAGTCAATATCCGATACTTGAAGGGTTCATAAATTAACCACAATCATTTAAAGTTAAGAATGCTTTAGATATAGGTAAAGAACAGGTAAATTGAGGCAGATACAAAGACAATTATGACTGGTCCCATCTGTTGTTACTCATATGTTATCAAGAATCTAAGAAAGTAACGATGTAACAAATTTGAACAATGTGTAGCTGTGTAATTAGAATACCTCAACAACAGTATGACCACATAATAGCACTGAAACTCAATAGATGTTCCTTGGGGTAAACCAATTTTTACGACTTGGCACTAACCCTTCTTGTTTTGTTCCGGAGATAAACTGGGTGCTTTGTAAAACCGTTTCATTGTAAAGCTGTCACGCTATATTTACTGTGTTTATTATTCCCGACTTCTTTAAATCCTAATTTCTAAATTTACTGTATCTGTAACACCTATTTTCAATCCGTTCAGACCCTTCATTGCAGTGACGTAATTTCACATCCAAAAGGTGAGCAAATAAAGATTTCAAGCAATTGTTATTTTGAGGTCGTTGAAATTTTTATGATAAGCTAGCTTTCTATTTCTTTTAATAGAATGCTTTCAAAAATAAACTTTTGTCAGAAGCACACCAGACTTAGAAAACCCCGACCTTTCTCAGTCAATGACCCCAAACTCATAATTAACTTTAGCTCCTGATGCATTGGTTACTATCAAGGAAATTTCAGAGGATGAATATCTTGAAATCAAACTTTGGCAAGGACTCGAATCATTCTACCTTATTCCAAAAAGCTTTCCCCCAAAATAGCAGTGTTATCTACAACTTAATTGGGACCTTGCAGGACCTTCCAATGTAGAATATGTAAATGCATGTTACTGTTATTTAAAGTAATGCGTTAATATATGGGGAATAAAAACTTCATTAATGTAAAAAAATAATATGGCATTTGTATAAAGATTGTAATAGATCTTTTTTGACTATGCAGGAAAAATTCAGACCATCTACTGTTGCAAAAATTTCTGATAACCACACATAAAAGGGCTCTCTTTTACTACATTCTAAATCATCTTTCTATCATAAGCAAATGATATAACTCTTGGGTTTGTAAGATGTATGAATGGTCAAACTCTAACTTACTGGTCTTGGAATCCCTCAAGCTCTTCTTGTTGTTCATCTATGGTGGATTCCAAGTCCAAATATGTACCATAATCTCCCTGAGTTCCATTGTGATATCTGTATATTTGTAGGGCACAGTCTTCAAGCTGTCAATACACATACATTGCTCTGTTTTTATTTTGTAAAGTAAATAGACAACAAAACAACACATATTGAAATAATCAGTTTTTCATACCATAACTAAAATGGCTTTAATTATCATTTTACTCATTTACTACTTTACTGGTATGTAAAATCCATAAACTGCCTCTAGGAAACATTTGAAGATAAAATCAATCCTATACCTTTTTATGCAACTTTACTTGGAATTCATTAAAAGCAAGAAAAAAAATAAATCCTAAGGCAATGGACATCTGACAGGTCTTAATGACAATATCAGTAGCTCAAATCAAAGAAAAACCAGACAGGCTAAGCCACAGACATTCTATAAAAGCTGAAATAACATTGAATCATAACAAAATTTCAGTTTCTTAAGTAACATATGGTGTGAATATTTAATTGTCACTCATTTAAAGTTATTATGGTGTCTGTACATTTTCTTACGTAATAAGCATAACGTAGTGCACAAAAATAGATTTACGCTCAAATGTACTTCTTGTCCACATTTCGCTATTTGATTATCATCACATTTTATCTATGCATCAACAAATAACACAAAAAAAAAATTTTAAAAACAGCCATACTTAGACGCGAAATTAAAACATTGACCTCACGATGGGTTCATCGTTGTTAATTTGATGAATGAAAACATTTCAATGAAAATCATTGAACACTGAAAAATATCGAATTTATGCTGAATAATAAAAGTATGAAAATTGTTAAGTGATTCTTTAATTTTTCCCATATAACATAAAACAAAATAAGACAAAATGATGAGCTGTAAATAAATTTATGTAGTATTACTCAATAGACGTCTGCGTTTGTTTACACTTCACAACGCTTGTGCGATCACATGAAAAAATCTTACTTACTTTGTGAGGCGCTTCGAGAAGTCTATGAACACCGCCAATTTGATTAACCAAAGGAACATTAACATGGAATGTAAAAGTTGGTGGACGAGTCGGTTCTGGAAAATTAGTACTTGAAAAAGGATCGGTATCGTCCAAATACTGTACTCTACTCGCGAAGGTCGCCATATTTTTGATATGATTACTGATCTCCAATATATTGACCTTTGACCTGCGTATTCTTACGCGGCGCCTACAGGTGCGAAATTTAAACAACTATCCTGCACTGCAAACAGCGTGGTTCTTTGAGTAGTGTATGCTATTGTAAATAAACGATGAAAGGCATTTTGCCGAGTTTATATAAACCGACTTTCCCTGCAATGTTAATGGGCAATTGTATCAACGAAATTAAATTAAATTGCTGAATTTTTTTGCGGGGGGGGGGGGGGAGAAGGTGGGGGTATATATGCCAATATAGTTGATAAATAAATGAGAATAATTTGCTATTGTACTATAAACTGAGTGTCAATTCCTTTTCTTATTACTGATAATATTTAGAATACAAAAGTCTAAAAATATAGTGCTGCATTAGTTTAGCAGTCTAAGATAACAGAGTTATCTCGCCTTAGCTACCTTTCCAAAATATGTTTATCTCATTATCTCGAATTTTTGTCCTTTCCGTGTTTTGTTGAGCCTTATTAACCTTTTAAAAATTTAAAAACACTTTATCACACTGCTACTATCATGACTATTTGTATTCGTTAACACAGTAAAACATTTTTTTTTGGGGGGGGGGGGGGGGGGGTGAGAATATTTATATGTAGAAATACCTTTTTCTTATACATGTAAATCTTTAACAACTGTATCAACCCCATTATTGAATGTTTGAAGGCTTGTACGTAATATATATGCATATACATGTATACAAATGTTGAATAAATTGTCAACAATAAAAAAAACTACGAAATTCTCGATATAGATTTAAAATTCAAGTTTGGTATTTTAATTTAAGTTACTGTCGATCATGATTTTTGAACCCGTAATATCAAAATCACGAGAATGGCCTACGCTTCCTGTTTTTATTTCCATGGTCACCAACTTGATTAAAGCGTATATTCATACTGAAAGTGTACTGGACTTAACAAACAACAACAAACTGAATTTTTTAGCAAAAAACCAAAATACTGAAAGATTCCTCATAGTCTAAATTATTAGCTATTATTTTTTTGGGGGGGGGGGGCCGGGGGGGGGGGGTAACATCAGTTTAAAATTATGTCTCTGCTAAAAGTAAGGTTCCATCCTATCCACAACAAATTTCAAAGCCTATGCTAGGATAAAAGTTTTGTTTTTACCGGTAGATTATCACCCTTTTACTACTCAGAAAAACAGTGTGGAAATAGAACCACTGTAAAATTTGCATGCATATATATTCATTTCGAGAAAACATTTCAAAGTCCCCTACCTTCTGAGTATCAACACCTAGGTATTCCAGCAGCTGATTGGCTGACGAGAATCCCCGGAAGTGAAGCTCATCCTCCGGATTTGTAACTCCCGGTACCCGGATGACCTTCGGCTGTGGCGGCTTGAAACAGAGATTCAGAATGTCGTTGATGGTGACCGATCCTTTGTTGTTTTTTAGAATGTTGGCCATTTGCTGGGCCGCTGCCGACGGCAGGCCCCGAGTTCTCTGGGGAGACATCGGGGATTCTGTAGAACCAGGAGGGGGAGCCCCTAAGTTCTGAACAGTTTTCGGTTCTTCAATATCCACGAGTTTCTCCTCTATAAAATAGGATTTTTATGTGAACAGTTAAAACATTCTCCCAAGAAACTAAGAATGAATTTATTACTAAAATAACTACAACACACGCAGCCACTTAACATATTTCAAGACAACAGTCAAGCCATTCCGCGAAAACTACAATCTATTGATGAAAAAAGCGATGTGGCATACTTAAAATGAATGCGGTTGAAGCACAGTGACTAGTCCCGAGCTACCCACAAAGCGAAATAGATACACCAATGTTTCTCTGTCTGCTGCGACAACTTGTCTGTCTAAGTTGTTTAGTGTTGATGCACAACAAACAAGAGAGAGCGGTAACCGTCATTACTCATAATGCGCAGATCAGTGGAGATAGCAGAGTTATGACAAAGATGGGCAATGTGACAAAATAATCTGGAACCATGCAGGTCAAGAAACTGAAGTCGGTGGAAAAATTATATGCATATTTGAAAATTAAAAAAAAAAAAACATAAATAAAAAAAAACCAACAAACAAAAACAAAATAAAACGTGCCACAAAATTATAAAACAAAAAAGAAATAAAATGTAAGCAGCCAGCTGTCAGGCAAGTGAAGTCGTCTCCAAGATATAAACTTTGTTGTGAGGATGTGAGGAACTACTATCTACAGAAAAAGCAATTTGTCGGGGTTATTACAATTAGATTAAGGGATACCAAAATATTGTGAACAGTTTCGTTTTTGAAGGGACCTTTTGAGTGTGTGTTTTCTTTATATTACGCAGAGGATCCAAAGTAATATTTTGTCGACGTCATCACTTCTAGGGTATGACGTAAAATTACCTGACGACTTAGGCTGTATAGGGTGTGGATGATCGGGAACTGGTGCATCCATCAGGTTTTGGGATTTCCTAACATTTTTACCGTCTGCTTTATAAGCATTTTTGCCCAGTTTTGAGTCTTCATCGTCAGAGTTTAACAAATTGTCAATATCCATATTTGTTCCAATAAAACCACTTTTCGTTCGCTTTGCCTGCTGTGGTGGCTTTCGGCTTGACTGTTGACTATTTGCTTCATTAGAACCCGACACAAGGTCAGGTAACCCTGAATCGTTTTTCATACCTTTCTGCATACCTGAATTATTGGGTGACCTTGGTGAAGGGGTTGCTCTTGTTTCGTTGGACATGACCGAGGAGGTCGAAGTTGTTTTGCGTAGATTTCCATCATCTGGTACTACTGAGTTCATAGAAGGGATGGACGATGAATTGCTCATATGAGCCAGGCTTTCATTAGACACACCTAGACTCTTAGGTCGATTATACGCCGTTCCCCGGTCATCTAAGACGTTGTCGTGAGAGCCCTGTCTACTGTAAGGCTTCCGGTCGTCCAGATTGTCTTCACGTGAATTATGTCTACTTTTTTGTCGCCTGTTAACAAATTGAAACCTATTAGGCGAGTCTTCGCGATTGAACCCATAATGGGAACTATCACTGTGCTGACCACGATCACTCTGGTGTCCATCCCGACGTTGCTTTCTGTCATCCAGGGCGTCTTCTCTCGAACCTTCTCTTCTTATTCGTCGACTCTCGTAAGATGACTGTCGAGAGTGGCGACGATTAGGAGAATCATCTCTGGAAAATGCATCGGAAGAACTGCCCGATTTTCGATTACCTTGGGCAGGCGGATTCAAACCCCTTGAATCGCTTCTTGTGGCTCTTAAGTTAGAATCTCCATCGGCATCGTCATCCAAATCAAGCGATCTATTCAAGTTTGATTTTCGATAGCTTTTGTTTGGTATCCTGTAGTCCTGTCCACTGTCATTTGCGAATACATTATCATCCCGGTCACTTCGCAGTCTTCCACGCCTGCCCCTTCTAGACGGCGGGGATTCATCACGCGTTGGTGACGGTTCACGCATTGAACGCCTACCGCGCATTCGATCAGGTGACACATCGCGACTTGAAAGGTCCCTTTCAGAGTGTTTAGAGGATTTTGAGGGAGGATAATCATGCGCGGAGAAGTACTCACCCGAATCACTTCTCGGGAAACCAGCTTCTAATTTTCGAACTGGACCACTTGGGGCAGGATTGACTTCACCAGAGAAAGGATCTTGCAAAGGAAGTTGTTGTTTCCATTGCTGAACCTTTTCAATACTGTCACGGAGAGAAAGATTTTCTGGTGTTAAAGGAGCGTCTGCATCAACTGGATCATCCAGTAGCTCCCTACTTCCGTGTCGTCTACGACGTTGCACTGGAGGTTGTGGGTCTACAGGAGAATGAACAATAATTGCAGGCTCCACTGGGTCATCTAGCAGCTCTCGACTACTATGTCGTTTTCGTCTGGGTGTTTCATCAAGAATACTATCTCTTGAAGATGAGCGATGATAATCCGGTCTCGGGTCTCTATCTATATCTTTTTGTCTGTAGCGAGAACTTCGTGCGTCTTCCATGTCGATTTCGTTTGGTGATTTAGGAGTGCTCGTTCTTGGAGCTCTTCTTCTTCTGCGAACTGGGCCTTCATCTTCCGAATCAGCCACGGAAGATTTTGGAGTTTCGACATCACCATAAACTGCCTTTCTCCAAGACTTTTCTCCCGGTACGTCTGCAACTGCAGGTTCACTATCGCGATAGCCGTACCTTTTTGATTTGTTGCCGTCATCGTTATAACCAGGTGGCATGGGATTCGAAAACTTGTCTCTGTACTTGTAGAATGCTTCACCGGCTCCTGTTCCTCCTCCTCCATCTTCCATCATAGCTAAAGCTGCAAGAGCTGCCTTTTCGCGCATATCCACTCCGCCACTTCCAGCGTTACTACCCATAGAACCGCGGCGACTCCGTCTTGGAGATGGGGGCTCGAGGGTTTGAGTGGAACAGTCCACCACATTTGTTGATGGTCGACCCCTATAACGACCATCTCGTCTAAGTTCACGACTTAAAGGTCGAATGCGTTTGGTCTTTGCGATACTGTTTGATTTCCCACGTTTATACTGTTTGATTTCGCGTCGAGTTCCACCTTCTGGAATCGGCGATGTCCCGCGGGAAATAAGATATCGTCCTTTAACACCATCTTTTTCAGCTTCTGGCGCACTGTCGTCTGTATCACTTTCGGAAGAAATCATTTCTTTACGAGGTGGAGGGGGAATACCATAATCACGCGAGCGTCGGCGCTCGTATGGATCGTATTCAGTCTCAGATGGTCTTGCCTGTTGTCTTTCATATTTTCTTGACACAGGCGGTGAAGCTTCAGAAGTGTACGTAGAATAAGACGGCGAGGCACTACCACTGTACTCATACCTCGACGACCTGTTACTCACGGGAGAACTTTCTCTGCTGGCCCCTCCATAACTCCGTCCTGAACGTAATGAAGAGTTGTCGTACGATCCAAAAGATCTTGTGCTTCCTCCATAGTCTGAGAGATAGCCAGACCTATTAGCATATGGATCTGAGCTTGCACTTCTGGCGGAATGCTTATCATATCCGTATGAAACGTCCCTTCCTACCGAAGGGGCACGATTGCTACTGAGAGGTGAATACATGTCTTGTCTTGAGGAGCGGTTTTCTCCTGTTGAGAAACGCTGAATTCTGTCCTTCACAGGACTGTACAGCCCGCTACTTCCTCCGCCGTATGATGAAAATTTATTGCTGCTACTGTATGGACTAGATCCACCGTATGAATATCGATTAGATGGCTGGTAATTTGATGAGGAGTAGTTTTTGGATGAAGACCCGTACGATGGACTTAGATAGTTGCTACTTCCAGCTCCATATTTACTGGTTGGACTATAACCTTTACTTGTTCCCATGTTATCATAAGTCTGAAAAAGGAGAATGGAAAGTAAACATAAATTGCAAAACTAAATTTAACAAAGTAATAAAGATCCTGTTATAAGAATTGTAACCGAACACTCGCAGCGCTGCCAAAAACCCGAAAATACTGAGCTTGTGAAGAAGAAAAGGGTTGTTTACTTTTTCAGAGAAAGATTTGTTACGGTTTTGCATATCTTGTAGTGATTGATGTTAGAACGCGCTCCTTAATTTTCTGAAATGACCGGAAAGATGCTTTATTTTTTATCTCCCTTTCACCTGTGTCTCTAATCAACAGAACGACGAAAGTCTCATTCCCACTGTGTAGCAGTCATCACTATAGATTATTGTTAAATGTTTTTGATGATTGTTAAACTTTCGTGCGTAAAGCTGAGAAATTTTAGCTCCACTTGAATTCATATTTAAATAATGATTGAAAAAAATATGCCATTCCGAATAAAACCGATTACTCGTTTTATAAAATGAAAAAGAAAAGGAGAGTATCCTTTAGTTGTACTTTAGGCTTTCACAACTGATAGTTGATTATATATCCTTTTGAATTTGTAAGGTGTGCAGTCAGCATAAAAGCTAATGCTCTAAGTGCAATATTATACTGACCACCGCCTGGAAATCATTTGAAGCATTCTTTTTTATCTTGAATTGAGATAAAGACACAGAATTCCAGACCCAAACATAAACTAGAATTTGACCATCTCGCCTTGAAAAGCGATTGCTTCACATTCACGGAGCGATATTTTGTTTCTATAAGCACATCCTTGGTGGAGTTTCGTATTTGTCTAAGATTAATATACCAAGTTTTAACTAACCTAGATAATATTAATTGAAGAATCATCCTAAAGGTATGACGGGTTATCGAATCCGCCAAAATTAAATTAAAAACAAGTTAGAAACAAGTTTGTGATGATTAAGAAAAGGGATGAAAGCAAATGGAGATCGGCCAGGTTCACTCTCTATTCTAATTATCATTATCATTAAGCACGATGTTTGATACCGACTGCAAACTGTAGGCCCTATAGCTGTTCTATTTCCAGTATACAGAAGTAGTTAATAATAGTTTATTATTTTCCAGATGACCAATTCAATATCTTGATCCTGCCAACACCACTGAATTATGACCGGAAGAAAAGAGGGAGTCAAGCATTTTCACTTTCGTGATTTGATGATTAGCGAAATTTGTTCCACCCAAGATTTTACGACTGCGTATTGAAAACACGTATTTTTCTTTTCTCAATTGAAGATTATTACTTTCGTCAACATATATATATATATATATATATATATATATATATATATATATATATATATATATATATATATATATATATATATATATATATATAAAGTTAATCAAAATATATTATTCTGAAGCAGTTACAAGTTAGGGATTCGATCTAATTTCTCTTCAGTACTATTGCAGTGATTAAGACCCCATTTTACATCCTTGCATGTGATCTACGAGACAGTAAAACATGGAAAAGGTAACTTACATACGGATCCGTTTTCTAGTTTACATAGGTATATAAATTGAGGGTGAAAAGATTGGTTCATACCGAGACGCCAAGACAACATAGTCTTGTTCGAAGGATGACTTAGTAGCAACATTAGCGGCCTTATCTTGTGATCTGATCGGGTTTGGGATCCTCTCTATCAGACAAACTGCAGGTTACACCCTCGGTAATGTAACAGATTCCCATTAACCGTATATCACAATCAATCGTCTACATGACAAGGCGGCAAGAAACCTGTGATATGAGTTTATCACAGTTGCTATAACCCACTTTTTAACGCTAAAGTTTAGATTGAAGGAACTGTCTCCTTAAATTCGCGTCTCCTGCAAAAAATAAGCACCGGTTTTTCGGTTCTAGAACTTGGCACAATATATTGTACTTGACTTAAGTTTTGTACATAAAAAAGACAAGGCTATCATGTTTTTGCTTTGTTTGGGTTCAAGGTAAGAGCAACTGCAGGTACCCATATTATCATCATTCGTTCTAAACGATGTTCTACAAAATATAACACCCCTCATTGGATGCACTAATCTTGACCGGAGCTAGTGAACCTTTCCTCTAATAGAAGAACCCTACCGACTGCAAAATGTTTTCAATCTAAAAACAATCTTAATATACTAGCAACATATACTTGTAACCCTTTTGCGCTTCTTATTCATATAAGTAGTTTTGAAATTGGATTTTTGAAAACAATATTTTAAATAAAAAAAAATTTCTTCTAAATTGTCCATCGAAAAATATTAAAAATTGATAGAAAAATAAATTTAAAAAACTTTTAAATGAAATACAATGTATAACCAAATAATAATGTTTTCTAGATAGATGATGAATAAATGCCGCTTTGTAAAATAAAATGAAATAAAACCATACCTGTACAAACGAGCTTATCCCTAGGAACGATCTCTACAACTGCGCACTGCATCGAATAATTTCACAGTTTTGCAAATGGAAAATGAAGAATGCGAAAGTAAACATGCAAAACAACGCAGACGGAGGAAAATAACTGTTTAAATGAATTGGAAGCACGTGTGTGTGTGCAATTTGGTTTGACAAGATGATTGGAGCTAGAAGAGGGATTCTTCAGAAAAAGGCTAGGCGCGTCTTCGTGCAGGTAATAGTATGAAGCCTCTCTGTTCTCTGTTAGCGATCAGAAAGCGGGACCTGTCTTTCGTCTTAACAGTAGCTTGATGGTATTCATCAAAAGGTGGTGATCAAGAATATTGCTTCAGAACGTAAACAAGCGAAATGCTATTACAGATAACACGGACCATATCCACCCCTGCCAATATACCTATCAGTTCTATAATTAGGAATAATAAAATCCTAAACAGTTCCCTCGAAACGATGTATGAAGTTAAAAAGGGTAAATTGAGTCAGAATAACTAAGAACTTTAATAAAAAGGCAGGCAGTGAGATTCATGCGGGTTTCTTAATATGAATAAAACCTGCATCTACCATAGAACCAAGTTTCCTGAAAACGATGTATAAAGTTTTAAAAAAGGAACACTGAATCAGAATCGCTTAGAGCGTTATTAAAAAAAAACCACAACCAAAGTTCTGTGGTGTTTTTAAGAATAGAACCTGGATTTACCATTTGCTACAAATCTGCAAGTCGAAACATGGATATTATTGGCTGATAACGACATGGGATGGTATCGCATATTGTTGTCAGAAACACATTTGATTTGTCATCTAACACCTTATTTACATCTTAGAAAATATCTGATAATCTGTAAGAGTAAGGAAAAGAGTTCTAAACAGATTCTGGCTCCCGTCCTTGTGGAAATAGATAACACGTGCCGTCAAAGATTTTCTGTTAAACTCTGTCAGAAAACCAGCTGTTTGTTACAATTTGCTATTTGTTTCACGATTTCCACAGGATTGTTTGTTGTTGTTTATTTCCGTATTCTACGGCTTTCATATTATGCTCAAATTTTTTAACTTATCCGTTGAAAATTGAATTTCAGTCTGTGTGATCATTAAACAAAACTGACGTTGATTCCTGTGCAAGCATGCTTTTAATATAGATCCAGACGCACGCGTCGGTTGCAAAACATCGTGTAATTTCAACCGTTAAACATTGTAAACAACAAAATAGACATTTTTACATTTTACATATGTTTTAAACATCTGTTGAGAACGCCAGCTTGTCCAAATTACCATTAAACATTAGTGTTGTTTCCTATTCATGATGCAAAAATTCTCTAGAGTTAAAAAAATGTTTCAGAGGAAAATATATATAGTATGCGATAGAATAGAACTTACAGATCCATGACTTCTTCCGCTGGATATACTGCCATATCCCCGGTCAAATGACGGCTAAAACGAAAAAATAGAGTCCTCAAAATCTCACAAAGTTATGCCGGAGGGTTGCAATGAAAGTGGTTAATATCTGATGTCAGGGAATATTCATCGGGATGAGGTTGTCGGAATTAATTCCTAGGGACATTATATCTACCTTACTCCATAGTAACGGAGCCAGATTCTGGCAAAAGATCCCGATACGTCACGTGGTGCTATAAAGCCAGGTATATTTGTGTTTTTGCTTTCACTTGCAGATGCCGAAACCCCGGCAGAAGAGAAAATATTCTCTGTCAGTGATTAGATTTTACGGGAAATGAAATTCACTTAATTTCGCTTTTTCTTAATCTCATTGAATATGATATTTTTTCTAGCTTTCTACGATTATCTGCACATGCATATGGTTCCGTTATGCTCATAGAGATTATGTCATACCCCATGCCGCGAAAATCGCTTATCTACTGATCTGAGACGATGCCTCTTCATCCTTTGTTTATTTGTTTGATTCATTATGAAAACATTCTGGTTCTTTTCCAAAGGCTCTTGAAAAATGCTCGGGTTACTGTTCCTTGTTTTCAAAACATTAGAACTCAATACTATTTTTCAGTCTGTTTGTGTCTTTCGTTTACATTTTCCTTTAATTAAATTCTGCACTTTTGGTACATGGTAAATTGGATTTCATCTGTTTGGAGGTTTTTTTGGTGTAGGGGGATACATGATTACCCACCGCTCACTATCAAAAGTATTCCTTGTGAATGCTCGTCACTTGGGGGTTGGAATGTAGATTGCAATGTACAGAAGATGTTACAGCAATGATATGCTACAAAGACTGAGGATCGAGATAGTTGCAGGATTTATCATGTGGAATCGGTAAACAAAGAACAAGTGGTAACGTTTAATTACTGTGAGTCAGGCCAAATTTTACAGAATCATCATTGAAGGATTTCACCAATCTGTTTGTCAATGTAGGGTTTGACTGTTTATTTTCTAAGAAGGCGGCTGTTTATAATTACGCACTTATGTGGATAATTCGACGGACTGAGTTTAATAAGTGTCTCGATTCAAAATTAATTTATTATGGAGATTGTGGTAATATAACCAAGATTCATTTGAACACATTAAAATGAAAAATAAAGCAATCTCTTCTGACAAAAGCTTTTTTGCCATATGACTTACATACAATGTCATATGAAAAAATAAAAAAATAAGAAGATCTTAAGCACCTAGGCCAAACGTTTTTTTTAGATACGAGTACCCCAGAGTAGAGAATTGAAAAATGAATATTCCTCTTTTGTAAACTTGAATTATGTTGACAACTGTTTTAAAGTACTTTGGTAGTAGGGGAAATTAATAAAATCTAAAATAATAAACAACTTTTAGCTAAGTTTTGTGGAAAAACATGGAAAGCCCGATTATTTAATGGCGAGATATGAGGGTTCTGTGTCGATGCCTCGGGGGTCGATCGCCTGCATGTTTACACCTCAAGGTGAGACGTTGCCCTCCCCGTTCTAAAGCAACAGATTAGAATAGAAAGGCATTAGGGTTAAACCAACAATATTGCTTCATTGGGGAGGGGGCATCAAAAACTAACATACTTACAAAATTGTGGAAGTATGGAAGATTTTTTTTCTCTAAACTTCTGTATTTTTTTACCTTTCGTGAAATCAAAAGACAAACGAGACCATATTTATATTCATTTAACCTCCTCGTCTACAATTCAGTCTGAAAATTAATTCATGATTTCTTAATAGTAACCTGTCCTATATTTATATAATAGTGTTGTGTTGTGCATGTACTATGCCTAAATAGTAGTCAGGGTTTGATACATGGTGCACGAGCCGGAGGCGAGTGCACTATGTATCAAACCCTGACTACTATTTAGGCATAGTACATGCACAACACAACACTATTGTTATTATTATGCCGACTGTTAAATATACTGACGTGCTTTGCTATAAGTAGCTCTGACGTTCGAGTGTTGACAAGTCCCTTAAAATAATCACCAGAAAAGCAAGCGTTTGTTGTTGTTTTTCAAATTACGTGTAATCAATTGATTTGATTGTTTATTTAATCAACAAGTTGTTGTACAATAAAAAGTCAACAAAGATTTATGTTCTTTTCAAGAAATAGAGAGACGTTTGGCCTTACCAAGAAAACTCGAAATGTTTAGCAGACGAAATCTCAGTGAATTTTTTTTCTTGAACATTCTTTATCAAGCGTCATTTAAAAAAGCGTTTTTGTGATTTCATGTAGAATTTCTTTGAAAAATGTTCAATCAATTTGTTCAAAAGTTTATAGGAAACTTAAACTTTAAAATTACCGTCAATAATGAAGTTTTTTTTGGAAAAATGAATAATTTTAATTGCTTGATGTCAGTCGTACATATCTACGTTTTATATACCTAAATACCAATTGTCATAATAACGGCTAATTAAGCGTAGCGGTAACGCGTTGGGCTTCATGCCAGGTTCAATGATTTTAGCATCGTGAGTACGAATCCCGCTGTCGGCGCTTGACAGATTTTCGTTGAAAATATTCGCCGTGCTCTATTTCGGCATAGTATGCTTACGCTATATAAATCCTTTGATACGATGCGAAATTAGATGAGTATTGAATATATAGTGACAAACTGACAGAAGGCATAATAATGGCCGTTAAAGAGTTCGATTCCCTCTGTATTTTACTTGAATGCCACCAATAATAATTTTAAGTTTAATATTTTTTTTAATCGACAGTAAACTTTGTCTTAACATTATGCAGTAAAGTGAAACGACTGAATTGTACTTTATTTTCCCGGATTGTCTTTCGTGAACTGTTTCGTTGCGAACCTATGATACACGTGCTTACAATCAAACACTCTCGCGCTGAGATCTTTGACTGCTTGCCAACTCAACTTTCTGTTCAGTCAGTTATAGTTTTCATCGAACCATCTGCCAATATGACCTTGATCACACATTTTGAAACAAATAAAATCTCATTTCAGACATTAACCTAACTTTTTAATTACCGCAGTCACTACAAGTATAAGAAAAATGCGTGAATCGAGAAAATATTTAAAGGGTGGTCAAAGGTCGAAGGGATGTCTAAGATTTTACAATGTGACTAAAAGAAGTTTTCCGGGGGGGGGGGGGGGGGTTCTGGACGGACCCCTCTAGATCCGTGCATGATAAACTAATAACATGATTTTGTATAATATTTACCCCCACGGATGTACATATGGTTATACAGTTTTAACATGTACTTGTTACAATCTTTCGTTATAAATCACACAGTGGCCTAGAAATGAAATGGTAACGGCAAGTGCCTAAATAAAATAGATAAAGATTCTGAAGAAGGCTTTGAAGGGCAACTTCAATTTTGAAAGTTGAAATGAGAAGGGTATGTTGCCAAATCTCTTCGATAATTCAGAAGGAACTATTAATCACATTTTTTCATCTATTAAGTATCCTGCTTTGGTTCTTTAATTCGATGAATATCAACTCATCTAGGTAAATGTCTTGCTTTAATTTTCTTGGCATTATGCAAATTCCAACAGCAACATAATATCTGCTACGTTGAAGATGTGGGTACGAACTAGAAATAGATATGTTGACGTCACTCATAGATTTAGATTATAAATGCGCTTAGATAGGCCTACGTTGTACATCAAAGTTGATACTGATTATCCCCTTTAAACTACAAGTTTTCACGATATCCAGATACTCTTGGAGCCTACACACACAGAGAGAGAGAGAGAGAGAGAGAGAGAGAGAGAGAGAGAGAGAGAGAGAGAGAGAGAGAGAGAGAGAAAGGGGGTTGCAGGTTGTTTCGTTCTTCGTGTTATCTCTATCCATCATATTGACACAGGATCATTAAACTTAGCTGCCGCTTGAGTTTTTGGTGCAGGATATAAATATATAATCAAAAACATTCTACAGAGAGAGAGAGAGAGAGAGAGAGAGAGAGAGAGAGAGAGAGAGAGAGAAGAGGGATGTTTTGTGTTTTCCTTCACCACTTTATTGTAAAATAAAATATCGTGGGAGGATTGTTCTTTACATATGTTTCTGTTTGTATTAGAAGTTCGCCGAGTTTATCGACAGACAGACGGTGACGCACTTTTCGTCAGAATCAGCTGATCGGCTGATGATTCGACTGAGTGTGCAATGCCTTTGTAATTATACGGCGTGTGTCAGAAATTGACGGCGCGATTTATTCAAGTGTTAAAACATGTAAAGGATACACGATTTTTTTCTGGTATATATACAAATGTAGTAACATGTTAGCAATTAAAAGGATTATTAGATAAACCTATTTAAAAACCATAATTGCAAAACTTATTAAGACAACGTTATAATTTATTCTTAATTTTTCATGAATTCACCTAGATTTTTTTTTAGTCAATACAATAATGCCATACCTTCGCAGACAGACCTGTCAAATAGTATGGAAATCACTTTGAGTGTACGTGAATTTATTCACGAAATTTTAACCGGAAATCATAAAGAAGAATAACATTAGTTGTACATAGCTCCTTCATAGTAAGCCTTGGTGTGTTTGTTGTAAGATGAAACTGAAGAATAAAATAAAATAAAATCTGTCATTAATGATGTAAGCCCCGAAGACAGGTTTATCATTGACAAACTGTTTTTACATGCTATATATAACGAAACGATTTCCTGAAAAATTTTGATTTTGATTTAGAATTGCTACGATTATTGAATTTTCGCAACCTCACTCCTTTTTGCACAAGGATACATTGCATATTATAATAAAAATTAATTAAGTTAAATAGTTATAATAACATAATACACTGGCTACTGCAAGGTGAAAGAATTCTAAAAAAAAGCTTTTGAAAGTAACTTTTTAGCTTTTTCATGCAATAGAAAGTTTGGTTATTTAATAAAAGGCCGCAGACCTCAACCGTGAGCATTCAGGACATACTGTAGAGATCCTCTGATAAATTACTGGATCAAGCTAAAATGATTTATACTTATTTCATGGACAAAAATTTCAAATTTTATTAATTATTTTGAATTTTTGATAGCTTTACAGACCAAACAAAATATTGTTTCGCTATATTTCTACGCTTCTTTCGAATGAAGTCGATCCAACTACGTGTAGTAATAAGAATTAATTTTAACTTTAAAATTAAACAATCTCCAAAAAAGCAACAACGCCAACACGCCCACCCACCTCCTCCAGAAAACCCAAACAAAAACATATCAGACTTTGAAAGGTTAGCCTCCAGAAACGAATTGTCACAGAAGAGCCAGATACTAGTAACTGGTCAGTTTTGTTCAGTTCTTGTTTTTGTTGTTATGTTTCTCTTATAAATAGTGAATAACTATATTCTAATATAGATACCATAAGACACCTGATGTTTCTCCTAAATATTGAATTATTTCATTCTAACATAGGTACGACGAGACACCTGAACAAATTTATTTACGATTTCGCAAATCCGCTTATAGCTTATTTTTCATATGAAAAACCCATAATTGTGACTTCTCGAGGTTTCAGTTTAGACAATATTCATAAATAATACTGCCATTCATGAATATTTATTGTGTGAATTGTCCTACCTTAAAAAAAGAGGGAGAAATCATGGCAACCATTTTTGGATTGTTTGAACTATATGATGGTAACTCCACAATACTCGTATGTCGTCAAATGCAAAATGTTGTTTCCTTTAATTATTCACAGTAATAACGCAAGTATCTAAAATTCACCATGGTAGGCTAAACCTCTACTAAGACTAAAATAACACACCAGCACAAACGACATACGTTTCTTAAAACTTCTGGTATCTGTTTATAGTTGCTTACAAATGGCAATATTACTATCTACAAGTATTCACAGAACATATTTTTTTAAGAAATAAGGAATCATTCTTTCAGTATTATGATGTGATCAAATACGGTCGGTGTGAACAAATATGACTATTTATGATAGATTTGACCACCCTCGACCATATTTGATCACATCATAACACTCAGAGAATGATTCCTTACTACTTATAATGGTCATTTTATAGCGATTGTAAGAGATTTATATTAAAATAAGTATTGGTGAAACGTATTGGACTATACATCGACTTATAGAATTCTCATAGACTAAGACTCTGAAAAATGTACAATATTTGTATCATATTGTCACGAAATGTTTTTAATTTTTATACACACGTATAAATTAAGAGGGTTCAATGGTAATGACCATTTTAGACTGTATTGATCTCCTTTAGAAGAAGACCTCTATAATAATTATAGCAAAATACCCAAATTCAAAAGGTAAAATGCATGGACTTTTTTCTTTACTAAATAGTTTATAGCTTAGCAAATCGTATCTTAAAGTTTTAGGTAGATCTGATTGTTGATTTGTTTACCATCCAGCCTGCTTCAATAATCCAGTGAATATCAGTTGACAAATGTCGTCATTATCACTTAGATAACCCACAAAATATAATTTGTGTATTACAAAAATGCATTTTTTCCCTATCAAACTTTTCATGTATTCCAATGCAAAAAGAAAAAAATATTTTCATCAGTTTTGAAAGAAAGTCTTCAACGCCTAGAAACTGATAAGTGAGTGTAAAAGATCGGTTAATTTTTACGAAATTAACCTGGCTTCCAAGAAAAATGATACAGATGTGGAAATCCAGCTTGCTCGCCTTCAACATATTTTGTTTTGTCATAAAATGTCTCAATATTTTGGTTTAGTTTTGTCTGTTAATTGAGTTTACATAGAAATAAAAGCCCGTCGGCAACCTAAAGACTTGATGGAGAAAGATCAACAAAACTATATAACCGCTTGCCTTCATAAGAAATCGTTTCAAGACGAACGCTCTTAAAATTGATAAGAAAATGGATTTAATAGTAGTCTGCTTTGGCAATGCCAATTTTCCGGGATATAAAAGTAGTTCCAAAAACTGGTAGTTTCACCTCTTGTCCCTTCAGATGAAACAGATGGTTTTGTAAAGTGAGGGATGCGCTGTAGTGTTAAAATAGAATCTTTTTTTTGCATAGACCTACTGATTAGATGCATTATAGACAAAGAAAATAATCTTGATGCAATTACGACCGAGAAACCCAATTAGTAATTTGTGTGCAAGACAAAATACAAAGGAGAGAAGCCGTTCATTATGAATTCGTTATCTGCCGTGCACAACACGGTGTCAATTAATCACCTCATCGACAGGAGATCACCCCCATCGTGTGGTGCATGCCGGATAATACCGGTCCCTCACTCCCAACCCTCTCTTCATCAGCTGCAGGTCATGACATCTGGAAACAGTTAATAATTCGAACACTTTCTCTTCTAGATCTTTTTCTAATAGTTAACAAGGGTACCTCTTTTCAGTTTCGTATCTTTTCGAAGTGTTAATCTTGATCAAGTGGGACCCCACCTTGCTATATGCATGAGCAATAGTTGTTTGAGTACCTGAGGGGAACTTTCTCCACCCAGCAACAAAGATACAGATATTAGTCAAAGTAGTGATAACTGCATCGCTTACGTAAGAATCCTGTATACAGCTCTATCCTTAGAACAGGAACCTTGAGAGACCCTGTGACAAGTTTTTGGTACACGTCAAATAAAAGCATGTTTCAACACAAGGAGACCATTCATACGATGTTTTGTGCTTTAAAGATGGTTATCGTCTGACAAGCTCCGAGATTATATGCAGTTCTTGTAAAAGTGTTTTTATTCAATGGCTGCATGTCTAAGCTGCATCTTCTACAGACATAGACGCATCATAATTGCGGCAACCCGTAATTAGCGTCAGCTGTCGTTAGTGTTTACAGAATCATCCTTCTCCTCGATATCATCGACTCTCCTTAATTTTATATCTTACCAATAAAACATGCTTTCGTTTATATATTTTTTTCTTATATCTTGAAAGTACAAAAAAAATCAACTTCCCGAAAAGTTGAGGATGGGGCAATGGTTAAATTTAGATGATTTGTACGTTTTACAAATCGTTGTAATCAAATGATACTTTTGACTAAAATGTAATGAAAATGAGAGTCAATACTTACCGAACTACCTAAGTCTCTGGAATAGCGTCTATACGACATGGTGAAAATTGGTCCAAAAGGTAAAAAGGCAAAACAAATATCAAAAGGCTAAGACACTACATCTCCAGTCTTATCTTCCAATGCATTTTCCAATCCTTTCTACATGTATACCGGGGTAGGGTCTATTCGATTTCACGATCGAGATGAAACGGGTTCACCAGCCCGGGATGGCAGCGGCCCAATGAATGAATCTCAGACACCAGCGCCGTATTCTTCACAACTCGCAATCAAACGCACCGAAGATACGTCTTTAAAACTTATCTATCAAAAATAGAAAATATTTGATAAGGGAAATCTTGGCGAATCGTCAGTTGTTGAAGCCTTATAACTTTTTTTCTCGAATTTCTTCGCTTCTTTCTAAAGTTTATTTACACTCGTAGGAAGCAGACTCTGTATTTTCTCTGTAACTGCACAGAAGGTACCGTGAACGGGAAAAAAACAACACACAATGCGATGTCTGTTGCTGGTGAACTGATACGCCAGACGCGTGCCAAGATAACGTTGCATTAAAACTATAAGCATAATATTCTGACACTCATATTCTCTTAGAAATTGCGAGTACTAATTAAAGTCTCTAAACATTTACAACACAGCCCTGCTTTCTGCTTCATCCGATATGGTTCAATGTCAGTAAGGTTTAATCAGCGTAAATGTTTTTATAAAAATTTACGGGATATCGTTCCAAAATAAACTGAATGTTGTTCACACAAAGAATTTCCAAAACAAACTGGCTAATACTCACTCCTGCGCTTAACAAAAATAAGAATGGGAGAAACAGAGGCGAATTGAATTATTTAATTATCGTTGAGGTTCAAAAGGGTGCTGTACTATACTGGATGCTGAAGCCGTTCACTAAAAAGTGATTATAAATGTCACGTCAAGAGCCCGACTAGTACATCATTGCCCCCTGTAACAAGGGGGGCGTGCGGTATACACGGGGGCATATAGTTCTTATCTTCAATCATTCACAATTACCTGAAAAACCGTCACTTATTATCCCTTAAGACTCCCATCTGTTAAACAAAAGGAAATTATCTTTCCATCATTAACAAATGTGAATGAATCTTATGTACGAACCACAAATCCTGCGCACCTTTTGCATTTTTTGGACAACATTTAAACGTCCTTAATTACTATATGCACATGTCAAATCTTTCAAAAAAAGTTTTCAAACCAGACCCACAGTTGTTAGTTTTAGTTCGTAATTTTGTCTTCACTTTTCTTCAATTAGGCAAACAAAACAGACTTACAGATAAACAAACAATATATGAAAATAAACTTCATACCGACATATGGTTGAGGATTGTAAATAATTTTAAATGACTAAGTATAAAATACAAGGTGAGTTTACAAATTGGGTGAAATGTACATGTATCTTTAACATAATTTAACAAAACATAAGTCAATTTTGTATAAAAAAAAAATTGTAAATTCAGGTGCTATTAACCTTTTTATAGCACATGCCAAGGTAATTTTTATGATGTACAATATTATTGTAGAATAAGGAACTTTTGTGAAAAAATGATTTTCCAGATCTCTGCAAGAACAAGTTTCCCATGTCAAGAGAACAGACAAGCGGAAGTTATGACGACAAATTACATCATTTTAAAGAGATTCGTCTACGTTTCTACAAACGTCAGAAGTGGAGACGGAACCAGGCTTCTATTACCAGTCAGAAGTATTGCTTGCTTATAACTAATGATTACACTTCTCTTTTACTTTTTATTCATTATCTTCAATGTGTTGTAATATTCTATCGTCATGGAAACGGAGTTAAAATAAATGCGGAGTTATAGTTTGTTTCGCCGAGTATATTATTTTCCCGGCAGGCGTCGAAGGAACGGTAAAAGCTAATGTAAAGTCTAGAACGTTCACACCTGGGGAAGCCGTCACGTGGTATAACGCTAAGTTCTACAAAGTAACGCGCGCATGACTCGCAACTTAAAAGCATGATACAATAAACAATGAAAATTCACTATTTTCTCTTCAAACATAGCTATAAAAATAATCTAATATCAACAAGAAAGGCTGTTAAGTCATTAATGTTCCGAGTTAATGAATCGGGGAGAATCTTTGTACATGCTTACTCGCATAAAAAACAGTAATGTAGTAGACCATTGAATTTCAGAACCTGAGACATAGTATGTAATAAACTATGCTTTGTTAAAGTTATTTCAATGTTGGCACGCCCATTATTATTGCAATGCTTGGTAACTCTCAATGTAGCATGTCCTCCGTGGAGAAATGTTTTCTGAGAAATCATACAGATAGACAATGCAACAAATCACAGCATATTGAAAAGGCAGACGTTTCAAATGCAGAAATATTTTTGTCCGTGGGAAACTTTTACGGGAACCATGCAAGTTTTAAAAAAAAATTAATAATGTACATACACGTAGTTTATATCAAAAGGAATAATCAGTAGGGACAATACCCCTTCCCCTCTCCCTCTAAAAATACATGTACATTGTACATATTGCAACGTTACGCTGAATATATATACATGTACAGATGTTTTATTAAGAAACTATTCGCAGTAACTTTTTTAAAATGCTGTTTTGTTAAAATATTTTTAAAAAAACCTCTATTTTATTCAATGTTCAATTATTCAATAAGAATAACGCCTACCCCCCCCCCCCCCCCCCCCGCCAAAAAAAAAACAACAACCCCAAAAACAACAACAACGAGAGAGAGAGAGAGAGAGAGAGAGAGAGAGAGAGAGAGAGAGAGAGTCCCTTACGTGTATGACACTCAATTTCAAATTTTTGCGTGACAATATCTTTATATTAGGATTGCACATTACTGCAATCATGTAGCCCTCTCTCATTTTTTTTTTGGGGGGGGGGGGGTAAGAAAACGTTAGGTAAAAAAAAACAAAAACGGGAGTACTACATTATTGCAGCTAATGATGATCTGATGACCTTTCTAGCCCTTGGTCACGTACATATCTTTTGACCAGGGTTTACTGGATATAAAATTTGAAGTGTTATGATGGCAAGGAATGGTATCAAGATGGTATGGCTTGCATCTAGGATTCTAGTTGCTGTTGATAAGATGCATATACTGAGACCCAGACGAGAGTGAATTCTTGTATGATCATGCGTTATAGAAATCTGACAACAACCATTTGGTGGTCTGTTGGTGCAGTGGTTGATGGTACGAGGAAGATAAGAAGGCTTGGCGTACATTTATACGTAGAGCCCTTGATAAGATGCATAAATCTTAAACTCTGGAAAACCCAGAGTCAAAGAATTTAACGCTTTGTCAATTGTTAAGTACATGTATACCAATGTCTCAAAGTGCAAATTGCACTTACAATAAAGAACTTTAACTTGAATTGGCACGGACATGATTTAATTAGGATTGCTGACCTTAATAATGACCTTTACATACATTCTGAATAAAAAAATAAGGGATTCAGATCGGTTTCTCTCAGAATTACATATGATGAGATGTATTATGACAATTTTCAAAATGATTATTAGAAACCGGGTTTCAAATGTGCAACTTTAGATTTGTAGGTCACCTGAGTTGCGTTGCATATTGCGATCTGTCAGACGAATCCATTGTTAACGTGTCTGTGTCTGTTGCAAACATTTCCCCAAAGCATGTACACTAGAACACACTGAATAAAGCAGTCAAACAGAATGGTAGATTTTACCAAGGACACTATGACCAAAGTATATATGAATTATGACCTTGACCTTGGCATCAAGGTTATTCCAAATTTGATAGAATGATCAAACTGGTTACCAAGATCAGGGGTCAAAGACAAGGTTATCATAAAAATTGTTAGTCTTGATTTTTTCACCCAATAGGCTTTTGGTTGAATATATTATATATTCAGATCATTAGGGACAAATGGTAAGAGGAAGAACCAAATTATTATCAAGGTCACCACAGTTAAACATTCAGGTCCTGAAACCATAGATAGAATCCAAACATTTTCCCGAGTATTACTACAAACAGGCTGCTTATGACAGAAGCTTAACCTCCCTTTTGCTAAAATTACAGTAATAATGCATGTTTTCTTATATGTGTTATGTTGATAGACATGCATCTTTTTTAATTTCATCTTGATTTACATGATCTTAGAGTTGTAAAACATAATATTTACATTTTCCAGTGTCTTTCCCTGTGATAACACTACATATCAATTTTATACTATAAAACCCATAACTTCAAATGACATAATAATTGAGGCGCCGGCGGGGTTTGCTTATTTATATTAATATATTTAATCGTACGATGGTTTAAAATTATATAAATACAGGTTATAAGGAATTAATCTTTAAATATTATGAGGTGATAATTTCGGTCGGCCCTTCGGGCTTTATTTGATTTGACCACACCCCAACCAAAATTATCACCTCATAATACCCAAAGAATGATTCCTTATTCCTTAAATACATATTGAAACCTTACAAAACTGTACCTAGAACATAACAAACAAAACAATAATTAATTTATAAACCAATACGCACAAACACTTTAAATTTGCACCTTTTTATTTGCATCATGATAGCTGAGCATGGGCAGTTCACATATCATATAAATATCACATGGTTTAACAGGTGAGAAATTTAAAGGGACTAATGTATTCGTAAAGAACAAAATTAACAAATAAGTAACATAAATAAATAACATCAGCATCTTATACTGCATTTGGGCTTCCTTGTAAGTATGAAATTACACAATACATACTGTATACAGAGTTATTTTTGTCTCGTGTAAATTTCGCCATTAAATATACAGTTGTGAATAGTTTCGCCCCATCTTGAATTCGCTTAGACACAGTTGTTTTTAAAGAAAAAATATAAGACATTAGGAGTTGCCCAGTTGTAAATTTGTCTGCTGACGAGGGGGAAAGAGACAAAAACAAAATGGGGGCGAATATTTCACTGTATACAGTAGCAGATATAGAAGATTTGAAACCTGTTCTACAGTAAAAAAAACTCGCTTAAAGAACTTTTCAAACAGAGGTAGGATAAAACGTCCTATATGTGAACATAGATTGGAAAATTTGGAGTGTGTAAGAAAAAAACAAATGTTTTTTTCCCCAAATAAACTGGAAATTAACAGTTCCTCACACTCCAACAAACAAGCCTACAGAAAGCTCATAAACTGCACAATATCATAGTCATCTAAATGTTTGGCACATGGGTATAATATAAGGATTCATTGTACTATTTGTCACAAATGTCTTAACTAACTAGTGATCTACTTTATTTAAAAGAATTAGAAAAATATTCAACATAATTAAACTCACATGAATTAAACTCATCAACAAAACAACATTCAATCATCTATAAACAGACTTTTGTTCAAAAACAAGCAAAATATTTCGTAGATATTTGTTCCTATTACTGCACCTAATAATATTCATCTCTGTAAATTTGGGAATGTTTGATTTTCTTTGGGTAATGCCATTTAACATAAAAAAAAAAATTATACAAACCACTTAGGAAGCAGCTAAGCACAACATTGCATTTGAACATTTGAGAAAATATTTATATTTTATACTTTGGAAAATTCATTATTATTCAATTCTATTCAAAATCAGTTGAAAAATGTACACATATAATCAACGTCTTTTTTGTTTGTTTGCTGAATATTTTCTGACAACAAACTGTGATATAATAATCTAAGTACAGGGAATCAAATTCTATATCACTCAAATACTTAACGCAACCCACTGAGGGTGGGTGAAGTGGAGGAGAGAGTATGAGGGGGTGAGGCGGAATTTGAATAGAGTGAACAAGAGTCTGGGATTCTTGTTGTTGCTATGACATTCCATTAGACAGCAGTTGATTGGTGTCATTAACAGAAGAAGTCTCAGCTTCTTTCATTATTTCCTGAAGAGAAAAGAAAACATATTCTTGTAAATATATCTTTCATTATTGCATGATAAAATATTCTCAACTACACATTTTTTAAGTGTGCAACATTACTTTTTCTTACCTTACTCTGTACATTCATTTGCTTGGGTGAAAAAATTTATCAAATTATCGATTTTACAAGGACTTGTTTTACAAATATCCAAAAAGTATTGCAATTTGAGGAAATGCAAAATGAGAGATCAAAGATAAGTTTATTGATGCCAAATGCCTTCAAATAATCTTGTGTGAATGATGGCTCTACTTCCTGTTAAATTCTCTCCACCACAACCTTCTGATATTGGAAACACTGATAGATGAGTGTATCAATTATAACTATAACCTTCATAAATCAATGATAAATGTTTATTTTAGAAATATTTAGAGCACATTAATTCAATAAAAAACATATTATCATTCTGTATGAATATAAAAATAGAAAAAAATGTTTATCGCTTTTTCATGGTAAAACATAGGTAATCATAGATTACTAAGCTCACCGAGACGGAGCATCACCCTTATGAGACATCACCTTTATAAGACCACCTTTATCATTTTATATGAAAATCATACTTTATGATCTTGGATATTCATGGATTCTGTTTTGACAAAATATTGTATATCATCTGATAAATTTTTTTATGATAATCATATGTTCATATGTTAATCAATACAATGATATAAAATGAAATATTGCATCATGTCATATTTATAATATATATCATATAATACAATAAAATACCGTAATAAACAATAATGAGATATGATATTGTAACGTATGATATGACATTGTATTGTGTTATACCTCATTGTATTTGATCACATAATACAATATCATTAAATATAATACAATATAGTATTATATTACAATATCATATTACATAATACAACATAACATTGAAACATGATATTATATTGTATAATATAGTATGATATTGTATTGAATGACACTGAAACATATTTGATACATTATATGATATTATATCATATAATACAATATAATTTGATTCCAACATTGTATCTTATCAAATGATACAATATTATGTGATAAAGTAAAATATTATAAAATACATTATTATATTATACATATTGTATCATATGACACAATAATATATATTACAATATCATATAATACAATTTCATGTGATATGATAATATATCATATAAACCAATATCATATCATACAATATCGTATGATACAATATTATATAATATTACAATATCATATTATACAATTTCATGTGATATAATTCTATATTACTGAAACCAATATCATATTATACAATATTGTATGATACAATATTATAGAATAAACAATATTGTATCATAGGATACAATATAATATTTTGCAATATCTTATGTAATTGTATCATGTGATAAAATAATAAATTAAAAATACAATATAATATTATACAATATTGTATCATAATATACAATACTATACATAACAACATCATGATACAATATCATATAAAATATCAAAAAAATTGATACAATATCATATCTTATCGTATAACTTTTTATAATATAACATAAGATATCATATTGTATCATATCAAACAATATTGTTGAATATCATACAATACTATATCATAGGAATCATGTTATATCATTTATCAACAAACACATCTATCTATCGAGCTGGTTTGAGTGAGGAAGGAGATTTCTTTAGCATCCTTGATAATGGAGATCAGGCTCTGCATCTGAAGCAACTTCTGCATTTAATTTATAATAAAGTTAAATCAACTATGCAAGCTATCATCTATAAAACATGTGACCTGTTCCAAAAAACTAAACCTCATCCAGCATCCGAAACCTATGGCTCAGATTCAGCATTCAAGCCCATCAGGTGCATTGGTATCATAAGACGCATCATCCATGCAAGTTTGGTGAAGTTTGGACCAGTAATAACTAAGATATCATCATCAGAGGGCACTAGCAATTAAAACCTTAACTTCCTCCAGCATCCGCAACCTATGGCTCAGATTCAGCATCCATGCCTGTCAGGTGCATCTGTATCATAAGACACACCATCCATTAAAGTTTGGTGAAGTTGGGACCTGTAATAACTAAGATTTATTTTTTAGCATCCTTGATAATGGAGATCAAGCTCTGCATCTGAAGCTACCTCTGCGATTCATTCATATTACAGTTAAATCAACTATGCAAGTTTGAAATAGTACTATCATCTATTAAACATGTGACCTGTTCCTAAAAACTTAACTTTATCCAGCATCCGAAACCAGACTCAGCATTCAAGCCTGTCAGGTGCATCAGTATCATAAGACACACCATCCATGGAAGTCTGGTAAAAGTAAGGACAAGTAATAACTAAGATATCATCATCAGAGGGCACCTGTTTCAAAAACTTTATTTAACCAGCTCTTAAAACCTTAACCTCCTCCAGCATCCGAAACCTATTGCTCAGATTCAGCATTCAAGCTTGTCAGGTGCATCAGTATCATAAGACGCACCATCCATACAAGTTTAGTGAAGTTAGGACCAGTAGTAACTAAGATATAATCATCAGAGGGCACCTGCAACAAAAACTTTAACCAGCTCTAAAAACCTTAACCTCTTCCAGCATCCGAAACCTATTGCTCAGATTCAGCATTCAAGCTTGTCAGGTGCATCAGTATCATAAGACGCATCATCCATACAAGTTTGGTGAAGTTAGGACCAGTAGTAACTTAGATATTGCTATCAATGGGCACCCGCAACAAAAACTTTAACCTGCTCCAAAAACCTTAACCTCCTCCAGCATCCGAAACCTATAGCTCAGATTCAGCACTCAAGCCTGTCTGGTGCATCAGTATCATAAGGCACACCATCCATGCAAGTTTGGTGAAGTACGGACCAGCAGTAACTAAGATATTGCTATCAAAGGGCACCTGCAACAAAAACTTTAACCTGGTCCAACAACCTTAACCTCCTCCAGCATCTGAAATTTAGGACCCAGATTCAACATCCAAGTCTTTCAAGTCCATAAGTAGGTCCAGATGCATCATCCATGCAAGTTTGGTGAAGATAGGACAAATAATAGCTTAGATACAGGACCTGCAACAAAAACTTTAACCAGGTCCGGACGCCGACGCCGACGCCACCGCCGACGCCGAGGGTATAGCATAAGCTCTCCTTGACTTCGTCTCGGTGAGCTAAAAATAAAATGAAATCACTTTGCTTCTTTCCTAAAAAAAACTAAACATAAATATAGGTTGCACAGAGAATTATTTGTTAAACAATGCCTTTCTCTGAAATTCGGTATATTTTTGACTTTTTAAGAAAAAAAGAACGACCAATTACTGGCAAGTTGGAAACAGCTGTAAAATGTAAGCATAATTTGGAACAATATTCTAATATTTCAATGATAATTGATTTCCTTTTATCTCAGTAAATGCACTAAGAACAAAATAAGTCTCAACAGACACACACTTTACATCACTCAGGTTACAATGACCCACTGCTGTTTCTTGCAATACAAAGTTTCAGCAGTAGATAAGTGCATCCATCTTTCCAGATGCACATCTTGAGTAAGCAATCTAAAATCGGAGATCCCATAGACAAAGAAGATATGAAAGGTCTTTTTATACTGGTATTTATTTATTATTATAACTTAATTTTAGATGACCTTGGGCTTCTCCAGCCCTGAAAATCCTGACGATAATCTTGCATGAAGACAGAAGTCTTGTCATTTATAGTACAATAAACACAGTTTTCTGTGTCCTTTACCCCAATTCTACTACATTAATGTTAACAGTTCCTTCACTGACACCTCATACAATGTACAGTGCTTTAAGGTGAAAACAGCTTTGCTTGCAGCTGCTTACATGTAGTTGTGTGGTACAAGAGTGACTGGCTAAGTCATAGTTTAGCAACAACATCCTTAATGCAGTATGGGTTTGATATTAAGCATTTTTACCCTACAATTATTAAAGTATCAATTTCAATTTTAACAACAATGTATGAATAAATGTACGTGTGACCATGATTAATTCATATCAAACAAAACATGAAGATCTTTAAAACAAAAACAGAATCCTTGATAGTAAAGACTATGCTAGATGCTATATCTTACACTTTTGTTAGTTAACTGACAACGGCTTAGTTTAGACTGCAAAACCAAGTATTCTGTGCATTGTTTGCTAAATATATATTATTTGTGAGGGTAATAAAACTGTAAAAGTTAAACCTTGAACCTGAAATACAAATAGGTTGCCAGAGAAAACAAACTCGTAATAAGTACAACAACACATAGACTGAACTGCAGTACACTCAACTTGCATCCTATATTATACTGTGTATATATTAACACAAGATGCCTGTGGGCCACACTACTCACCTGAACAATAATGCCTTAATTACTGTGATCAATTCAGCTAATAAGCTTTATATCATGACAATACCACATTACAGTAATGGGTTAGATTGTCTATTTAGTTAAATAGAATGCATCTTTTTATATTTGTTGTATCAAATAATTTCATAATTTTTCAGGAATAAACAAATTTTTTTAAAGATAAATTAAATACAATCTTATTAAAAATAACATAACATAAAAATTGAGTGTTTTATGTTCAAAGCAAGACAGGGTTCTAAATAAATGCTTGTCACCTTGCAATTTCCGCCCTGATTTGCTAATCATCATTCCATTAAAATCATTTAGACAAACTTAAAGGCAGTCATCCAAATATGCTTTGCACCAAGTTTGGTTAAATTTGGCCCAGTCTTTCCATAGAGTAAAAAGTTATCAGGCACCAACAACGATGACAACCTACTTGATCAGAAAAAGCTTACAAATACACCAGTACAGGTGAGCTATAGTTATAACAGAATAAACATCCATTAATTTTCCTCCCTTTACTAATTAACTACCAGTCCTTAATTTTGTCTTAGTCATTTAATGATTGTGTTTTCAAAGTTTTTGCACTTCTGTTTCTCCTTCTGACAAAACTCCTAAACAAAACATAGATAAATTATGTTTTTTGGTTCTGTCTATATGCTCCAAACTTACTGTTTTTCTTCGCTGCCATGCATAAATGATGTAAGCTATTGTCGCCACTAGGAGAACAGACCCCGCGGTTATGAGGACAATCTCCACCATGTGTACCACTTTGAGCGGGGTAAACAACATGTTCTGTAGCATCTGAGCATTCTTCTCATCAATCACCGCACTCTGTAATACAGGGTAACCTAACATCAAAACAGTCAAGGTTTGATCAATTAATAGTTACGTAACAGACATGAACAAACAGCTGATGCTGAACCAGGAAACAAAATTGGATGATTATGTGACCGTTTTTTGTACAATGTCAGAAGAATTTTATTATATTTCGTTTTAACATATCGATTATTTTGAAATTTACAAATTTTTATGAGTATACTGTAGAAGCAGAAATATTCGGTGGGGATTTAATTTCATTTTTTTCGTTGGCAGTCTAAGTCAACGAAAATCAATCCATGACGAATTTTTAACGCAAGTAGTATTGAGTACTAAGAGATTACGATATGACGAAATTGAATGCCAACAAAATCTTCTTTCGTTTAAAAATCAACAAAATTTGACCCAATATGTGCTTTTACAGTATCAATTGGTTGATTATGAAAATTCATGATGGTTGATTATAAGTACAAAACTGAATCAACAGTCCACTGTTCATTGGTTTGCACTGCATGTATATAATGCAATCTAGCTAGGTTATTGAAGGAAATCTCTTGTTTGTAAAAGTCTTACAGATATATTTCTGTATTCTCGTTTTCAAAATAAATGTTCAGAAAGATAAAAGGATAAAAATACGTAAAAACGTTAATCAATAAAAGCCAGGTGAAATGTAGAGCTTGGAATTAAGATCACAAACATAAATCTATTCTTATCAATTTTTGAGAGTTTCAGTGATTCATAAATGTACCCCCATCCCCTTACAACCATGTAAATTCAGATCTCTAAAAACAACTATAATCTTTTCTAATATCTGAGAACATTCCTTCTTCATCCCCAGCATTTCCCTCCATCTTAACTGCTCGGCTATCTGATACCGGCTGATACAGAGCATTGGAAACCTGAGTTAAGGCAGAATATTCAGCAGGAATGCTAGAAAAGATTCTTACTCCTACAGTGGATATTTTTAGTTTCCAATCATGTCTAATAAAAAAAATCCATAAAATCCAGTACTACCCACCTGTGTTGTACATGTAATATATAAAAAGATTTTCAAAAATAAAATATGAGGCTTCTTTCCACTTATCAATTAAATTTCATGTATTGATATGTTCATTGAAGATATATCTGTGGAAAAAATTCATAAAATTGTATGAATTGATAGCTGAATCAACTACATATCTTTAAAAAAAAAAACAAATTAGTTTTCATATCAAATAAAAACTGCAGAAGAGACCTAGAGTCTGCAAATCACTCTTCAGACTTTTTAAAATAACCTGCTATTTTTATACCCTCTTTAAAACACTACCACATCCGCAGTTATTCATAACATTAAAGGGGAGATTGAAAATGTTTCATTTTTATCCCCAGACAAAGAAATTCCACAAAACTGCATGATTTTACTTCAACTAATTTAAGTTTCATACAATCAAAAGCTTCCTAGCAATAATGCTGAAAAAATCAAGTAGAAAATCGCAGACTCAGATTTGGATACCGGCAAATTATGTTTTAAGTAAGGCATAGACAAAATAATATACAAAATGAGTCAGAAATAATTACCTCATTTAGCCATAACACTGGTAGAAAAACTGGTGTGATTTTGGTGGTCAGTCTGGAATTATAAAAATTGAAAGAGCAATGAGATATTTTTACCAATTGATGAGAGAGAGAGAGAGAGAGAGAAAGAGAGAGAGATTTTGCTCACTCACTGCCAATTTTATCGTTTTCTATTTATATAATTGATGTCAAATGAATGCTATTTCTAAACATGATAGTAAATTATCTTCTTAAAGAAAGACATTTATTTCTTCGATAAACAACATCTGCCAAAGTTTGAAATTTTTAATATCTGAATTTAAAGATTTTTTTTCCAGAAAAAAAACCAGGACACAAATACAAATGTTTGTCTGTTTGAAAAGTATTCAAATTCTTTTTTTATCTGTTTTGTGTGAATGAAATTTTGTGTGAAATCTTTGAAAACACAACAACTTCTGCCATTAAGTGTGGAACACTCAAACATTTAGAAGAAGAAGTTAATGTTTCAAAAGATTAAAATGGATCATGCTTTACTAAGTGGGCACTCTTTTCACACAGCTGTTAAACTTATTGCAAAAGAAAAAAACCCAACACCCTTCAGTTAAGGAAAATTAATTTTCTTTCAATATTTTATATGAAAGTGTTCATGAATGAGTTTCTCCTTTTTCAGATTGACCACATCCTGTAATGGGCATTTACAAGACACATTCATAATATCTGTTGTTTTTATATTTATTTGTATATGAAACTTATGCTTTGAATTTTGTGTTTCAAGTATGATTTTTTTAAGCTAAAGATTAATTTTCCTTTTTTTATTGATCATTTATTAAAGCTGCCAGTAAAGTAAAACCTCTGACTTAACAACTGCAATATCACCCACTATTTTTATTACAACAATGGGGAGTTGCATATAAGTATAATTTCATATGGAACAACACATGCAACTTAACCCATTTGAATATCTGTCAAAACAACGAGTTGTGTTTGACTGGAATCCTGTGAAGTCTATTTCTCACTCTTTCTTTTCTATATTAATCACAAACAAATATGAAACATATCACAAAATTAAAGTAATATCATATTATCTTTCTCTTTACAAATCGTTTTTATGGATAGATGTGCATACATACTCGAATCCTTTGATAGGTTGAATGTACAGGTTGATCTGAAGTCTCTTGGCTGCCCTAAGCACCCAGCCAATTGTCTGTCAAACATGAGAAGTGAGAGAGAATTAACACCCACAAGACTTGTGAAGATGATATATCTCAAACCTGTTATCTTGATAAACTACAAGTCCGAAAAAATTGCAGGCATAAATTTTTTTGACACATATTCTGTATGTAATTTTTCTTTTCATTTTTTGTGCAGATTTGAAAATATTTTGTTACATCAAAATACATCATCAAATCAGACAAAAAATCCAAATAGATCTCTAGATTGCTGATATGCAAATACTGCAACAACACAAGCACTGTGTACATGTATTGCAAAAAAACTATCAAATCGTGCATATGTGCTGCACAAATCACAAACATTTAAATATGAGCTACATGTATGAGAGGTAAAATCCATTGGCTCTGCATCTATGACTGGGATCGAACCCATGACCTTCTGCTTACAAGGCAAGCGCTGCCAATAGACTACCTCAGCAAAAGTTCAAATTGTCTGTTTTAAGCACAGTGCAATGCATCCTTTTAGAGCTACAGTACATTTATCATAGGGAATACTTGTTCTTACTGGCTCTGCATCTATAATTGTTTGGTGCTCCTCTTTATTGGGCCTCATCCCTATTACAGCTTTTTGGTACCTCTCGGCTCCAAGGTAAAAATGAGGCAGGGAAATGGCTACTGGGATGTGGAAGAAGTCAACTGTAAAGAGAGTAAACCCAAATCAACGTAAAGACGCTAATAAATGAGAAGTTCTGCCTATGGTACATGGTACTCATAAGAGAATCCAGTTTCTGTAAAAGTAATTACAATGTAAGTAATTCTAAATATAGCTGAGCTGTTTTTAAAATGTCTAAAATCCAAATTAGGTTTTTTTCCCCCTGTTATGCGTATCCTATGTACCGTTACTTAATAACCAAGTAAGTTTTTTTATACCCCAAACTTCCATGCCTTCAAGGTTTCAATACTACAATTTTTTTTTAATAAGTCTGCAGGTGACCTTGACTTTTGACCTTGAAAAAAGGTTTCTGGCCTTGCCATAGACATGCATAATCATTTTACCTCAAAGACTATAGGTATAAGTCTATCTAAAGTCTGCAGGTACACAAGGATACGTTGCTGTTCATACTATACTTTTTGAGTAATATGTTATATTGTTTTACATCAAAACTGTTGTTTAGGTAATGAAGCATTTCAATACCTATGTGTTCTTATACAAAATATGAAAATCTCATCCACTCACTTATCTGACAGTTGCTCATATTGAAGAGTCCTTTGTCCAGACAGTTGGGGGTACAGAAGCCAATGTTGTCAGGGTTGACTGTAGCATTGGCTACATAGGAATCAGGGGAAGTGTACCTCCACAGTGTGAAGCCATGCGAATCTGTGACCTCCTCAGCAAACACCCCTTTTATGGATCTGTAGAAAGTAAAAGAAATATAAAATGTGTGATTCTCTTAGTACATGCATTGTGTAAAAATATATAACTTTCTAATGCTTATTTGTATTGATAATGAAATGAATAAACATGTACATGTAATTCTATACACAGATGAAAAGTTAAAAAACCCAGTTGTTTAAAGGTGCAAGGAAAAGGTTTGATGAATCAGAAAGAAAATCATTCAAAAATGATGTATTTTCATATGAAATCACATTCAAAGATATGAACTCACCTGCAAACATCTGAAGCAAATGCATAGGACACACGGGACTTCTTGGCAAAAGGGGGATTTACAGTGGCATCTTCAAAGGAACAATAAGGCCAGCATTTTTTTATTTTTAGATTTACGAAATATTTTTCAAATTATTTGGGTAGGAGGAGGGAAAAAAAATAAAAATAAAATTGAAAAATTTGTCCGTCGAGAAAAAAAATAAAAATAAAACAATTTTTCAACAATATTTTTTTTATTTTTAAAATAAGAACACATGTCCAGGAGCTGCCATTTTTTGAATATATAAGTAATTTTGGTTGTTGATGATGTTCTTATCATAACATATTTTATCCATGGGCACTGAAAATTTGTGTTAATATATTGTATATGCATGTATAAAAACGAAGGTTTTTTTTTATATATACAAGTACATATGGTACATATACATTAAAACCAAAAAAATTAAGGGAGTTTTCACTTCTTCCTTGCAGAAAAATAGGAAGAAGTTTGAGAAATCATTTATTTGATTAAGTTAACAATGCTATTCACAAATATTGTTACTGAAAATAAATTGGATTAGAAGCATGTCCATAAATGTCAGTAAAAAATCAAACAAGTTTTTTTATTTAAAAAAGACGAACTAATTTTTAAAATGTTATTTATTTATGTAATTATACCTTTAATAAAGGAAATGTTTCGTTATTTTGTTAGCTTAATGACAAATAAAATCATTCTCTTTCCTTCAGTCATAAGACTCCTGTGTTCAGTGTGTTTAGGGTAATTAGTCCAACCCTATGACCCACTTACAACCGTTATGTAGAGGATCTATTTCCAAACGGTTAAATTATGATTATTTTAGAATGTATTTTGCAAAAATGTTTTTTAAGTAAGTATCTTATCATTTTCTTGCCAAGGAGATTTTTTATTTTTAATTTACGGAATTGTGATAGAAAAAGACTTCAACTTCTCTATCTTGAGGAAATTCTGGCTAAGTTGCCGATCACAAAACTTAAAAGGGTCGTAAATTGTAGGGTTGGACGAAAGCAAACAGGAGTAGGCCCAATGGTGTTTTTTTTTGTGTGACTTCTAGTGCCTGTGACATGATCGGAAAGAACTTGGTCTTTTTAATCAATGCATGAACAACAATAATTCAGACTACACATAGGCTACGTGATTGCATCAACATTATTTTTATTTTTACCAGAAAGGAAATTTCGGGTCGGAGGAAAAAATAAAATTAATAGCTAGTTTAGGTCCTTTTATTTTTATTTGAACTTTTAAAAAAATGGGGTCGGCGGGTTTGTAAATCGAAATTTCAAAAAATGCTGGCCTAAATGTATCAGAAACATGCAAACAAGACTCGGATCCATGTGGCAAAATTGAACAGGAAAAGCTTATTCGCAAGGTACTGAGCAGAAAAGCAAAGGGTTCTAAAGATGCTGAATAGAGAATCCTTTTCAATATTTACAGTAGTTTTGCCTTTGATCTTTGACCCCATGGCTTAAATATCACTAGAAATCATCTACTTCTCCAAGAATATATGTACCGTAAATGTGTACTGAGCTTGAAGTTTGTCTAGCCAATGGTTTTTAAAAAATAGAGCAGGCAATAGTTTCCTTCATCAAGACAGTTTGACCCTTGACCTTTGAATTTAATGTCAATAGGGGTCATCTACTCCTGAAAGGGAGGGGGGGGGGCTTTACAAGATTTGAAGTCTTCCTAAGATATTGCATGGATAATATCATTCCATTTGCATATTTTTTTTTTTAGACCTTTAACCTTAAAGTTTGATTTCTCTCTTTTTTTTTAATGATTGACCAACCAAGAGGCACAAGTTAAAAATTCAGTTGAGCATATAATTAAATGTAAATATTATGAATAGAGAGTGAGTAAAGAAAACCAATCAGTTGAGAGAACACAAGAAGTACAAATGTACCGCGGTATGTCAATTTTCTAAAATGACAGCTTTACTCACCTGTTCCATTTATCATGTTGGCCCATTTTGTTGTCCAAAAATTTAGATATCTAACAAAAATAAAGAGTATATAACAAGGAGACTGATTCTGTAAATGCAGACTATACTGTATGTTTCATTGTACATGTACATGTATCAGTATAGAAGGGATTGAAATAAAGCAATGGAACATAAACCAATAAGCTTCCACTTTAGCACCCTACCTGGATCCATTATATTGATCAATGTGCCCAAGTTTTGTGATGTCTGTCTCACCAGTGAAAATTGTATACACTCCATCATTGGTGGCATTTTTCTGAAAAAATGCAAAATTTTGAGAAAGTTCTATCTGTACATGAATTTCCTTTCATTAATAAACTGTGTCATATTACTGTTCAGAAACCCTAAGACATTGTATCAGTCCATTGAATCCATCTCTTTTTCTGTATCATGGTTAATTATAATCATGGTATGGTATATAAATTGTGTTACGTGTCATATGCATGAGTACTACTCATACTAACATTGATGAAATAGCCAGCAATATCTGTGTAAAACCACTCAGGATCATATGCTTTGGCAAAATGAAGGGCTGGGTCCTGGTAGCCCCACAGAATCTCCTTGACTGTCCGGTTCATAAACACATACTCCTGTTTGAAGGTTGTCAGTAAGTTGATCAGCCAGTTGATGTCCTTGTTCTCATATCTCAAGGCACTGACAAGACTCTGTAAAATAAAGTTTGGAAAATTCTCCAAGACCAAGGGAAGCAATTCTCAAAAGAATAAGTTCAATATATTACATGTATATTCATTTAATATCATATGGTAAATACAGCCTACCCCGGATATATTGAAATTCAGGGGACCATGCAAATTATTTCAATATATCCGTATTTCAATATAAGCGAAATTGACTGACATTAAGCCGCCATTTTTGAAAGTTCAATCCCGATGTAAGCATAGAAAACCAAACCCGAACAAATTATTTGGTACCATATATACTCGCCTATAAGTCGGATTTTTGGGAACAGAAATTTGAGCGAAAAATGGGGGTCCGACTTATAGGTGAGACATAGTAAAAAAAAAATTCACAAAAAAGAAGTAAGTTATATTTCTTTTTAAATAATAAACAGATGAATGCATTGAACCTGTGTTCATAAAAGGATAATTCCAGCAGTAAGTTTTTCACACCTAAGGTGATAATAGATATAGGGGTCATGTCACCTAAAACAACACAAGCCAACACCCCAGTTTAAGGGGCTAATTACCAACCTAATCTTACCAACCTAATCAGTCAGTAAGGAAATAAATCACTATCATCAAATTTCAAAAGGACTCTATTTAAATACCTGGTAGTTTTGAAGCTATTACCAACTTGTAATTAGTGTTATAAATAATAATGGCATTTAAAATCAAAAGTTATCAAAAACATCATAGACCCATGATAGAAATAGTCTAGAAGCAATTATGGGGTGAAACAAGGACAATTTTTTTTTAACTCAAAACATGTATGATAAAATGTGGTATTTTATTGAGAGTATCTGTACATCAATTGTCCTGAAAAAGTGACCCGACTTATAAGGGAGTCAACAGCAAAATCTTCAAATTAAAGCTCAAAATAGACAACCAACTTATAGGCGAACCGTACTTATAGGCGAGTATATACGGTAATCATTTATCTATTACAGTGAACAGATTACATGGAATATTAGTCTTTGAAAGTTTGATAAAAATTATATCTGTAAGTTTTGTGAGTTTCATTTTGCTACTATCTTAAACCTCATCATAATCTCTGATCACATTCCTTTACGTTTAGAGAAAAAAACGCTGCTTGTGTATCATCTTAGTGTACTCGCGATAATCTCAAAATCCTTAGCTATTTCGAATTTAGCCTTTGTCCTTCTATCAACAGCCATAACTAGTTCGTATTTAGTGTCCGAAGATAAGGTTTTTCGTTTCCGTGGGGTTTCCATATTACTTCTAGCCTCAATACATCCGTATACGTAAAAACAAAAAATTCATCAGTGAATAAATTTTACTTTTTAAAAGAAGTATTAAAGTACACATGATTAGAACTTATTAATTGACACCTTTGTATATCAACCGGTCAGTTTGGCATAATTACTTTCACCAACCGTGAGGACAGCCGCCTGGGATTACTTCAATATAACCGTTATGAAAACAACTAATTATCACCTATGGGGACCGATCAGTGGCTTCAATATAAGCGATATTTCAAAATAGCTGATTTCATCCTATCCGTTGATTCAATGCAAAGAAAATGAGAGGCAAAAACTGGGGATTTATTTCTATTTCAAAATAAGCGGAATTTCAAAATAAGGAATTTCAATATAAGTGGAGAAAGCTGTACATCTATGTATATGGCCAAATCTAAATGTTTATATGGTAGATTATAGAAAACGGCTCACTTATGTTCTGAGTAAATGTCATATTACTGGTAAATAGAAATAAAATGCTGGGTAGGAGGGTGTAGTTTAAAGAACGAGAGAGAGAGAGAGAGAGAGAGAGAGAGAGGTTAATAACAAAAAGTTAATAATTATAACAACTAGATCGTTCTCGTTGCGAGCAACGAGTGGGTCTTCCGTCCGATTTTTGAATAAATGAGATAAAATCCTTCACTTTTAAGACTAAATTGTTAATCAACGCAAAAAAAAATTAGGAAAAAAATTTTCGGCACCTGAAGCTTCAACCCGGGTCGCCTGGACACATGTCCACGACTCTAACGACCGAGCTACTCAGACTCTCGCTTCAGGACTTTGATGCTTAATATCTCAGGAACACATCAATTGATTTCGAAACAAATTACATATTCTGGTTCAGTAAAAGAGTCTCTATCAATCCATTAGAAAAATATATTAAAAGCAAAAAGTTGAAAAAATCGATTTGTTATATTTCCTTCCGGTGACGACCGGAAGTGACGGCGGACGTTTTTATGACCATGTTGCAACAGGTAAAAGTGATGTCTATCTTCACTGAAAATTTCAGCCCTATATCTTTATTCGTTTTTTAGATCTCTAGCCGACAAAATTGACTTTTAAAAATCGTAAACGGACGATAACTTCCGACCGGAAGTGATTATCAAGAAATTGAAACGGCGGTACAAATTTCAGATGCCGACACATCATCCCTTAAAATCTAAAGAAAATCGAATGAGCCATCTTCGAGAAATCGCCTGCACAAAATTTGTAAGACAAAAAAAGAATAAAAAGAATAATAAGAAAAGTGAAAAAGAAACAATAGAATAATAATAGGGTCTTCCGCTGAAGACGGAAGACCCTAATGAGCATAAAAATGTTGTAACTGAATAGAACCCCACATTTCACAAGTGAATCTAATATTCATCTGGACACAACATCCTGACTTGATGTTGGCAAGTCTTTTCAATCGGTGATTTCCAGTTTCTAGGATGTACAAAGAACTTACAGGTGAAAGATGAAGGTTTAGTTTTTACCTACCCAGTAGACAGGGTTCGGTGTGGTAAACCGGTCACTCTCTGAGCCCACTGACAGTTTCTCCACAAAATGGAAGGTTCTGTTCTGTTTGTACGTCACAGTACCATTACTGTTGTGGATGATGTCATACTTTATTCTTTTTTCTCTGAAATCAGTTTAAAAAATAGTCACCGATCGTGAAAAAAAATTGCTAGTAAAAAAAGTAAGATTTTTTGTCACAATAGAGTGTTTGGAACACATGCAATTGCTCATATATAGCTTACATGTAAGTGTATGGGCCTTTTTCTACAACATACGGCTTTGCTCCATTAAGGACTTCTTCTGGATTTAGACAGTCGAACATATAGAACTGCATGTAGATAGGGATGGGAAGGTCTCTCCAAGTGTTGTACATCAAATTCCCCTCCTTCAGAATTACAGTCTGCATATAGATAAACACAATGTGTTCATTTTACAACATTTAAATGTAATTGTATCCTACATGACTAAGTTAATTCAGGCATAATAGCAAAGTCCTGAGGGACCTTTGGATTTTCTTCCCTGTATCTGAATAATGTCATTAATGACTGTGAAATATATACATAGGTGAAAATATTCATACTTCACGCCTCCAGGCAAAGGTGTTTAATTTTTAAACATACTGTATTGATATTGGAGAAACTCAGAAATTGTACATGTTATTATGCAAGCAATAAATTTTTTTGTATGAGGGAAAATAGCGTACCTCTTCTATTTTTCATCCCAAAATTTGCTGATTTTTTATACATTACGTTATACATTTAGATTAGCTACATGTACATGGATTTCTATAGCTACTCTTTGATTAGTTACATGTACTTCAGTCTGTAGCTACATTTTGTTTTGTTGGCTAACATTGCATTTATAACTCTTTAAAATTCATTTTAATTGAAATTGATGTCAGAATAAACAATACTTGCTTATTTCCTTTTCACTTTTAAATTAAAGCCATGAGAAAATGGGTTGTACTTCCCTTCTGTTTAAAGTTTAAAAGTTAATAAAAGTTAAAATTATAGACATACAATGCCAAAATACTCCTTCGTATCTTTGATAGCATACTATAAAATAGATGATGATAAAACTAACAATGGTATACCTTTTCCACTTCCCTCTTGATGATGTAGTCCACGATGGGGATGAGTGCCACACCCACTGCCAGCATCAGCAGACCCAGGCCCAACCCACAGTACTGCTTCCTCACAGTGCACCACTCCATCTCTGCTGACCTACAGCATACACAGCATAAACAGTATAAAAGATTGACACAAAGCATAAAAGATTGACACACAGCACAAAAGATTAATATATAGCATAAAGGATTGACACACAACCTAAAAGACTGTCACAGCATAAAAGATTGACACACAGCATAAAAGATTGACACACAGCATAAAAAATTGACACACAGCACAAAAGATTAAATATACAGCATAAAAGATTGACACACAACCTAAAAGACTGTCACAGCATAAAAGTCTGGCACAAAGCTGGAAAGACTGAAAATCACTGCAGTTTTAATCCAACATTTATTAATAATATTAGCAGTGCTTTGCATACACAGTTTCAGGTCCAACACATCATTGAACTTTGTCTTGATGTACATGTGTACTTCAAGCTCTTAATTCAAGTTATTTCTTAAACACGTGTTTCATACAGAAAGTCAGCTGATTTAACTTAAATAAGGAAATAGCAATACAAAAGATACAAATCTTTTTAATTACATTTCTTGATTTGATTCTTTGTGCTAAGACCTTGAGTAAGGAAGTGCAATATTTAGATAAGCTGTGGATCAAGTTTTAAAACTTCTTACTTCATTGTCAGAAGTATTAAAAGTGTTTAAAAAAATTTCATCATTAAATTTAAACTCCTTCCTGTTGGTTTTGATTTCTTTCTAGTAAAATAACATCCTTGTAATGCTTATAGTAGTACATGTATTGTTACCCCTCATTTTTCATATTTAAGGTCAGAACTTAAATAAAAAGATTTTCATAAATTCACACTATTTGAGTTTGAAACATTAATGCATAAATAAAGCATTGCAATTTACTGAAGACATTAAATTATGACTGTCTCTAGTCTTTGTTTATCTATCAATTGTCTGTGTTTATCTGTTTATAACCAGTGCTATATAGACATCACTTTCACCTTATATGTAAACATACCGTCCTATAACTTTTCTTACCTTTACATCAGTTCAATATACCGGTATACACAGCTAGAATTCATTGTTCTCTATACTTTTAAATCACTGTTTTCACACATACATATAATTCCAAAAAGAGATATCACACATCCTAAATGTTATATACATGTAAAACTGCATCAGGTCCTTATTAAGACAAATTTACGACGTTTCATCAATGTCTTAGAAATACAGGTGATGTTGTCAACAATCTGAGTGCTACTATACTTAGGACCAATTGTGACGGGACAGTATCTCTACATGTAGGTCAATGTACAGTATGTATCATACATGTAGGTTATCAACGTAGTTTACATTGATAAATATATACACATCATTGTTTACATCTGAATGTAGGCCATCAAATGATGGTACATGTACCTGTAATAAAACATTCAGTACTTATGTACTAGCTATTATTTGATATACGTGTGTAGCTTTAATGAAGTAAATATGGGGAAGAAGGATGGTGATCGGGGTTGTATTTAATTTCATAAATCAAGTCAAATTTAGATTTAATCATTTTCTCTTCGCACATTTCCCTAAGTGATTTTACATCCTAATATCAACTAAGCAGCATACATGTAAAGGCAGTCATTTTTGTGTAAATAATGCACTGCAGAATATACTTCATAAACTAATATGCCTTTTTAAAATATATTTTCAGTAACACATTTTAGGAATAATCTATGGACCATGTGTAGAGGGTCCTCCACACCCCCTGGTAAAGTTTGTAATGCAAGTCTGATTTTTATATTCCTTCAAGATATATATGAAATTCAAGCATGCATTTGACTTGAAAATGATGGAAAAAAATGTTCAATTTTGGGTACAAATCAACTTTTTTGAAATTTATTGCTTTTCATAAAAACAAAAGTCCCTGCTATATTCGATCTTGGGAAATACTGGGTTTAATTAGTAGACCAAATTTAAGTTATACCCACTGCGCTACAGATATAGACACCCAATTTTGATGACATAAACAGTACTGCAATGAGTTGAAATTGCTATGTTGTGACAGTAGAAGCATTGGGTGTCAAGGATCCATATTAATTATTAAATTTGTATCATTTCAATAAATAGTATTCATAAAATGTTGATATCACATCACTTTAATAAATTATTTACTATTTTCTAATCATGACAAAAATGTCCTTACTAATATTTCCCTTTATAGAAATATATAAATTAATCAAGAAATCCTGATCTGCATAAACACAAACTAAAATTGAGTTCTTCCTGTTGTATGTACAGTAAAACACGGTTATAGCGAACACGCTTATAATGAAATGACGCTTACCGCAAAGAGATTTTCATTCCCCATGACTATATAATATGTACTAAACATGACGGATATGACGAATTTCACTTAGAACGAAGTAAAATCACCCGTCCCTTGCACTTCGTTATAAGCGTGTTTTACTGTGCCATTTTTTTTTAAAGAATTCTGAATCCATAAACATAACTGTTTCTTTCTTCTTCTTTTTTTTTTTTTACTTAGTGAAGATGAAAGATCGAGTCAAGGAAATTATTAATGAAGATTGCAAGATTTTAATTCTTGAATGAACTCTAAAAGAAGGCATATACTTAGAGCACAGGAGTCTGAAGTTTTATCTGCAATGTTTGAGCTAAAATAATAATAATACACCTTGTTTTATACACAGTACATGTATATTGATACACAATGTTAAAGGGGTGTACTATTATTTATAGTCTGTCCCAGGTCATTGCTTCCAGTTCATACTTGTAAAAAATAGAAAAGGAATATATATTTATGTGTCTTCCCATACATTTAACGGCTAACTGGCAGAAATTCTGAGGTCTAAGCTAGCTGTGATCAGTGGTGATAAGTGCAATTACATGTATAGTCTACAAATATTTGTTGTCACAAACTTGCAAATATTTGTAAGAATTTTGAGAATATCATCAGATAAATTCTTTGAAATGTTAGTTAATCAAACGTCAAATTTTAAAAACAAAATATCAACAAGAAAACATGCTGAAAAGTACTCACGGTGGCAAGCAGACTACCAATGCTTCACATTTTGAAAGCAAAACTGAAAGTAAACGGTGGTAAGTTGTTTTCACATACTTTCTCTTTGAACAATAAGGGTAAACCAATAATTAGATAGATATACCGCCTTACTGGTTATTGACATACCTATTTTGTTGAATTTTTTATATCAATTTTATCAATACTCTTTTAACGACAACAAGAACGGGTATTGGTCTGACAACTACATGTTAATTATCGGTTTTAACATCGTAACGAATTCTTTTGACACCGTTTTTCAACACTTCCGGTTATGAAAGAAAAAAAATGTCGACAGAAACTTTGGCTTCCCTAGAAACAGGTGGGACTAAAACAGGTACTTGGTAATTCACGAAAAGTTGCTTGAAGCGATTTTTGAGTTTATCGATGACTAGTTTTTGTTATTTCCAGATATACCTATGCCATAAAGAAGTGAAATGGACGACACTTCAGTTTTTTTTCTTCACATATCAACAATTTGAAGATAACCAAACAGTGCACAACTTACCATATTTAGTATATTGACCCCCTTTACATGTAACACAGGAAAATGTCAAAAGGAACAAAGGTATTTTTTCAAATAGTTTATTTTATCTTTTTTGATCGCTTTTTATATAACTTCTTTGAAATTTGCCTTGGTTTATTTAGGATAATGCAATGTGATCTAGGCTTATAATAGTCTGTCCCAAGATATTTATGCCGCACATTTTCTCACATTGTATCTATATTTATAAATACCTTTGAATTCAAATGATGTTCATTTTATAGTAAGAAACGATCCTAAGATTTTCCTTTGAAATGCTCCCTCTATCTTAATTGTCAGGTTGCAATACACTGCTAAAAATTAAAAAGCCTACACTCAGGGATTTTCCATCGCAAAAGAGACAAAAGTAAATGTACATGGATGATACTGTTAAAAAATTGTCCGCATTAATTTGTTCCAGCCTATTTCAAATGTTTTGACTGTAACAGGTGAAACTGACCTACGCTGTATATATATATTTCCAATCTTGCCAGTTAATGTTCTGCCGTCTTAAGCACCTGTGGACGGCTTTGTGTGTATAAAGGTCTGTAGAGTTTGTGGTGAAAATCAGGATTTATTCATGTCTAGCTTGCTTAAAGGCCGAACATTTTACAAACGCCCCCTTTTTACCTGTACAAACTTCAAAATGAAGCCGCTTGTCAATCAAGTTTGAAACAATAGCATCCAGTTTGATTGACGTGATCGTCCGAGCGTGATCTGGCCCGGTCCGCGGATTTCTGTTTACTAGCAATTAACAACGTTATCTTTGATAGCTTCCGTAATGTATTAAAAAGGGGGAATTAAAAATTGAATTTTTAACATTACCAGTATCAAAACTGATTATGAAAAATAATTATTCAGTGATTGAAAATACGCACAATTTTTATTTGAATTATGTTGAATGTGTGTGACCCAATAAATTCCACGAGAATGCATGGACAGCTCCAAAACATATGAAATTTTCTTTTTACAACAAACGTATAATGTGCTACTAAAGCTATATTTACTGGTAATTCACCCAGTTGGAAGTTGGTGCATGTAAACGTCACTCCATGGAAAACGAACTCCATTAATTGTCGACCTATAATGACTGTCTTTACATTCCACATTCTTACTGATCGTATGGTTTTCTTATACTATTATAATTGTTAAAATTAACTTTTTGAACAATGTTAAGAGCTAAACACAATGTACTGAGTTATACTTTTATAGCAGAATTAATTAACTGCATTTTTTCAATTGTGCTTTACACACGTGTGCTTAGAGAAAATTCGGACGACACATTACATTTCCGTATAAAATCACTTCATATGGTCATTAGAACAATAAGATATTTAAAACAAGACGAATTCTGACTAATTCTTTATTTCCTGTGTATTAATTTGCCTCCTGTGTATAGCGATTAGCAGCGTTCACGACCACAGGTAGACTGCAAGCCCCGGAGGCTTTCACACCTCTTATAATTAAGCCCCGCCCTCACCTGAGATTTACCACCCGGTAAAAATGTTCGGCCTTTAAAAAATGTTGTTTATTATAGGTCCCAGGCTATATGCAAGGGAAAGGAAGTAGAAATCCACGAGGCATTATTGGGTAATTATGTGCATGAATAAGCAATATTATTTCAATTTCGTTTCACTCTTCAGTATATCTTGATTTTTCACTTATAGGAATTTTATTGCAAAGAGTAGAAAATCAAAAGCATTCAATTTATTTAACAAAGCTTTCTTGCAGTTTTATATGTAATAAAAAAAACCTTAAAATTTCAGTGACAGAGAAATCCGTTACAAATGTTCCCTACAGAACACAGTTCTAGATGTGCTGCGTGGAAGACCAGGTTGGCAGGAAGTGCCAGGGTAAGACGTCCATGATTTTTTCTTATTTTAATGATTTGAGGGGTGAGTGATCAGTATATGTACAGCATGGTGATTGTTGATTGAAAAATTTGTGCATGGATGTCTAGCAATTTCACTCTTAGTCTAATAAATTCAGCCAATTAAAATAGTTTAGTGTAAATAATTAAGGTTTGATTTAAAACTACCTGGTAAGACACTGCATGTCATTATATTAGAAAGTTAAGATTTTAGTGATTTTGAAAACTAATTGGCTTTAATCACAAAGACTTACAAATTCATATTAAAAGTAGAATATTTAACCTTACTATATGTATCAATCATAAAGAAAGTTTTTTCACAATTGCTTGCTATACTGATGACTGTGTGATCTGAAGCTATGACAAAGGATTTGATGAAGCATTTGATCATGAGTTGTGTGTGATTTTGTTGGGGAATGGAATATGTATTTCTGTTGTTTGTTTTCATGTTGCAGTCAAAATAATATCCCACAAAATGTTCAGGCTAACCCAAAACAGCAGGGGTAAGTTCAGCATCTGAATCTGTATATATATATTTTTAAAAAAAAATTACCCTTTGAAATAATATTGTATAATGTATACTGGTACTAGTAATGTGTAAAATTGTGTCAGACTCTAATGATATATTACAATTCACTTATTTACTGTAATCAATGCATGAGCCATGTATTTTACAGTTACATTACATTATAATTATTGACATGTGAAATTCTAATTACTATATTAAAATTGATAACAAAACTTACAGGATTATCCGTACATTTCATGGTGAAGGTTAGCATTAATGAATAACTTTATATTCAGTAGATTAATTGATGAAAAATAGATACAGGTACCGGTACATACTTTTACCAATGCCTGCCAACCCAAATTTGTTTTGTAATACAATAATTATGTATTTTATAACTTGAGTAGGAATTCCATACACATTGTGTTCTATGTTTTACCACGATTAATCATTTTGTGAATGTTGAAGTATTAAATGTTCGTGCGTCCTTTCCCTTGTGTTTTTACATTAATAAGCATTAAGCGATCACTTGCGCTATACATAGAAATGCGGAAACAAGACAACTATATATGCATAAGCATACTTTATAAAAAAAATTTTTTTTCTGTAATACGTCACCAGCATGAACAAAATAGTCTCAAATCCCAACTAATTCTGCTAATAAGAAATGTTTTTGAATCCTTGATTATATAACACAGATTTCTAACTCAATTTCAGTCAGCAATCCACCGGTCAGCAACCCTCTAACACTGGCAAGTCAGGGTAAGCCGTAAGTCTGTCTTATAGCTGATAGAGACAGACTCTTCCACTGTGTCAATACAGAACCTCTTACTACATATACTATTTAACTCAAAAATCTTCACAAAACTCAAAAAATCTGTTTTACATAAAAGGTGTAATATGGTCTCATATGTATAATTAAGTAATTCAGAAATCCTGGCAGAACTCTGCAAATTTGTTGCTGTTTAATTTATTTTTTATAAGGTTTAAGGAGGATTTTAGACCTAATTCTATTGTACTTTTGATGAATGTTATCAACCATTTTCCTTCAATGTTGGGTAAATTACAGATCAGGTTCTACTAACCAAGGAACAACCTTTGGAAACAAGGGAAGGTAAGGTCATTGCCATGGTGATAGTTGCTAAGCACTTTTGGGATTGAGGTGTTTCCTTTATAGTGAATGAACAGTTTCTCAGTCTTTTTAGTTTCTGTTTAGAAAAGAAAAGAAAATTCCATTGATACATGTATAAATCCTCCTTAGAGTTTAGAATCTAAAATCTCAGTTATTGAATTTAACAATAAATGCATTTATTAAAAGAGTAAAATCATAAAGTGTAAGAAAAAATACATTATATTTTGGAAAACACTTGAAGTAAAGCTGTAGATTTCTGCTTAGTGTAAGAAACCCCCAACAAGGGCCTGGTACACAACCTGGAGTACCCACAAGACTAGGGTGAGTGTAAGGACACAGACAATGTAACCCCTCTGTATCTACAATATGTTAGACAATCCTTACTAACTGTGGCTGACAGTGGATAAGACTGTTTGCAATATATAAGTATAGGCATGGGTTCTTTAATACACATAGCATGACAGAAATATCCAAAGTGTACAAAACTCTGTTTTTCTGTTTCTCTTTCTTTCTGTTGCAGTTTGAATCTCTCTCTCTCTCTCTCTCTCTCTCTCTCTCTCTCTCTCTCTCTCTCATCTTTGAGGCTTAAACATACTTCTGCATACTAATGAAGAAAAGGTATATAGAATATTATCCCCTGTGGCATGTTATTTGTTGTTATACCCTTTCCTATCTTGAATTCTACAATTGCTTGTGCATTATTTTTCATAATTTTGTTTTGCGCATGATTGTCATGCAAAAGGTATTCTTAAAAGAAATTACTTACTTCTTCATATTTAAGTTATGCAGAAGGAAATACTTCTAATTTCAATAATGCGCATTCAAACGGTGTCAGGACCCACTTTCTGTCGCCTTGCATGCCGTTTTCATTTTACGTTCCGATGCGTTTTATTGCGCGATTTTTGACGTCAATGCGATCTTTTGTTTTACAGTTTATACTT